>NC_136634.1:13966235-14183735 GCF_949748355.1 Melanostigma gelatinosum
GACCCTGGTCTGAATTTTGATTCATAACCTTTATCCCATTGGAAACCATTTTGCTAATGAGGTCTGGAAAACCACCCTTACACGCAATCACTTTTCTTGATTTTCTATTGTAGAGGGGGCACTGTGACTCCACCAGGATGAGCCCTTCCTCTCTATTTCTCTGTCCTTCCTTCGGTCGCTCTTCTCTCCCACCCCACACAAAGAATTCCATCAAAGTGTTGCCGAGCACTAATTACTCCTCCTATCAGCCTTCCTCATGGAGTTATTGGCTGATAGTTTGGTGGTGTTGAGCCACTGAGAGTTAGGAGAAGAGAAGCCAGAGATATGCTGCCTCTAAAGGGATTGTCTGGCCCTCTGCCTGGCTATGTCTGTCCAGTGGCCACTTCTGGCAAAGCAGAGACAGACAATGAGGGCACAACTTGGGCCCAGATGTGATAAAGAGAAATACATCTAAGAGATGTGACAGAGACACATTAATCAGGATGCTAGGAGTGTGTTAGCCTTGCCCAAATATGGCTTTCAGTATCTAAAGCTAAGCATTTTGCATGCATGCATCAGCCTGTTGTAAGTCTCTTGATGTAAAAATGTTGATAGAATTCAATGGGTCCAGGACTAATACAAAGGCAAAAGTCGATGTTTATATAGATTTGGTTGAAAACAGACAATGACCCGTAGCTGTGTCAGATTCATGAGGTCTTATTAAAGTTCCTATGAGACAGCACTAAGCATCACTGATTCATACATACACACAGGCACACACAAAAACAGGCACACACGTGTGGTATTTATTTCTGAAATGTTTTTGCAGACTTGAAAAAAAGAAAAAAAGAAAAAACTGGAAGGCAGTAATGAGTTTCTCTGTTTTCTTTGTTTTCAGCCAACAGCTGAATCGTGACGAGAGCGAGTGTGCTACAGAGGCACAGAGCGGAGAGAAGGAACTGCTCCACACATGAGACACGTTTTTCTAACGCAGAGGGCAGGACTTCAAAGACAAAACCCTCAGAACTCAGTTTTAACACTGTTAATTAGGCTAGGCCAATTTATATGAAACCAAAACGCAATAGTTCAATGAGAAAGAGACTGCAATTATCACATTCACATTGTTACAGTCATATTACCCCATTTATTATGGCTAAGCAATGTTGATATTGCCGATAATGAAAGTGTAATAACCGTATTGTTTTATATGCTCCCCTGTGGTTCTTTGTAATTGCATTTACTCCACTCAATGTGTGTTTGTGTACACATTTGTGCAGGACTGCCTGTTCTTCTGTCTAATTATATGCTTACCTGGCTGTATATTCTTTCCCTCCAACAGATCTGATTCTGCCCGTTTACTCATGTCTATGTTGGATCCCAGCAGACAAACGCACTCTATCCTATCTCTGTGGGCAACATCCTCCAGGAGCAGAAG
Organism: Melanostigma gelatinosum; assembly: GCF_949748355.1. Lineage (NCBI taxonomy): Eukaryota > Metazoa > Chordata > Actinopteri > Perciformes > Zoarcidae > Melanostigma > Melanostigma gelatinosum. The sequence continues at coordinate 13,967,650 of NC_136634.1, forward strand.
CAGAGAGACCTTGTTCCACATCTGTGCAGCATGTAAAGTGCAGCTCCTCAATCAATGTCCAACTGTGCATGTTGTCCACCTCCGAGCCGAACCCCATAGTGGCCAGCTCTTTCTGCACGTAAACAGCCGGTTATAGCTATGACTGAGTCCTCCATCAGCTTCATGATAGCTCAGGCTGCCATTCCAGCTCTCACTGATTACAACGGAGCTACTTAATTGAGTTAGCCACTGCTGAGTGCTGGGGGCTGCTAATAAGAGCGCAATGGATGGAGGAAAAAGTCAACCATCTAAAAACAAGAGTGAATAGATATTGCTGCCTTAGTTGTGTGAGCATAGTGCTTAGTGTAAAGCCCTGTAATAAAGCTCACTCCAATAATGCAACCCTGTGACACGAAAATCTCTCAGTCTCTGCAGACCACAGAGCAGTTAGGTCACTAAGTCAAAACTGACACACGAGTGGCTTCAGCAGAGTACCATCACTGTGAGATGCAATCACAAACACCTCTCCCAACTACAGGTCTGTAAGTGATAATGATGAACCAATAAAAGCCAACCGGTCAGGTATTAACGTCATTCATCCCGATGGTACAACATCATGTCAAAATGAAATTATCCACGAAATTGGAGCTGCAGAGTTGAAGATGTCTCGCCACTAATCCAAGAGCCCTCTCTATTTCTGAATTGAAGAAGCCTGACTGACTGATAATTTCATTTGGACTTGACAAAGCAGTCAGGGACAAACAGCCACTCCTCACCTGCCTTCTGCTATACACGAGAGCTTTAAGCAGGCAAACAACAGCTCACAGCATGCCATAGTTGTCTTAGTGCTAACTACGGACCTTGAGAGGCTTTCAGACACATAAAGCCAACGTGTGAATAGAATAGGAGTCAACTGTGTTGCAACTACAGAAATCTGCTGCACAGACATTCCACTGAACAAACCTCTAAGGCACAGAGGTGTGACTTCACGCTCTTAAGCCCAAAGAGCCCATTAGAGGGTAAAACCTACATAAAATAAGGCCAAAGTCGCGTTTGGGATAACATGTGAATTTGTTTTTATACTACAACTCATGTCACTCATGCACATGTATCTGCTCCACCACACAACAACATGGTCGATGCAAGGGTGCTCTGATTGTGAACATTGCATTCAATTAGAGTTTGAGTGTTTGCCATGAAAGCGGCCTTGAGTGACCCAATAACAGGCGTTCAGTGCACATTGCTTTATCATGATCTGGGTGAAATGTAATGCTGGGTGGTTGTAATTCAATTCAATTACAAAACTAATCAATGGCTTTATTAAATCTCCTGTTTTATCGACCGACATGCACAATTATTAGATGTAATCAAACTACCAGCATTGGTGTGAAATATTGAATGAGTGGCTCTGCCTATTCAAAGGTAACACTATAGTGTTACCACTGACATATGCAGACCGTGTCCACAGTGGCCAGTGAGAGTTGCATTACCGTTAAATGTAACAACAACAAAAAAAGATGGAAGCAGAGAAGGGAAAAGACACATACCGGAAAACAGATGTTGAATCAATCCGTGAAGATGAGGAAAGAAGGCAAACACGTAAAGTAAGAGAAAGAGACGGCGAGACGAAATGGCGGTGAAAGTGAGACAGACAGTGAAGCCGGCGGCAAAGTCAACACTGCCATTACAGTGAGGATTAGATCAGCAGGAGGGGTGAACCGGAGCAGAGACACTAAACACCTCAGAACTCAGCTGAAAGGCTCTGACATGACCTTCGCGGATCAACCGCTAATGCTGCCGAGACTCTGCTCACATGAACCTGCAAAACTAACACGTAAACCAACAATGTCATGATGAATATTTCAGGGAGGAAGAAGAGTGTAGCCATCCATGCCATTTTCTAACGACGCATTACCTATGATTACCTATATATACTGGTGATTCTGCAATGTGTGATATAATGCAAGATGAACAGAGGAGATAAATGACCTCTGGTTCTACCTCAATGTATTCACTGTATTATGCATTGTTCTCATTTGGGTGAATTTTATTGACAACTGAGATTAAACTATTTGTTATTAACCATCTTGGCCAGCTTCTTGTAAGGAATGGAAGACAAAAAAACATGTCATGTATAGTAAGTACTTTTGATACTTTTCAGTATGTTTATGTTTCAATATCTTTCACTTTCACTGAAGTAAGGAATTGAACGCAGAACTTTTACTCATTTTACAGTATTTTATATTGTTGTGTTATACTTGCTGAAGGATGAAGGATCTGAATACAACCGTCTCCGCTGATCATAATATTGGTGACGCTTCAGAGACCATTTCATGATACAGCCCTGCACACACGGTTTGTTTCCCGTGTGAGCGGTGTACTTTTGTTTTGTTTTGTTTCAATTTTGTAGTCCTTTTAAGCCAATTATAAAAATGTTCGGGAAGATTTTTTGTCTTATTTTCTTTTTTGATTGACAGCGTGTTTTAAATTGTTTAATGCTGCCACCGTAATCCCGTAGAAAATATGTTTTCCTCAAAACTTAATTGAGAGTCCAGGTTAATTTGAATGCAATTTTGTAGCAGACATGGTTGCATAATGTGCTGCTGTTTCAATAATCCCCAGCACCCTTTAATCTCCCTGATAAATTATTGAAATGACTAAATCAAAGCGCTGAACTCTAAACCCTGTGAGCTTCTGTGTGGTGTCTCATTCAAGACACGATCTTATCTGTTGAGAGGAAAACGAATCAGATACTATCTGTTGAAAGAAGAGGCCAAATGTCAACTAAGTCTTTATACATCACATTAAAATGTTTTGAGGTCTTCCGGGTCATCTATGTGCTGACCCATTTCTTATGAAAAAAAAAAATTCCACTCCATCACAGCTCTATCCAACAAAAAATATATACTTCAATCAAAGTGCACTTACAGTTTGCTTCCAGATGTTTCACAGAGGCAGCCGAGCTGTACAACTCAGGACGCTCTTGTTCCAACAGCTGATTGTTCATTTCTACAGCTACAGTATCCAGCTGGACACAATGTCAGTGTCAGTGGCTAACTTCTTCTCAAAACGAAAAAAGGCTCGAGTGAGCACACACACCCACACACACAGTGTTTGTCCAGTGACTGCCCATAAGTTCATTGACTTCTGTCTTGGTGTTTTTGCAGTTCCCCATCGCATGTTTGTTAAAGCGTAACAGCAGGGAAGGGATTGATGCGTATGAGAGGAAGAGGGGATCCGAAAGTGACAGATGAGTCTGACTCTCGCCCCAAAGTGCTCGTCTCATCCTTGATAGGGATTAGAAACAAACAGTCAATCATCCTTTACGGTGGCTCCCCTTGTAGGCATCTCTGGCAGAGAGGCAGAGCTTTAGAATTCCCCCTGAAGCTTCATGACTAGAGACAGAAACACCGTACCAGGCGGAGGGAGACATATTTATTTGTGAAGTCTAAATGCTTATTTTTGAGAAGGAAAAAAAGATGGTGAAACCTGGGACGAGTTAGATAAAGCCTGTATTTGTTATGATGCTGAAATATTCTCTAGAGATGAGGAGGTTTGTATTATTGCTCAGCCATCCAGATTTTTCTTTGTTGTCATCTTTCTTTCTGTTTTTTGATGATGTAACTGCTTGGCAACTGAGAATAACAATGTTGCGTAAACCCTACAATTTCACAAATATGCAGATAAGTCACATGGATGTTTATACACCTTGAATAACAGCTTTACAACTGGCAGAAGCTCAGTGAGTAATTTCTGTTTACTCTGTAAACTCTGATGACTGACGGTCCATAGTAGTAAATTCTGTGTGTGTGTGTGTGTGTGTGTGTGTGTGTGTGTGTGTGTGTGTGTGTGTGTGTGTGTGTGTGTGTGTGTGTGTGTGTGTGTGTGTGCGTGCGTGCGTGCGTGCGCTCGTGTGTGTGAGCCTGCACATGTATATCTGGTATCTGTATCCCACACCGGGGCATGATCATTTCCTCAATCAAGGAAGGATTCTCTGAGGAAGAGACTGTAATAGAGGCAATTGCTCTGCCTTTCTCCATTAACAATGACAGATATTAGTTTGGGAGTTAACAAGTTGGAAAGGCATCCTCCTTGGTTGAACTGCAAAATACAGAACACGCTGTGGTTTGCCCTTCCTCATTCATTTCACTTCAAAGGAGGAGGGCAATGTGATTTTTTTTAATGCTTTCTTGCCAAGAGTTAGATGAGAATATTGATACTATTCTTGTGTCTGTATGCTGAAGATAAACTTACAGTCAAGATGCAATGTTTTGTGTTTCTATATGGCGATGGCATGACCTAACTCTGATTGGTTTACCAGCCAATCAGAGGTAGAGTAGGACAGGTCATTCCCTCGCCATCTCAACTCAACAAGAAAGCAAATGTCAAACCATATTTTTAACGATATAGATAACGATAAAGTTGTTTTGCACGGATGAAACCATGCTCTGGTACGACGCTCACAGAGAATGGCCACTATGTTGCCAGGTGTACAAGGGGAAACACTTGCACTAAGGATGCCACTGTAAAAAAAGAAAAAGAAATTAAATTGTCATCATAGATATTGTTAATTGCACAAACGTTTCTTTTAATTGCCAGACATTTTCTGTGCGTAGTTGCCTCCAAACATGCGAAATAACAGCTTGTTGGTCTGCTGTGAGATTTAACAAGCTGTCTGCAGACCTGCTAGTGACCGGAGAGATAGAGAGTCATTAGTGTTTCTCTCCATATATCTCCTCAGTGCTTGAGGGAGAATGTCATTAGCATCTCTCCCTGTCTGACAAGGAGTCAAAAGAGCATCTGCCTCTGTTCTGCTGGTATCACCTCCTCTATCACTCATCCCTCTCGGCCTTTGTGCTATTGGTTGACCTGACTGCCATTCGTTAGGCCAATCCCAAACGTAGAGGTCCTCAGTTTTATTTCAGTGGTGGAGCATGTGGGTCAAAGAGAGCCCTTTGTAGAAGGCTGTAACACGATCAATATTTGCAGGGCACACAGATGTACAGATCTAAAGGCTTTTGATCACCTCCATGACTACATTACCAGCCGCCTGTGAGCCTTTTGCTGAGAACTAAAAGATGGATTCAGGGCTGAAATGACTCAGTCTCCTGTTTCTGAGGGGGAACACAGACTAGCAGACATCTGGACCTGTACTGTATGTATAATTATAAAACCCATCAGTTCAAATTCCGCCCGAAGCATCTGAAAGTAAGTGGCCAATTCAACTTGCAACAGTTCAAAAGACCTGCTAAATATTTTTTTTAAATATCTGAACTCTCGTGGCTTGAGGGCTAAAAAAACTCAAAAACTGGAGCCATGACATGATTTTACCCTCTAGTCACAAACCCCACTGAAGGACTGTCTGCCTCTTGCAAGCAAGGAGGGATGTTTTTGCAACATAGCAAAACATGGTAATGATGAATTTGGAAGAATTGACAATTTCTTTAAACGGCTGGATACTGTTTCTGACATGATAGAGATGTATTTGAGAGCCAGTAATTATGTAAAATGGGAAAAGCCAGGTTTAAAGGACACTATTATTCAGCCAAACAATCTGACCGATTTTGTTAATTCGTGTTTAGGCAACCCCAGTTAACATTTCCACCAAAGGAAATGAAAAATTCCCGTTGTAGGCACACAAAGCTGTAAAATAAGGGGATCATTCATTGCAGTTTTTGAGGCAAAAGTGATGACAGTTTATATTCTTGGCAAATTGCGACCAAATATGGTGACCTCATTAAAATAGCACAGTAGTCCAATTACACTGCAGTATACCTTTGTTATATAATCATAGTTGTTCTTCACTGAAAAAGTGGTCCAAGTACATGTGAGCATTACACACAGACATACTTTTTGTTGAGGAACTTTTTAAGTCTTTCTTACTCTTAATACGAGACCACATTTAAGCACGATTCTGACGGGAACAGATGCTACACGTCCACCGAGAATTCAGCTGTTCAAATACACCAGCCAACGATTGACAATGCTGGGGTTCAGCACATTCCACAGCACCCTCCCTCCTTATAAACAAAGCACTTCATTTGTACAAAGTATGACAGAAAAAGGCCTACATACCAGATGTCCTCACGACTCCACTAGATACAAACCAATTAAATGTTTTATTTGTGGATAAATTACACCTGTGTGTTGACACAATATACAATACAAGCGGATGCACATGCTGTAAAGCAAGACAAGGTTGTCTGTCTCACCAATAACACCGTTTGTAAAGATGGAATAAAATCCCCCAGCAGCTCTTATCAGGGTGCAGAGTGCTCGATAATACTGGAACACCAGAATTAAGCTCAGAGAGGCACATTCACTGCTCATCCAAGGTGAACAGCAGCACGAACACACTCATGCATGCACAGCAGACACACCGATGCAGGAGGGAAGTCCAATCTGTGTGTGGGGGAGTTAGGTGAGGGTTGGAATAGATAAGTAGGAGGGTGGCTGGATAGTGCTTGTGACTGTGTCTCGGCTCTGATTGTCACTGATGCAGCTCCCTACTATAGCAAAGACCGCCTCATAGTCTCACCTGAGACAATGTAAGCCCGCACAGGCACAGAGTGACTCTTGTTTGTCAGCTGCGTTCTGTACTGTAGGTGCACCTGCAGCTCTGTGCACGTGCGATAGACCTCAGTGCTCCACCCCGCACTCCCGCTAATTGAAACAGATGGAAGAGTTGAGGAGGGTGAGGAGGAGCCCCGAGGGCAGCGGTGTTGACAGGAGAAATGAGACAGATAGCATGTTGAGGCCATCAGGAGAGGACGCAGAGAAGACCCACTGACTCCCTTTTCCACTGTATGTAAACAAACACTGTTCAACAACTGAGGCTCCTCATGAACAATCCTGAAGCCGAGACACAGGACGATAAGGAACATCTTTTGAAGAAATGGAAAGCTCATCAAATTGTATCATCACATCTAGTGAGCTACGCCGTGAATTTTTGAATATAGGTTGTTTTAATCTGTCCAAATGTCATTAAAGTTTAAATCAAACACAGCACGGGAGGTTAGCAGCAGACATAGGCCTTTATACACTTTAATACACTAAAGCTTGTGTTCTCAGTGAGACTTTATTTATGGAGGGGAAGTCACGGAGAATCACTTTTTCCTCCCTTATAGCTTCCCTATCTATTGTGCTTCCACCTGATTCTGATGACTTGAAGAAAATAAACCTCAGTTCTCATTTGGTTCCTCACACTGTTTGTATTCATGGTGTCTTTGATAATAGTGACTCTTGGATTTTGCAGTTTTTTGCTAGAAATGTATGTTTTCATCTAGTGTTATTACCTGGAGATCTTGTTTTGGTTCTGCTGCTTCCTTTATTGAAGTTACTCGAATATTGTGGACTCGACATTGTTGTATTGGCTCTTTCAGTCCTTGATATATGTGCTGGTCTTAGTTATGCTCCAGGAATTGGAGCTTATTGTTTTAAACTTTGTCTTGCAAATGAAATATAAATGTCAAGATAAGTTGTATATAATGACACAATGGGCTTTCAGGCCTATAAAAGCAGCAGTTTCTGATTGATTTTAAGCTTTCCAAGAGATGAAACTCCTCGCACACATGGAACACATAAACCTTATAGAGGAAATACAAAAAGAGATTTTGTCACCTCGGTATCTTAATGCAATAGGAGCTGAAACAAACAGTTTATTTAATGAACATTTAGTGGAAATACAAAATACAACAATAGGATTATAATGGAAAATGATAAGGTCCAATGCTATGGTTAAAATTTAAAATCCAATTCATGCAAAAGTAAATGCAATGTATCTGTGAGGCAGTTCATGTAACATTGCCGAAAAACATGAAGGTATGAAAAATCTTTTTAGAAACAAGAAAAGAGAGAACTCAACAACGTCCGTACTCATTCATTCATCTTTTGCTCTGTCCTACCTGAAGAGATGGACCGCAAACAGCAGGAGGAGAACTCTGCTGCGTTCCACCAGCAAATTGATTGAAGTATACAAGTACAGAATCATTTGGTGATGAAAAAGCAGGAAACTCCAGCCACCATGAAGGAAGATACTGTATCTGCTCCCTCGAAAGTCTGTAAAGAACTTGATTCCCTTGCAGCTTTCTAGGCAGACTCCTGGGAAAATGTGACTGCTGCTCTCGGGCTGTCGACCCAACTACTCTGTTCCTGTGTGTGTGTGTGTGTGTGTGTGTGTGTGTGTGTGTGTGCGCGTGTGTGTGTGTGTGTGTGTGTGTGTGTGTGTGTGTGTGTGTGTAAGGAGGGTACAGCGGCCTCTCTTTGTTGTCCATGGTAAGAGGATCCTGCCGTGTGAAACAATACCTGGCCATTCAAACAGAGATGAACAGACTGGACTGAGTCACACTGAGCCGATCTTAGCCAGGCTAGGACAGACCAGACAGAGGCAGGGGGGCACTGAATACCTCCTCTGTGAGAAAAGGAAGGAGGCAAGCCTTTCAGCAACTGGCCAGTCATTAGGTTTCAATGTGTGTTTGTGTGTGCCCGTGTTTCATCGTGAATCATGTTCAAAGGTTCTCTCGGGGAGTTAAACGGGATGATATGGCTGAGGGGGTCTGACGGAGATGAAAGTTGGGCAGATAGAGTGAAACAGATCACTTTTTACCTATGAGTAAACTCTCCCTGTCTGCAGAGGTAATCCACGCCTGCATAAATAATTGAGGACTGCTCGGTGTGCCTGAGAGGAAACGCAGCCTTTGTTTATCTGTACTGTGCTGTAAATATCTGCCCCCTGTATCTTTTTCCGCATTGAAAGTCAGCAAAATGTTGTTTCTCTGGCAGGCATTTTACCAGATCGGAATTAGAGGGATAAGGATTTACTTCTTATAATTACCACTCTCAAGCCGTGGCATCTTTATCAGTACAGTTATACTTTATGCACACACACACACACACACACACACACACGCACACACGCACACAAACGCTTGCTCAACTATCCTAATATTCCTCTCACTCTCCTGAGAAAGGCAGAGTCTGTCACTCATGTCAATGAGATTCCTGGGTATTTAACAGTCAATCCCCGTCAGCCTAAAATTGATCTCATCTCAAATGGAGCCAAAAGAGACAATTTACATATTCATGGTGAAACGGAACAATGCTGACTCAATCTGACGAGGGTCACCTTCAAGGAAAGGCGCAGCTGGTTTCAACTGATCAGTGTCAAGTGCCGTCCATATAGACAGAGGAAGGCAGAACAGTTAACGGGATGTCAATACAAAGCCAGAATGAAAACAAACGTTTTTACATTGTTGCAGCCGTATTATTTGCTCCTTCACCAATACGGCAAAAATCTTCTATTCCGATATAGGTCATTTAATATCTCGATATTTGATGATATTTCCTTCGGATTTTATTCCGATATTGTAATGTCCAAGGTGCCCTCAATAAATATATCAAATCTATTTATTTTTCTATCCTTATTTTGGCTCTTTCGTCTCTAATCCACTTTAAACCAACACACCTCTTATCTCCCTACCCTCAATGGACTTCTTTGAATATGTTCTCATGCTTTTGTACTATCACAACTTTATCCCCATGTGCAACTCTTTCCTTTTATTAACAATGTTATTCTGACAGTTTTATTTTGTTGACAGCAAGGACTTGATGTACATATCCATCTGTTTCACCAGAGACCACATAAGACTTTGTTGTCAGCAAAGTAGATGCTGCATTTTCATCAACGAAAACATGTCACTTGCCTCTGTGCCCACCACAGAGGAATATGTGTGTGTGTGTGTGTGTGTGTGTGTGTGTGTGTGTGTGTGTGTGTGTGTGTGTGTGTGTGTGTGTGTGTGTGTGCGTGTGCGTGTGTGTGTATCAGTGTCTGGCTATGACAGCTATTGATCATTCTTGTTTGAAATTGTTGAACATCAGCATATTTAAACAGAGAGGGTTTTTGTGCATAAATGAAAGACAATTTATTTCAAGCATAGCAAAGTACTAACAGGGCATCTTCAGACTCGTTGTGAGTGAGTCGTTGAGTGAGCGTTCATGGCAATGTAGAGACAAAGCTAGATTTTTCCCAATGATGAGCATGGTGTAAAGCAACATAAAGGTGTCAGTTAGCACTCTAACCCCATCATGCTCTCAGCTTCTTAGCGGGTAAGTGCTGAAGAGATAATCATGGTAACGTAAGTAATGTAAGTAATGTAACCAGGAACAAAAAACATTGGTTCCGCTGCCATGAGAATTCTTTGTATTCATGTGCTGTTTTTCTCTGCAAAGAGGAAAAATATGAGTTCAGATTGTAAATGTGATGGCAGGTACAGCCAAAACTTAAACTATGACATTTGGGAGTTGTCTGACTCCAGTCGGGGCTCTGAGTCACTTTTCAAAAAGTGAAATATCCAGCGCTTTAAAGATCAGATGAAACAAATGAGAAACAGCTTCGGCGCCGGGAGAGACGGACAGCGTAGAAAGACAGGGAATAGCTTTTATCGAGCGTGACGCAAAGAAATGGGATCTGGGTTTGTGGGTATTGGAGAGGTAATTGATTCAAGGATCTAGATCTGCTCAGAGGGAAACCCCAGGAACGGTATTGTATGGGAGCTGACATGCAGTGTGATAACTTAAATACCTATGGAGAGTGAGGATCAGCTATGAAGATCCTCTCTTGTGATTCACTCAACTAATGTGGCTAATACCTTGCCACGCTAATTCAGAGTCAACTGTAAATAGACACTTTGTATTAATATACTTGTTAATTAATTCATTGTATTCCTTCCAGAGGAATTTCATGTGAGTAAAGCAATCTGGCACTGGAAACATGATGAGCATTACTGTACTCCACTGAAGTCAGACACTAAGCCTCATTATGAAGTTGAGAAATATTAAATACCAAAGGGAACCACTTTATTATCCCCGATTAGCATTTAGAAAAAGTGTATAAGCAACTAATGAATGGCTTATAACACGCTATAATGAATTTGTCAATGGAGATGAGATCATTTTTATGTGTTTATGTGCAGCTATAACTGTGAAGCGCAACTGGTATATAATAGATATAACAACAGATAATGAATGATTGGCGATATACAGGTATATGTATATGACTACATTATTTTTTAATCAATAAAACATGACAACTGAGCAAAATCCATTTGCAGAAGAAATCCAGGATAAGTGGCTGGAAGCACAAGTGCAATCTAGTAAGTAGACCCTGAAGTAAAACAAACAAACAAAAACATCATAATACTACCACGGTCAGCCATAGTCCTTTAAATAAAGGAAATGATCAATAAAAAATGATCAGAGATTCTGTTTCTTTGCCTCCTTTAATTTACACAAAGAAAAGGACTGATGTTTTAAATGTCTTACCTTTCCATTTGTTTGTTTTTTTATCATCTCCTTCTTACCTCTATCAGATCCGCCCGGTACTCGGGACGAGCTGCAGATGAAGTGTTGAGGATGAAACTCACCCCAACGTGGAGGAGGCCAGACCACACGTGTGTCCGGCTGCTTCGTGCAGTTCACACTCTGCAATAATAACGCCACCAAAACTGGTTTACAGTTAAAAGGATTTAATCCCACTGATGCAAGTACGATTACAGTTAAACATTGGAGTACATACTCCTATGAAATATTACAATATGAACCCACTTTGGAAAAAACTACCTCTGGTCCCCGTCCCAGGCAACCACACGCTAGAAAGAGGCAGAAAAACACTTCTATCCCCGCCCACATATTCGTTCGCGACTCCTCCCCTTCCGTCTATCTCAATTTTTGTTAGCTAACTTCTCTATGCACTTCAGTAAACGCCTGTCTCCACGACTCTCTTTCCCTGAGTTTCTAACACATTCAAATGACTGTCAGTTATGGCTTCATCCCTTCTATGCCAATCCTTCAGTATGAAAGTTAAACTTCTGCAACTTGGCAGAAGCTTCATGTCTTTTAGCTACTAATCCTAAAACACTTTATGTTTATCTTAATGATGCATTCCCAATACACTTATGATTATGACTAATTATGAATTCTTAATTGTGAATTATTAAACACTTTTATTATATCTACTAAACACACCATTTTTTGCTCAAATGTCGTACAGAAGCCACAGTGTGTGGCTCCAAAGTCATTAGGAGTGATCTGGTCACATACAATAAGTGAGCAAAGCACTGAAGCTGCTAATGAAGGGCCTAACAATCGTGTTTACATCTTCTACTGTGAAATATATTCTATTTGCATTTTACAAGTGTTTGAAATCAGTTTGTCCTATGCGATGAATGATGAATACTGAGAGAAAAGATTTAAATATGTTTTGCAATGTGATATGTATGTGTACTAGTGTCTCTGTTGCTAATTGCTGTAGCATGACAATTACAGGAAAAGTGGCCCGAGTACTGCAAGTCAGAATTTGTTACATCCACACAGTGCTCTGTGTTACTCGTTCTAATCAATCACAAAAAGCTAGGGGAGGAATACAGTGCAGCTTAGTGGGCTGGCTATGTCTGTTCCAATTCCAAATGATGACAGTGCACAATTCAAATTGGAAAATGAAAGAAATTACCATTTACTTTCAACAGCATTTGCATGAATTTGTAAATGTAGACACGAGGAACTGGTCTTTGTGATTATACACTTGTGGCGGATGATAATAAATTCAGACAGAGAGTTGTTTAAAATCAAAGCCGATAGTTTTTTGTCCCTGAGGACAAGTTGAGCCAAAGCACATCTCAAGGCGAGCTGAGCAGTAGATGGAGGAGCTGGGATGATACATTTCAATATTCATACAACTTTTTGGCATTTATCTCACGTAACACTCATCTCAATATTTTCAGCTTAGCATACATCAGTTATCTCATAGCCCAACAAATTCTGCAGAAAGTAAATGTTGTGACTATTTCATCTTACTCGGTGCAGGCCCGTTCCCCTCGAGTCATCTCTGTGTATCTCTCAGGCCTGTCGTCTGCATGACGAGAGCAGGGGTGATGCAGGAGTCAGTCTGAAACAGAATGAATCACTTGTGGAGCTCTGCAGTGTGGAAGCAGATGACAGCTGGAGGGTAGTTGGAGGATGGCAGCGGACATGAGGGCCACTCAGGCTGCCTTTCTTTATAATAGCATCAGGCAGTTGAGGAGGAAATACTTGCAAGGGCAGGTTGTTCTTACCACCAGTAGTCCGTCATACGAAAGCTGCAGGAAGCACACAGGGACTGGATAACACGAGGCGTTCATCTGACTGTCAATGTGTGCATGCAGTGAAGACAAAACGACAGTTACACTCATTATGACTGTAACGTCTCTTCAGTATTTTGTGCACAGGTGCTCTAAGTTTAGTGCAATGAGAGCTTGTATGAGCCGAGAACATCGACAAAAGTGCACATTACCCCAGCAGGTCCTCAAACATTGATGAGTTCTTCAGCTCGTGTTGCTCCACAGAGGCCTGTTAGATTTCATTGCATAATTCTGTGCTCTGGTCCAGCTTCTATTGTGCCAATGAACCTCTGTTTATTTGCTAGGAGGTTTTCTATCACTGCTCCCTCAGCTCACAAGTCAGAATAACAATGGCTTTTCATCATCGAAAGGACTGGTTGATCCCTGCTCATACAGCAGATTGTTGCAAAATGTGCTGCTCACACATCTAAGCGAAAACCTCAGGCTGTCTACATAGCGTGGATGTAATCTTGCTATTTAAACTAAATTAAACTGTGTTGGTATGCTTTTCTAATATCATACAGATAATATGTGCAAGAACTGTGATTTACCACGCTAAAGTGCAGTTTGTTTGTGAAGTCTGTAATGAAAACCGCAGGATATGAAACACTTTTGGAGTTATTTACAATTTGCCCTTATTCATCACTATATCTTCTCTCAGGCGCAACTTCACAAATGTTGTGGCAAATGCTGCTCAAAATAGATTTGCATGACAACAAGACAATAGCAGGCATGCTCGTTTAGAAACGTTCTGCTGTCAGGGCAGAGCTAAATCAAAGTATTAAGGGCTGTCCATGGTTCTGAATTATCCACTGATTTATCCTCCTGCCTCCCTTTCTCTACCCCCCCCCCCCCTCGGTTTCTCTCACTTGCACTCTATCGATCGATCGATCTCCTTTTCCTACGCCTCTCAGTAGTCCTACATCAACTATAACCTTCTCAACAGCGGTCTGCAAGTAATTTGCATGTTACCACAAGGGTGAGAGGGCATGAAATTAGTTTCATTAAGAGAAATGGCAAGAAGAGGCAGAGCTGTAAAGGCTGGCATGAGGAAACTACACGACAACATGATGAAAGAGCAGCTTTAACCAGCCTAGAAATGTCAAAAAGCTGAACTGCAATTTAACATTCCCAATTGCTGATACATATCAACCCTGCATGGCCCTATTAGTGCTCAATGTATTGTGTAGCATAGCCTGGGAGATCAGATGTAACAGAGATTGTCTGTGGAACTAATACGAAATAAATCGGACTTAATTGAGGTTCTTTTCCTCTTCGTAGACACTGTTAAGACCGACACGTGCACAGAAGTGAGGGGATCTCTGATCCAATGGTGCCCACTAGTGCTCAAACTGTTTACCGGCACCTTCTCCAGCTGATTTAGGCTACACAGACTAGCAGTCCACAAACACTGCTGCGTTATACTTCACAGTTTAACTCACAGGTTCAGACTGTTAATGTTGTGTGAAATGACGAACAGCAAGAAGACGGTGAAAAAGGGTTACCCTTCGGTGCTTGTTTACTGTTGGCTCACTTACCAGTTATTTCCTGCTGTGCCTCTTGTGACACCAATTTAACAATAGAAGCATGTGCAGCGGGGTATCTAATTCTTAAGAGGAGAAGGTGAGGAGAGGGAGATGAAGAGGTGAGATGAAGAGGCGGGGAGAGAGCCTCTCCCAGCTGGTGTGAGGCTGGTTTCCCTCTCTCCTTGTTTCTGGACTGAGGGATGAGCTTGGATGGTGCAATTAATTTTCTCCATCAACTCTTCCGAGTTGTTTTGTACCACACCTCCATCGGCTCGAAGCTATCACATTACAGGCACATGCACGCACTTGGAAGTGCACGCGCGTAAACACACGGAGAGACACAAACGCAAAAAAAAGTGTGAAAGCAGATGTTCAAAGCAAAAAGCTGCTCAAGTTTCACAGACACAGCCTGTCTCTCTCTGACTGGCGCAATCCATTTTATATAAAGATGCCCAAATTTCAGTCCCAAATAAATTCAGCGACACATTTCAGTCCCAAATAAATTCAGCGACACACCATCATCAGCAACAGTCAAGAGAACATGGCAAATGAAGTTCAGCAGACATATGGACACACATATGTCACACATATCCACCATCCACACACACAGGCCGGGGTAAGGACATTTTTGTAGCCTCAGCTGCTTCAAGCTACACTTGTTCTGCTCTGCGCTCGTCTCTGACAACAGTTTTCATTTACTGACAGCAAAAGGTCAGAGCAGTCCTCTTTTACTGGATCACAGTGCAGGCAGGGCTGTGTAGAACACTGCCTGTCATTCATGCACAGTGGCTCTCCTTATTCCTCTCCGTGAGACAGGCTTGGCCATTAGATGGGCCACCTGGCAGACGCCCTCACGAGACATTATCATAAATGTTTTGCCCCTAATGATGCCGCTTCTGTTCCACTAAAAGTTACAGGATTAATGAAATCAACACCTACCATAGGAGGAATGCCAGTGGTCCCCCTCCAGGCTTAAAGCACCAGGTTGTTTCTTGCAGGGATGTTTCCAGATCTCAGGGTTTCCGACGATTAGACAAGACCTCCTGCAGGGAGGTAGTTCTTCAAAAGCTCAGGGTGATCATGTTCTAATCTTTGGCTTTACGTATCATCCACCTATGCATGTACGTATATGTATATTTGTGTACAAGTGTGTTTATGTGCACGCTCTCTTAAGTTCAGCAGGTCAAGTAAAAGATCTTACTTCAAGCAGTAAGCCTGCCTCTTCACTTTCCCCCAGGGTCACTCTGTTGGCTATATAAGTCAATGACACAACACATTACACACATAGAGTATGCACAGAACTGACGTAAATCTGTATCATCCATAGATGGCTGGGTGGGTTTGATAGTACCCCAGCAATAAAAGGGAGAAGCCGAACAGCTGACAAAATTGCAGCAATAGTTGGATCATGTCCCTCTTACATATTTTATCTCCATTTTCTCTTTTTCTTCTCTCTAGCTCTAACGCGCACTACTGTAGCTGCTGAATGTAGGTCAGTCCTGTAGAGAAATGTGAAAGTGAATAGTAAATCAAAACTGTGCATCAGCCGACGCCACATCAATGCATAAAAGCACCTGGGAATTGCCTGAGTGACGTTTTCTGTTGCTTCAAATGACACATGTGTAGGGATTTCCATGTGTTCTCACTCATTCATCCCATTGCCCCGTTCTCACTCTCAAACACACACACAACACCAGCTCATTTGAATGCAGGTGGTACCCTCCTGTTCATGTCCTGTCCAACTCGCTGACGCTTGACTCTGAGAATAAATTAATTAATGAATGAATAGGCCCACAACTGGACTATAGTCTGTACATAACTAAATCAGCTGTGACGTCCATTTCTCCTCAAACCGGTGGCTCCTGCAGCACTGCGCAGGTGATTTATTTCTCACCTTGTTTGCGTAATTGACCATGTGTCAATTTGCATTAAAGGAAGATACCAAGGTGACCACAGGGGACAGAAACTCAGCTGCAGGCCCTCAGACCTACAATTTCATTCAGGGGGCAAAAACAGCTGAGGACATTGGGGACAGTTTCTGTCTTCCCACAGCAGGCACAGTCACCACACAAGGATGTCTTGATACAGACTAATGTGCTTTGGCAATCAAAGTCCAGCTAAACAGTGTAATCATCTTCCTCACGAAGGACAGGAAAGGTCCAAATTGTTCTTCATAAATAGGGTATTGCACAATTTCCTTTATTTTAAGTAACATCAATTTGCCTGAATTGTGTGGACTGGTCCAAACTACATTTCCTGGCTGTCCGTGACGTCAGCTGTACGCGACAGTTTCCGCAATTGAACACGTGACGTTTTGTTTTGGTTCCTGTTTCGTGATTCCTCTCAGCGCCTGCATCTTCACGCAGATGAAGAACGACGCAGGATGGACAACATCCGCTTCTACTTTTTGACAAATTTCCTGTTTCACACCTGCTCGGCTTCAACGCCGAATTTTGTCCTCCTTTTCGCAGACGATTTAGGTTTCGGGGACCTGGGCTGCTATGGACACCCCAGTTCACTCACTCCAAACCTGGACCGCCTGGCAGCGGGAGGACTCCGGTTCACCGATTTCTACTGCACCAGTCCCGTCTGCACCCCGTCCAGGTAGTTACACTGTCCGTTGTTCACACAGGACCGCCGCTGGTTGATTTCAATGTACGGTTACGGTGAGAGGGAGAATCCGAGAGATTACCACACCTGGACAATCATTTCTATGTAGAAGTCCCGCTAAATCCCCTAATTGTTTGCTGTCTCTGACTTTAAAATGTGGCTACGCGTGCGTTGCAGCCAAACAATAATTATGTAATAAAAAAGAAAATGTGCACGTTGTCACAATTTGATAACTCTGCAAAAAATAAATTGTGTTTCACAATGTGGCTCACATTGACTTCTTCGATTTATCACATTATAACTTAACAGTAGTTGTTTAAGCATATTACACAAAAACAATGATACACCGAAACGAAATCAAAACATCATGTGACTTCATCAGCAGTATTGTGCAACATATTTTGAACACAGTGGGTCATGGCTATTGAGCAACACAATCGGAAACAGTTTACATTTCTTAGCCATGACTTTAAAATTCCACTGTGTACATGCATGTTGTAAAATGCTCCACCCTGGAAAAGGTAAGCTGGCATAGAAAACTGATTCATGGATGAACTATTGTTCCTTTGCCTTTCATATTCTGCACCGTTTACATCCTTCATCCTTATACTTAGTTTCTCTGTGTGTAACGACAGCTGGTTCACGTGAAGAATATCTCCATGTTCAAAGACATTTGTAAATTACAGCAACCTTATATACTTTTAGTCACATTTTGCAAAACTGATCTCTCCAGCCCACACACATTATACACTTTCCCATCCTTCCTACCTCTTCGATGGCTTTCCAGGGCATCGTTGTTGACGGGGCGCTATCAGACCCGCTCAGGTACCTACCCAGGAGTGTTGTACCCAGGCTCTAGAGGCGGTCTTCCTCTAAATGAGACCACCATTGCTGAAGTGTTGAAGCCTGTGGGCTACGCTACTGCTGCCATGGGGAAGTGGCACTTAGGAGTCGGGGCCAACGGGACGTTTCTTCCAACCAGGCAGGGGTTTGACCAGTACCTGGGGATCCCCTACTCCCATGACATGGTCTATGCACTTTAAGTTTTGAAAAGTAATCTGTGCTGGTAATTGTTAAAAAATAGCGTAATGTGATTTATTTTCTGCAATGTCTATTTTAGTGTCTATTTCATTTTTTGTCTATTTTTCTTCTGTCTCGCTCTTTCTTTCCCAGGGCCCCTGTCAGAACCTGACTTGTTTCCCTCCAGATGTTAAGTGTTTTGGATTGTGTGATGTTGACACTGTAACTGTCCCACTAATGCAAAATGAGATCATCAAGCAGCAGCCAGTCAACTTCCTCGATCTGGAAAGGGCTTACAGTGATTTTGCAACCAGTTTCATCACCTCCTCAGCCAAGAAAAAACAACCGTTCTTCCTCTACTATCCCTCCCATGTAAGCAAAAAAGACAGTCTTTGATGGCTCGAGCAAAACAACATTTGCAATCAGGGCAGAATCAGAGCTCTCTCCTGGTCGGTTAAAGTCTTTAGAAGGCAAAACGTGAGTGCACTGGTAGTGCAGCGAGACAGTAAACCCATTATTCTACTTCCTCCTACAGCACACCCACTACCCCCAGTATGCAGGTTCAGGGGCAGCCGGGCGCTCTTTAAGGGGCCCATTTGGAGATGCACTTTTGGAGTTTGACAACACAATAGGAAACCTCATGACAACTCTGGAGAAGACAGGAGTGATCAACAACACACTGGTCTTCTTCACTTCAGACAATGGGTTGGTTTCTGTTGCCAGTTTGTTTATGAATCTATGACGTGTGTTGTATTTGTACGGTAGTTACTTTCTTATGCAGACATTTTACTCTCCCTCCTCATAGCTGTGGTACAGTATTGTTCAAAGGGGAAGTTGCATTATATCTTTGCCCTCTTTTACATTTGATTTATTGCCTTTTATCAAATGTTGTGTTATTCCCGTCTCCGTGTGTAGGCCCGAACTTATGCGTATGTCCCGTGGAGGGAACGCTGGTCCTCTGAAATGTGGAAAAGGCACCACTTATGAGGGGGGCATGAGGGAGCCAGCCATCGCCTTCTGGCCAGGGACCATCAGGCCAGGTCTGGACTCCTTAATCCTCTGCACCAAAAGTTTAGACTGAGTGATGCTACCAAGTACAAAACAAAAAGGTTTCTACACAGACCACTTGGTGTATATATTCAAAGACCGTACTGGTGGTTTTGCTTATTTCAGTCACGTATGCTAAGCTTTACTGTTGACCATTTTCAAAAGCATACCACAAGTCTTTTCACTGATTTCATACAATCCAGTATGACAATATGAATTCCATAATGAATGCAAACCCATTACACATGGCCTTTTAGCGATTGTCGCTTGTTCCTTCTCCGTACGCATCTCTTTAGGTGTGACTCATGAGATGGCCAGCACTCTAGATATCCTCCCCACCATTGCAAGTCTGGCAGGAGCCAAACTACCCCGGGTGATGCTGGATGGGGTCGACATGACAGAAATCCTTGTCAACCAAGGAAAGGTAGTGACATCATACCTCACACTCTGAAGAGATTGAAATAATGTGAAAACCAAGCTGACGTGTTCATTTTATTATCTCTAATGGTGCTTTCACATGGAACCAGGCAGAAGGTGGACAGCAGACGGACACACAAACAAGCAGTCCGACATAATGACATTACGTCAACAAAACACACATGAAGATATGTTGCTGTGCTGATGGAATCAAATATATGAAATCAAATGATTTCCTTTCTACTATTTGATGTAATTATTCTAGTATCTATAAGATGTAGCTGTATTGCAAATTGAAACATTTATCCTCGTGTGGGTGAGTTACATAACATCCGATTGTAAATTCCGTCGCAGAGGACGGTAAAAAGTTAAACATTTTAAACTTTGGACGGTTAATGCCGTCTACCGTACCATCGCTGGTGTGCTCTGCCAACCTCACCTAATTCTACCGTTTTTTGCAGAGTAAAAGGGAGGCGATGATGTTCTACCCCACAGACCCCAGTGAGATGTATGGTCTGTTTGCTCTCAGGCTTGGGAAGTACAAGGCCCACTTCTATACACGAGGTACACGAGGCATCGTATGCACAATTAGTTGAAATGTCAAGAAGCATAATCACACAGTCAGAGCTGAGGTATTTTCTGACTCCTGCTTGTCCGTGTTTGTGCAATCAGGTGCTGCCCACAGCAGTTCTACCCCGGACCAAGACTGCTCATTATTTACAGTCCTCAAGGCCCACGACCCCCCTCTTATTTTCAACCTGGAGGCCGACCCCTCAGAGCACTACCCTCTCCCCCTGATTGAAAGACCCGACCTCCAAGCCGTGTTGGAGAGGATCAAGAAGGTCAAGGGGCAGTTTGAAGCCTCCATGGTGTTTGGAGAGAGCCAGATATCGAAAGGATCAGACCTGAACCTGGAGCCTTGCTGCAGTCCTCAGTGTAGCCCCAAGCCCAGCTGCTGCAAGTGTTAATGGGAAAAAAATCCCACAACCGCTAAAGATGTGGGACAGGCTGGAGGTACTGCACTGACTATGAGGTTGTTCTGTGAGAAAGCTGATTGTCTGATGATGCATTGCTACTGGACAGCTACAGTATAATTACAGAATTAGAGTTTGTACTGAAAAGTAAAAGTTCTTAATATTTATATTGACTACATTGAGAACTATTGTATAACACTGGACTGTTTATTTCCAGACTATTTGAATAGATTCCATTTCCACCTCAACATTCTTTGGAATCATAACATTTTGAATAGATGTCTGGGTTTCATGTGAAATGCCTTGCAGTCACACAAACAATAAAGAGTGGATCTGAACAATAACGACAACAAAAAAGGTTTCGGACATCAAGCATATATTTTATTCATAAGACCAAACCCATGACAAGGCAGAGTGATTTCTTTTGTCATCTTTTTCTTTGTTTTTCCCTGGAATTTTCATTAATTTTACACGTCCTTGTTTTTAAAGATACAAGATAGGATATGTTGGTTCTGTCACAATGTTTTGCTCTAGGTATACAGTGAAGAATCGTGTTAATGTATTAAAGTCAAAAGTTTGGTTTAACTGTTAGTTTATGTCTGAGCGGCTATATGGGACTAGATCGTCCTCGGAGGTTGTTTTTGTGTAGCTGTGTGGAAAGAGCGGTTTCAACTGGGCTGTGATGAGATAGGAAAACATAATTAGAAGCAAATAGATACAGATCAGCGATGGGTCACACTGTTGGAGCTCAAAGGTGATTACTATAATTGGCAAGATGCAATAATAGTTTTCCAGTGGAAGCTGACTCGGTCACTATTCAGCTCTAACAGCAGACCGGTCAGTCGTCTGGTGGGTGTGTGTGTCACACTAATGATGTCACATCTCACAAATGTGCCCTAAATGTGCTGCTGAAGCCTGTGCAGAGAGTTATGGAGTTGGCAGGAACCCAAAAAGCCACCTGTTTCACAGATGATGAGTTAACATCTTGTGAAGAAACATAAGACACTGAAATTGAATTATTGCAGATCACAGATTTTTATGTTTTTCTTTTTCTTTCAGGGTTTTTTTTGTCTGGTTGTGATATTTCTTTTTTTTAAATTCATGTACATAATATTTCATAACATACTCAACATAAAGGACACAGCACTATCTTAGATTCGCTGTGATATATACATGATCTAACTGACAGCGATACATATGCAGATAACACCCTACCGCCCTCCTGCCATATCAACAGTGAACTGAGGAGCTTGTTCTTGTGGACTATGACTGAAAGCAGCAGAACAAGATGCTAAACAGTGTCTGAAAGAACAATGGGGATGGTAAAGCCTGATATTTCAGATGACTGTAGTGAGTGCGTTAATTGTTAAATATAACCCCTCTCCTCCTGTATACAAGGTGCTAGACTGTAAGCTATGGTATGCTACAACAACCCCAGAGTAGGTTATTGTGAAATGTGTGAATGATGCTTCAACCTTTGAACTAGACTAAGAGCAATAAATGAACGTGGGAAGATGTTGCCATCCCCTTTAAAAACGAGATGAAAGTCTAACCGTTTACATAATTATAAAACCTCCCTTTTAATGCTTCATTAAAGGTTTGATAACATTGTGATACCAGGACCAAGTGTTAGCAGGACGCTCTCCCTGTACAGTAGGCACACTGCAAAACAGTATTACTGACACGTAGCTACCGGTAAGTCATTCCTTTTCTCTCACTGAAACTGTCGAGTCAAAAGAAAACGGAGACGAGGACGTCACTGACAACCAGAGTTAAACAGTTGGAGGTGTAAGAATATGGCTTTTCAGAGGGCCTTTGCTTTCTTGGACCTGAAACGCACATCAATCACAGCAAAGCTGACAGTGATCTATGATCTACCAGTTGAATAATTCCCTATGAAAGCTACCCAGTGTGAAGGTCAGCAAGCAGTGCAACTTTGAGGACGGGACAAAAGTAAAACGGTTCCGTCATATCATCCAAATGTGCTGACACTCACTGCATCTAATCCAAGCTGGATAAAATATCTGCGTGGCAAATGACAGTCAAAGTTCATTACTTTTAGATCTCTTACACCTGCAGTCATTAATCCCCGCAACAAAACAAAATCCCCTCCATCAGTCTCAGCTGTGAGTGTTTCTTAATTAGTCTGGATGAGGCGCCTGTATGTCTACTTTCTATACACCTATTTACAACACACACTACGTCTCGTACGCGACACAAGGACAGTTCACTGCACTCTCTACTTTGCTCCAATGCCACTATCGGTAGAAATCAAATTAGCAGTTTGTCAATATTGAACAAATACATATTTACAGTTAATCAAACGCCAACCTCTGGATTCTACACCATTCCCGTTTTGATTGTTGAGCTGCTTGCCATTCTCATGGATATGTGTGTTTCTTAGTGTGTCTGTGTGCAGTAACCCTACTAGCCATGCAGAGTGAAACAGCAGCAGTAGGTATGTTGTTTTCATTTCAAAAGAGGAACCCTTAAATAAACAGGTGCTCGGCATCTTTTTATATCATAGAAAAAGATCAAAGAAACAGGCAATCGATCCATCTAGATGACGGAAATAAACAGAGAGCGAGAGGGATGAATGAAATCAGTCAAATGCCTAGCATACTGTAAAAATTAAGATCTCACAGAAGAGTGTTTTACAATGGAGAGAAGACCCCACTGACAGCGCCCTCTGGTGGCAAACCTGGTGGACACACACAAGCTGCGGAGAAAGAAGGTGGTCATCATGGCAACACTTCTTACTCCAGGTAGATGTCCTCGGTGGGGCAGGCGTACTCCAGATGTTCCTGGTAGTACTCCTGAAAGGCTCGTCTGCGGAAGAGACGGACAGATGACTAAAGACAAACCTGCCAGCTATTAGAAGACAGCCTTCTATCCAACTTGTAGTAACATATTTAACACTGAATAGAAGCAAATTCTCGTTGGGTCTATTCCACAGAAACACAGGACCTACAGCTAATGGATGAAACCGTTCTGCCCAAACCATGCGGCTTTAACCGACACGACTAAGCTTCCACATATGCACGAACATAAAGGGCTACGGTGCAAAAATAAACCTGGATACCCGATCACTGTTGCAACTACAGATGAGAGTGGTTGGTAGTAAAGATGCACTTTAATCCAGGACTTTGAGATCAGAATACAAATGCAAACCATTAATGAGACACTTAAAATATGATATAATTCTCCAATCTTTCAACACAGCATGTTGACAATAAAAGTACATTTACAGTTTAAGTGGAGTACACATATCAAATCAAACAAATTGATAGAAACATACATTGTTGTATGTTTAATAATGTGATTTGTACTCACCCAACACACTCTGCTACAGGTCGCATGGACTCCTGGGATACAAACACGTGGCAAGCAAATCTGTTCAGCATCGGGTGCTTAGTGATGAAGCCAAAGTAGCTGCAAAGAGAAGAAAACCATATGATGAAATCAGGCAGATGTTACACTGTACGCTGCTGACACGAGGGCACAAAACCAATGTGCTTGTTCACCAGTTGTTCCTCGGATGGCATCCGCAGAAGGAAATGTTTTTCATCTGGAAGAAGTGACTACATCTGTCATACTATGAGACGCAGAGACAGACAGGAAGAAAGAAAAAAAGCTATCAATGCCACATTATTTCATATTAAAGGGAAGACTGACTTTGGATAAATTGTCTATGATTTGTTTATTTATGATTTGTTTTTCCATACCTCATCAAGGATGTCATACTCATCCTCCAGGCTCATGATCAGTTTCACTCCTTGCAAGCTAATCTCCAGCTCACAGAGGGAAGGAGGTCGCACATGTACCGTCCGTTTCCTCGATATTGCAATCTAACAGAAAATATTGTGATGTGTCAAAACAAACATGCTTTAATGGTGCACACAGTATGTCATACATGATTGTGTCTGTTTTGTGTGATCGCGCATAATGTTTTTGTTGTTTCCCACTTACCTTCTGCATGGCGGCACAGAGAATGCCGTTGCCTTGGTGATGAGGAACCTCAACAGACCCCAAAAACTGAACGCTGAAAGTCTCGATCCATGCTGGATTTCGTTTCATTCCTACGGGGAGCAACATGGACACACACGTACAGGACATGTGATTTTTCTGACCCTAACAGAGAGGCAGAGGAAACAACAGTCGCTGTGTCTCTCAACTCACCCAACAGCTCCTTAGACTGGCCTATGACCTCATGGGCATAGAAAGCAGGAAATATGCCCCTCTCCCCTGTCCGCATGTTATAGCCTCGGTACCAGTAGTCATCCTCTTCTTCCTCTACGTATAAAGGATCATCCACATCCAGCTCCAGCTCATCTGCATGTCTGGGAATGAACCTGCAGAGAGCAGCAGAGAGGAGGAGGACTAAAAACCCCAAAACTACTGTTACACACACTGTCTTACATGGTATCGGTGCTGCTTGGTATCTTATAGAGTGGAGGTAATTTGATCAGGAAGCGTCTGTTTGAGTTTCAGGTTACTCCCATTGGGGAGCGGAGAGAGAAGAGGGATGAAACAGCTGACAGAGAAACGATTGTGGGGTGGGTGGAGGAAGACAACGAGCTCTAAATGTGCGGATGTACTTACTGATAGAGGACCGTGGCAAAGCAAATACATAATTATACATTCACAACATTTACGTGTATACAAAGGAGGTGCATGTAGCGTTCCCTCTAGCTCGCACACACACAAGCACAGACACAGGTGGTGGCTGATGTGATTATTACTGGTCACCCTGCAGCTCGCGAGCTCAGCTTTAGCTTGGCCATCTGCTCTCCTCCGTAACACAGTTAGTGAAACCTCGAAAGAAATATTGTTTTGTTTGTCTTCTCAAGGACTTTTTTTCCCCAGACACAAAATGGTAATTGGAAAATTGGAGCTAATGGCATTCACAATTCATTCCACCGTACCAATTCTACAAAACAACTATTCTTTTTTGCAATCGTTATCAGCCGTGACAGCATGTGGCTGATATTGCTTTCACCTTGTGGGTCTGTGTTTGTTTGTCATCAAGGTAAAATGCGGTCTTGGAGACACCTGCTGTAGCGGGAATTACAGCAGAAGCAGTTTTGAGTACTCTGCCAGGTGTTTTTATGTCTGTGGACAGATTTTGTCCATGTGATAGCGTGAAAAATGAGCACGCCCCTGGACCAATTTGGCGACCTGGCTGGTGTGATCTTATCACGAAATGATGTCGAGTTAATTATAAAGATGATTGTTTCACCAATTCACATTGAGGTCCCATGATTAAAAATGAGTGTACTGTAGATTGTCTTACCTGTAGACTGCCCTGTGTGTCTGGTCCCTCTCCTCTCCATTGATGGTACAGGAGAAAAGTCCAAAGGACTCTGTGCCTACATGGTAAACAGACACCAGTTACACTGTTTTAATGCCCTGAAAACTTTTTTTATTTCAAATAGAAAGGTAAATGTCCAAAATAAAATACAAATAACATTGTTTGTTATTTGTTGGGGGAACATTCTCAAATAACCTTTATGTGAGGAAGTCTAAATGGAAGCTGATTGGATTTGTCAAAGAAGAAATGGCAACTAAAGTCCTTGTAATGAGCCTTTCATTATGCAAATCACCCTTCATTATGGACATGAGCCTTGAAGCGAGAGCACTGATTCATGATGGATGTACTGGGAAGCAGAGCCCTCCCATTGGTTTTGTGTGGGCTCCCTGCCAAATTTAGATCACATGTTAATGTATGATGCTGACAGTGATGAGTTAAACCCTAATGGCGTATATTAATTCTGAGGACCCTGAGTGAACAATTTTAGCAAAGATGCTCCAGGGCCATTAGCTGTAGGCTAAATTATTTACAGGGGCCTTAGGTTAAAGGACTAGTTCCACATTTTGGAATTTTGGACGTTCATTTTCTGCCTAGAGTTAGATGAGAAGATCAATACCACTTTCATGTGTGTATACTAAGCCAGGAGACGGTTAGCTTAGCTTAGCATGAATGCTGAAAACAGGGGAAACAGCTAGCCTGGCTCCATCCAAAGGTAAAAACCTAGATCACTTATTAACAAACCAAAGTGTAAAAACAACAAGTATTGGTTTTATGTGCATTCTGAATAAAACACGCAAGATATACTTTGTCTTAGTTAGCTTAGCTACCCATCTCCTGACTGTAGTTTTATATCTAATTGACCAATATAAGAATTGTATAGATGTTCAACTCTCAGGAAGAAAGAGAACATGTGTATTTCCCAAAGAGACAAACTATTCCTTTAATCACTAAAAATCAGTACATATCTGAGAGTTTTACAGAAGGGTGCAGTGTCTAAATAGCATTATGCGCAACTTACTGGAGGAGCGGGAGGTGCTGTTGACAAACACATTGAGGAACTTCTTGGAGAATGGGAGGTCAGCTTCAGGAGAGGAGTCCTCAGAAGAACTGAGAAGTTCTGGCCTCACTCCCTCATCATCTCGACCATAGCACACTTCTCCTGTCCCCAAAGGCTCCTCGTCACATAGTGTGGACAACTCACTGTCATCACTCAGAACGGAGGTGCACCTGATAGGACACAGTTTGTCCGTTTCAAATTTCCAATTAGAGCTAGTAATCCACAAGTACTGACAGACAGCTTGATTCACTACTGTAAGGCACATCATTCTGAAGTAGTGTTCAATTAGAGCATTTTAAAGAAATGTTGTACAAAATTAGCTCTGGTAGATGAATTATGCAAATAATATTCCAGTTGCTCTGCTCAGTTTATACACAGACACACTCATACTACAGTTTATATTTAGCTTCCAGACATTTCACTCATTTTCAGAGCATACCTTCTGAGGCTGACGAGTTCCAGCGTAGTATTCTCATCCACCACTAACGTGTACTTCATGGAGTCATAGGCCAGTTCATCCTCTTCGTTCTGCTCCCTTAGAGCCAGATCTTTCTTACACAGTGGGAGGTCATGGTCAGGTAAGGGACGGTCTTGCACACTGGAATCAATAGGTGGTGAACTGTCAAGCTCTAAGTCACTACCCCGGTAAGACTCCTTCCTCAAGCCACCCAGGAATGGGTAAGAGTCTCCGTCATCCTCCTCTTCGTCATTGTCTGTGGAGTAGGTGAGGCTAAAGCAGCGGTTAGTCTGGGCAGTGGGTATATCCAGTGTCAGGCTGTGTTTAACCTCGGTGATACGCTCAAGAGATGCTGAGGAACGGCTCTTTGGCCTGGGCTCCGTCTCTCGTCCTTCGTCCTTGTCGCTGACCACACTCTCACTGAGGCTCGGTGAGTCCAGATCCTTCCTACCCTCCAGCATCATCAAGTCATTATTAGGCTCTTCATTTCCCTCTTGTCTCCTGGCGTTCTTAGATAGTTTGTCTGTGAAGATCTTCTCAGAGTCTTTAGTGGTATACTTGGAGCTGAAATCTGTGGTTCCCCTTCCATTGTTTGCACAGTGCTCCAAGATCAATGGGGTTATGGTGTCACCAGTCGGGTTGTTCATATACAGACAGGGACTTATCACTGCTCCTTCTTTTGAAGTCTCCATGCTCTTTCTCCTCTCTCCTGGTTCCATCATATCCTTTCTGTACCCCTCACCTTCCTTTTCTTCTTCCTCTGATCCCTCCAATTCTGATTTCTTCTCTTGGTCCTCATCATTGAAACCATCTCCCTCTCCAATGTCTGAGGATGGTGAGATGGTGTCTGACACAGACACTTTCCTCTTGAAGCAGTCCTCAGGACAGCTGATTGGGTACGAGCCCTCTGAGATCATCCTGTTGACCAAGTTGCTGAGCAGCCACGGTGAGTCTGAGTTCTCACTCAGGTCGTCTTCGCTTTCTGATTCAGAGTCTCCCTCACTGGTTCCATCATATTCATCTGCACTGGGCATTAGCCTGGGTCCCACTGGCAGGTAGAAGGAGCGTTTGAAGCTCTCCCGACTGTGGTCTGGTTCTATCTGCAGCACCAACTGTCTGGACAGACTGTCCTCACATCGTTGGGCTGGAGGCAGAGTCTCATCTGGGTCAGCTTGGTGCTCAAAGGACAGCTCATCGTCCACATTCTGCAGCCCCATCAGAGCTTGATCATCGTCGTAGGACTCAGGAGGTAAGATGGGTGAGTCATCAGGGGATGGTGTAGCAATAGTAGGTGAGGGTAGAGGCGAAGGAGAGGGAAGATTAGACCCTTCTTTGATTGGGTCAGGCTGGCCCAGGAGTAGAGACGCTTTGAGTCCCACGATGCCACTGTCCTGCTCTAACTCTGTATCCGGGTCCAGTTCCTGGTCTGATGTAGGCGAGCTGGCCTCCTCAATGGAGTTGGTGAGATGAGATGAGCGTCCACTGCTGCTGTCATCACTGGTCAGATCCAGCTCTGTCTCTGAGATAGAGGAGATCATGTTGGAGACCACGGGCCCTCCACAGGCAAACGCTGCCTCTAGCTCCCCTTCAATGTCAGAGTCAGAGCCTGGAGAGCTGAGGTCCTTGTCCGGGTCTGAAGTCATGTAACCCTGCTGGTTCATATCTGCTATCCCTGGGTCTGAGGAAGGTGAGGTTGAGTCGTTAGCTGCTGCCTCCATGGCAGAAACTGCTGCATCTGAACTGTTGGAATGGCCAAGAGCATCTGAGTGGCTGGAGGACACATAGCTAGAGAAGGAGACGGGTTCAATGGAGGGGAATTCCACATATGACGACCGATTCTCCTTACACACCATGTCGTACGTCTCCTTACACATGAACTCCACCTCAAAATCTTTCTCCAGCTCCTCATCAGAGAAGGGTGTATCGGCACCGTCGTTGGCTCCCATGGGTGCAGTGGATGACAAGCAACGACTGGTTCCATCTAGGTCTAAGTCGTTCTCAGGCTCCACACCTGACTCACTGGTGATCGTATAAGTGTCGGTGGCACGCCGGTTTGAATGTTTGTGGTTGTGGTCACTGTTGAGGTCGTGGTCCACCTCTGTGTCGGAACACTGGGAGTGCTCGTCTACAGAAGGTACTCTGGTTGTCTGAATTAAAGGGTCTGCCTTTGGCTCAGTGATGTCACCAGAGCGAGGGTGGGTCTTGTGTTGACCAAATGAGCCTGTGAATTTAAAAAGGTGAGGAGACACAAGAAAGGCCATGAGAGAATGAAAATACAGGCGGACATTGAGGATTATGGAGAAGATGATGTAGAGAATGAAAAAAGTCAAAGGTGACAGGTCATAAGAGACGTGGAGGCAATTTGGACAATTAAAGAGAGGAGATTAAAAAAAGGGCTTAAAGAATAGCAAAGAGACATTTTTCTTAAATGAATAATCAGTTTAGAAAAAGAAGATGTGGGATGAGCAAGTCCAGCAAACTCTTCATTTAAAAACACAATAATTTGATTCCCTAAAATAGACGATTGCAAAGGGCTTTGTAAGAATCAACATGGCTGAACATACACTCAACAAGTATAAGTATTCACATCACATCACTCCATTTAACATCACGGCACTACACGACACTGATGATAATGGAATGAGCTCTAAGCTTGCCAGGCTGGCCTTTATGTTACCGTATTCGGGCCTCTCTCGCCTGTTGCCCTCCATGTCGCAAAGGAGGGGCCTGTGAGGGGATTGGGGGTTCCCGCCCTCCCCTGCCTGTTTTGGTGGTGTACCTTTGCTCTGAGACCCTGGTGCCTGGGAAACTGGAGAGGCTGGGCACTGGCCTGTCACATGGCTACCATCCTCCAGACACGAGTGGGTTGGAGACAGACGACCTGCAGGGAGAGAAGATATTCATTTTCAATGTAATGCCTACAGTGTAAGGATTGTTTATAATAGCGGACTTTATTTTAAACAAGGCAACAATAAACCTGCCCATCTGGGACAATCAATTCAAAAATGAAAAATGTAAAAAAAAAAGAAAAAAAACTTGAAATACTTCAATGTCTAATGAATTGATTGTTGTGGCAAGTAATTAATATCTCTGCGAAGAGATAATGAGATCGGTTGTGTATGTGCGTGTGTGAGTGAGCGTGTGCATCTCTGTCTGTCCACGGCTAATTTGACATCCTGCTGCACCAAACTGGATGCGTGAATTAGTTAAAGGGTCCTGATGGGCAGGTGGCACCTTGCATGTAGCCTCTGCCATAAGTGTATGAATGGGTGTAAGGCACATTGAGTGGTTCGTTGTTAAATTTGATTATTTTCGACGGTTTGTTTAGCAGCTAACAGCTAACAGAACTACCGGTACACACACAGATGAAGGCATTCCCGCCGCTCAGCTGCTGCCAGAGACACAGTTATTCAGTGCATTTTTATTGGGCATCAACATCAAGTTTACCCGTGTATTGTCTAAAAGGTAGACTTGAAGCCCAAATAAATGCTTCAAATCACGGGCATGCCGTGAGACAGAGCTAATAGGTGATAAAAAGGAGAGCATGTCTGATGAGTGAGATCCAATTGTGGGTTCATTCAAACATTACAACATTGCAGACGCTTCTCACTCAGTGCACCTTTATAGTTTTTTATGTTTAATTGTTTCTTTCTAATTGCTTATCTTGAGAGAAATCCATCTAAAACCATTTAAGGCAAAGCTTTGATATATGCCATACAGTATGCCTGATCTACGATCAGGACATAGCTTACTCCATATGGTGTTGTCCAGACAAATAAATGAATGTTGGGTGTACTGCATCCAACACATGAAAAACGATGAAGCAACATAATTCCTGCAACATGCAAATTAATTACAATTATTTCTGATAACTTCTCCAAAGACGAACCAAAATCTTGTCAGTCAAAATAAGCTGCATCTTTTGTGAAGTATCATTGTGTAGTAGACTAACAACTAAAACAAAATAAAATCATCCATACCCAAATCTATAGAGATAATTGTGTGTATTTACCCTGTGAGGTCTTGCGTAAAGAGTCCTGCCAGCTTCCTTTCTTCGGGGACAGACTGCTGTTATTGTTAAGTGAATCCTAATGAGAAGACAGAGAAGGAGATATTCATAAAAATGTACAGTACAATTACAAAGACTACGAGTTAAACGTAATCTGTGTTTCGTGTGTGCTTTGGACCACAGCTTCAGGCTGCTTACCTGTGACACAGCAGTGGTGAGGTTTAGTGTGGTGGGCCTACTCTTCAGCGTGCCAAGAGTAGGGGAGAGGGGAGGGGAGGCAGAGGGGGACGGGGGTGCATCAGGGTCAACCTCTTCATCATCTTCCTCATCATCATCGTCATCCTCGTCGTCAATCATCTCAAACTCTTGGAAGTCATCCTGGAAGGAGCATACTGGGCGGTGCATGTCACTCTTCTCCAGAATGAGAGAGTCCTGATGCCGGAAGAGAGAGGGAAAGAGAGAGACTTGTAATGGGGTAGAGAGGATAAAGTAAAGGATGCTTTATACTTTCCCACCTTCAGCCTATTTCACACAAATTAAAGCATCTCCTGCCCTGACAGCAGAGGGGGAACTATTATGTAGTGAGCCAACACAAAGGGAACAAGCTGCTACCTTCAGTCCACTGCCTATTACTTCCATTTTCATTTTAAAGCTTTGCCAAGAACAGGCCTGTCTGAGGGATGAATAGAACAAGGAGAGCACAGACGGACAGCATGCAACACAATGTTCTTTGATTACAGGGCATTTGTAAAACACAGACACACACATAAAAGCACTGTAGTGGGCAACACTGCAACAGACTTCACATTAACAGCCACAGCACATTTTGCTGATGTTTTTCATGCAGCCTAGGGTGTTTTGTGTGTGTGCGCATGTGTGTGTGTGTGTGCGTGTGTGCAAGTCTGAATACATGTATGTGAGTATAAGACAGAGAAGCTAAGTGCAGGCTTCAGCATCAGCAGCATTACCACCTCCCCGTAAAAAAGATAAAGGTGAAAAGGTCGAACTAATTAAGTCACTAAATGCAAAGCAGAGCAGAACAATGGAGCAGTCTTGAGGATTGACTGTTAGGAAGAGAAATGAGGGAGAAATAGTGTGTATGTGAGCGAAAGACGAAGATGAAAGGAGAAGATAGGAGGGGAAATTAAACGAGAACGGATCAATCAGAAGTCTCTCAAGTTGCAGCTGGTTTACCGTAAAGCAGCGCACTGAATGATTGTGAGGTTTATCAGACCACACCTCCAAGAGTGTGTATATGGTGCAATGTAGCGGTGTAGCTTTAATGTTTGCCAGATACAAGGTGGATTATTGATGGTGAGAAGTCTACAAAATGGCCTATTGACACACATCTGACACTGGCTGCTTATCATGGAAGAAGAGATAATTGCACATTCTTTGACGAGACAAAATTGGTCATAGCTTCTTTTGGAACTGTATAATCTCTGATCTACATTCAACCTTACAGAGCAGACAAAAGTGACAATATGAAAAATGTCGTGGTTATCCTGGCAAAAATTCTGGCTTATTCAGGCTGTCTGCCATGATATAGCGAGCTAGAAAGCTTTTTCAAGTCACTTGTGACGTTCCCAATTATCCCAACATTAGAAATTCACCGCGATCAACTTATCGTGACTGTTTTCTTCATCACGAGCCACGTTAAAACGCTATATCGTCCCATCCCTACTCACACTTAGTTTAATAAAAGCTGCTCCATCATCGTTTCCATGGACGCTACCATCCCTTCCCTAATTTGACAATGAAAACACGATTGATTGATTTATTCGGCTTTGCCGTTTGAACAGCGCAGCAGTTTCTCTGCCTCTCAGTGCAGTCTCTTTAATGGAGGAATCAAAGCTCACCCTCTCGCACAGCCAATACAATCCTGCTGACGCCTGGTGCATCCACTTTATGCCACAGCAACAAATATTAACACTCAATCTATTACCGAGAGAGTTCACATGAATATGCATACCTACATCTAACTACTTATCGGATGTGAGGATGTGTTTTTAAAGGTTTGTGTATGGGCCATGTCTGGTCTTCCTCCTTACGTTTTATCTTTTCTTTTATTGAAATGTTTCCTGTTTCATTTTGTGTTACTTACCTCTACTCTCGTTTCAGACTCTTTACTTCCTGCCTTTGTGTGTTTCCCGCCTTTGTGATTGTCTGCCCAGCCCCTGATTGGATCCACCTGTGTGTAATCACCCACAACTCGTCTTTGTTCCCTGTGCCAAGCGATTTCCTTCTGCTAATGGTCCTGTTCTTTGTGATCTCTGCTTGTTACTCCTGACCTCGTCTTTGCCTCATCCCTGCCTGAATTGTTTGCCTGATGACCTGACGGATCTCCTTTGTAGCAAACCTGTTTCTGAGAAGTCAAGTCTGTTTTGCTGCACCTTATCCTGCTCTCTGGTGTTGTGCTATTGAGTCCTGTTTTTCCCTGTGGTTCCACGAGTCATAACAGTTCGGCATATATGTTGACAAACCTTTCAGTCCATCATTATAAGCATTCTTGCTTCATAATCTACTGTCAAGATTCACAATGCTGTTTCCTCACACTGACCCATTATAATCCATCACTGGGGATATGTGACCTATAACTCTGTGACATCAATCCATAACACCGAGCCATCCGTCAGCGAGGTTGTGAAAATGCCACATCTGCTTGGGAGAATAATCTGCACGATCAGGAGACATCCTTTGGCGAGGCCACCTGACACACAGGCAGGCACACTTAAAGGGAAAAAAGAGAACTATAGACGAGATGTTGGCGAGACGTGATCCACATGGTCTCCGCTTCCCAAGGACAACCCGTATATCCCCGTGACTGTCCCTCCTCTGTCAGTCAGCAGACGTATGCAATCATACTCTCCTGCTGTGAATGAGTTTAGTCCTCTTACACACACAGAAGGAAGCATTGGAGAGCGCAACTGCAGTCAATATAAATTCAATTATTGTAAAGTAAAAATGGTATTGCTTGTATCATACACAGACACGCCCAAATGCATTCAAACTGTATTGCTTCACAGTCGTAAACACACTTGTGTTTTTTTACCAGCTCTGCTTATGACTAACATTTATACAGTCATTTTTTCTCTCCAACAGCAGCTCCAATAGGGCAGTGTCTGACGCTGTCTGATCTCGAATTAGCAGACCACAGGCTAATGGGTAATTCTATATGCTTCTGCTGCTGCACATAGTGAGATGACTGCTCCACTATACAGGGCTGTCCTGACTGGGGAGACAAGAGGCTTCGGTTGAACTGCAGGGCCATCTTGCTTACTGAGCACACCAGCTGACTCTGGACAGATGAGAGAAACAACCTGAGCTCGTGCTTTGCAAATAAAATGGATGCCAGGGACTGGTAAATCTCAGTGGAGGCTTTGAATAAAGTGGTCTTTTACTGTAAGATCTAACAGACAGCGGGGTCAACAAAAAACAGGAAGGGTCTATGTGAAGAAACCTCCCGGCAGAGGCCCATATACATCTGTTGAATACAACCATGAATGCAATGCTGCCCAATTACCACAGATGTTATCTGTTGGCTGGGATCATGTTGCGATCAGTTATTTGTCTGTCTTTTGCATGATTGTATTTGAACACACCTGCAAAGCCATTTGTCTTGGATCACTCAATAATGGAAAAATGGAGATGACTTACTATTTACTACATCTACTCATTGTTCATTTAGCTCACATCCTGATCATGAATGAAGTTATACCTTCATAATCGCTATTGTCCCAAATGTATCACCGAAATTGGTTTTGTTTGTACAATGATATTATAAATTGTGTCTGTGTGTGGGTGCATGTGCGCCCACGTAAAGCCCATTCACCAAATGTGGCTCGTCGTCTGTGTCAGTTTTATGCGGGAGTGCGCGACAGATGTCGATTAGCCTCCTATTCATGGAGACCACCTAGTGAGTGATGACCTCCATCTATCAGTGTATCTCTCAATTTCCACATTTCAAACCAGCACCACAGCTGAGACACAGACACCACTGCTCTGTCACATACTGAATTATGCATGCACTCATGGTATTCAATCAGGGCTCTGGAGAGACGGATCTTAGAGAGACAGGAAGTGAAGAATCAGGGGCGAGATGCAGCAGAAAGCAGCAGGGCGTGTGTGTGTGTGTGTGTGTGTGTGTGTGTGTGTGTGTGTGTGTGTGTGTGTGTGTGTGTGTGTGTTTATGTGGTGCTCAGAGGAAAGATTCAGAGACAAAAAAAAGGGAGGGGCTCCCTCTGTTGTGGTCGCTCTGCTTGTTATGTTGTTGTGCTCGGTTGGAAAAAAATGAAAGGTCAGGGGAAAAAAAACAAATCACACGGTTGAAAACACATTGTCAAACCTAATCCCCTCTGACATCACGGAGAGAGGAAAGCTGGAGCCAGAAATGCAATAGCATTTTGGCATTTGGCCAGCAATTACCATTTCCTCAGAGACATAAAATCAGATATTGAAAACAAACCCATGTGAACGATCTTTAATTGCCTGCCTTCTGCTCCGGATGGTAGGATAAGCTATCTTAAGACCTCATGTGTGTGAGTCTATTCTTCTTTGTTTGTGTTTGTGTGTGTGCTCCTGTCACGAAGTACTGATCTAAAGGGTTATGCAGATTAAGACCTGAACCCCATAACGAATTGGAATTAATCAGAGCTGGGGATTGGGGCCGGAGGAATAATCTCACTGTTTAGTTTGGCTGTTCTTCCCAGTATGGCTGAATCATACTGACATAAAAACCAGAAGCCTCTCTCCTCATCAGCAGAGTGCGGGACGCAGAGTGTCACCCACCCGACTGATGCAGGCAAAATCAAATACCATGTGAAATACTCGCACAAAATCCTCTGTCTCGCCTTTCTTTCTCTGTTGTACACGCACACTCTCAGAGGGCAACTGGGTGTGTCCTATCCATCCCATGTCAGCAAGATTACTTCCTCTGGGCAATGACGTAACAAGGACAGACACTGTCTCTGCTCTGCGCGTTCTTGTTTGTGAAGAGAGCAGTCAGGGCCTCTGCTGATGTGTGTCTGATTTGTTCGTGTGCATAAGGGAGGGAGGGATGGAGGAGGCAGAGGCCACTGATGCATGGTTTACTGCTGTATGACCTCTCTGGCACAAGAAGAATAAATCCACCCTTTATAGTCTCTCTTTCTCTGTAGGTCTCCTCACATGCTATGCAAACACAGTTTTGTTACAGAAGGGTTTTGCTTGCTATCCATAATGTGTTCTGTTGGTGGATTAAAGTGGATGAAGCAAAATATCTAGCACAGAGCTTAAACCCAACCATCCCTGAGCCAAATCCCCGTTCCTAGTCACCTCAACAGAACGAGAGAGCGAGAGAGAGAGAGAGCGAGAGAGAGAGAGAGAGAGAGAGCGAGTGGCGCAAAGCTTTAAGGGGAAAAGGGAGTGGAGCGGTGGTAGAGAACAAGGGAGGGAATCTGAGCTCTGTCTGAGCAACACTCTGCAAAGCAGGGAGGGAAGGGAAGACACATGGGAGGGAGAGAGGGAGGGAAGGAGGTTGTCTCTGCATAGCAGCAAACTGCACTGGGTCACCCACCCTCTGCTGCAGCTGTGGCTCCGCGCCACCACCATAAAACATTTACATCCCACAGGATGGAGAGAGACAGAAAGACAGAGAGAGAAAGAAAGGATATGAGATAATAGTTCTTAGAAATTGTGTAATTAAGGTCTAAGCTGCTCGGACATTTGGGATGATACAGCTAATGACTCAATTGTTTGCATACACTTCATAACACAGTCACTTGAATAGGATGCTTGGAAGTACTTAGAATTTATATTATATGCCGAGGAGTTGAATGAATGTTTACGGTTTGCTCAGATCCAGTATGTATTATAATGATCTGATTGTCAGAGTACATGGAGAATGCTTCACTTTGTGTGCCTCACTTTAAAAAACTTGCTCGAGTGTCGTTAGAGGACAAAAATGTCAAAAGAAGCAGCCATAAAAATGATGATATATTAATATTATTTTCCACTTTCACTGTGTTAAATCTTTCAACCAACATCAGTCCTGATCATAACTACCAAGTGTTTGTTTATGTTTGGGATTTTAACCCTTTAAATACCAGTCTGTTTACATATCAACTGTTGTACTACATTCATGGTGAATTTTTTTTGGGGGGGATTATCAGAGGCTGGGATATGTCAACGGTGAGCAACAACATTGATTTTGGCTATTCTTTGCTCAATGTAAGATTTAGAAAAAAACTCCTCATTGATACCTTTAGACACCTCTAGACAGAAAGCCTGACATAAAGGAGTGCATGAGCTTATGCTGTAATGGGTCAAGTTTATAAATGTACGTAAAAAATACATAAATCAAAGCAAATGAAAAACAAAATGCCAGGAGAACCACTTACTCTTGGCTTATGTTGTCATGCAAACAAATACACATGCATGTAGGCTCACGCACACACACACACACACACACACACACACACACTATTTTTTCTATACACAGATATCTCTGACATCCATATCAACACACATACATTATTTTAGTTGTATACACTGGCTACACAGTTCCATAATATCACTGCGATGCCCCTAGTGGAAATAGCACATATTTGCCTCATAGGGCTCAATATGGTGGAATATAGTAAAAACTACGATTTTGAAGCCAGAGCTTTAGATTGAAAGCCTAAGATAATAGAACGTACGCTGTTATACTGTAATGGCTGTCAAAATATTGTGGTTTTAATGGGTTTCAATGGGGACATTTTTATTCTTAAGGAGCTGAGTGTCTGTATTTTGGCTAGACAGTTTATGATATACTTATTATAGAAGCTATGGTTGAACTTCCAAAATTTGGGAAAAAAACATCCAACCCTACCAATTTTTCTACTACGCTTGCCATTTCCTTTCTGTATACCTGCAGATTGACGCATTCATGAACTACTGTGTGATAAGAATTCACCCAAAGCAACCTTAGAGGAGCAAGACAGAAAAAAATCCATCATTCCAAACATTTTACAAGTCAGACAATATTCGCAGTTTGCAAACAGTAAAACAACATGCACTGTACTCATGTCCATTTGCGTTGTCACAAACGATGCGAGGAATGGTACAATTGTAATAAAAGAAACATAACAACAAAGGAGTGGCCCACCTTCTCATACGGATCAGAGTCATAATTGAGTCCAATCCCACAGTCATCTGTGATTTCAGAGAGATCTTCATCATCAAACTCCTCCAAGCTGATGTCGTGGGCTGGCCTGGAGAAAGAAGAGAGACAGTACATTCACTACTATGTTGTGACGAAGAACACTCACACCTGCAATATGCATGTTTCATCGGTGAACGCTCCAGAGGAGAATTTCTCATTGAATTATGCCCACACACTGTTTACCTGCGCCCCAGTCACAGATACTGGACAGAGGCAGCCACACACCCACGTCCTCTATCTTCTCTTCCCTTATAACAATTCACACTAACAAGATGAGACACATTCCAGTGGTGCAGAATGACATATGCAGCAAGCAACAACAGCAACACATAAAGTACAGCAATTAAATGCCGATATTTTAAATAAAGTTGGCTAAATTTGATCACACAAGATGTGAATGGTATTAACAGAGTTGTCAGTGAATTATCAGCAGTTGCCTCTTGCACCAGAGTTTCTGAACTTCGGCAACAGCACACTACAGCAGGGAAGCTGTGGCATTGCAAGTTTTCTTGATTAAGCTCTATCTCATCTTTGCCCCATTAGTTTCAGCAGGCTCTCAAATCTACAGCAGTTAGCTCGCTATGTGTTGAAGGAAATGCTGCATTGCAGCTTTGCTACAAAGAAAAGGACAGTGCATATTACGTATGGATGCAAGCTTACATCACACGGTCATATAGGGTCCTGTCGACACAATGTCATTGGTGCCATGGAGAAAATGAGGACGTGCTGATGCATCTAAAAGTATAACAAAAGGGGGTCATGAATAAGTCACTGTAATCAGACCGGCCCCATGCTACTGGTCTGCTTTACTGTACAACAAGCTGCTACTGACAGAAAATAATGGTGAAGTACAAAGCTAATCATGGCAGAGATAAAGAGTATATATAGCCTGTTATAAGTCTTTGGTCAATTAATATAATTCAGTCAAAGCATAGAGAATACAATCAGTTCATGTGCATGAACACATTTTATATAAGTCCTTACACTTATCAAAGGAAAGGTAAGCTTGACATGTATTATCTAATTGGAGAAAAATTGTACTAAGGATGCAACTTGAGGTTTTCCATTTTTTGGGGAAAACTACAGAATGCTCCTATTACAAAAAATGCTAGAAATGTATTCATAATCCACACTTAAAGTCATAGTTCAGTACTCAGCATACATTTTCATGAACAACAATTCACACACATTCATGATACTTCTTCATTTATCATTTTTAGATTTAAATATGGTTCCTACATAGCTTATTGATTTCCGTGTAGAACAAGCAATATTCAGCTATGGTACATTAAATAAGATTCAAATAAGTACTTTACTTTACAAATGAATAACATCTTATTGTGTCCTTGTTCTATAATGTGTTTGCTTAGGAGGTTTTTTGGCTGTGTGTGTGGAGTGTTACTATCACAGGGGGTGAGGTATATTGAATTAATGTTAGATGTGCAAATCAAGTATGTAGCTTCTAAGAGAAAGCCTCTAAGGGTCACCCTGCCTGAACTGATATGACTGAAGTTTTGATGACGCTCTGGCTGATATGGGCCTCCACATGTGTATAAAAAGCCTGTTCAGATCCATGCAGAGTTGTATCCATCCAAGAGTGTACAGGAGGAATTATGAAGTGTCTTGTCGCTGTTTTGGTCTGCATGGTGCTCGCAGAGGGAATCGTCAAGTAAGGAAACTATTTATCTGTGATTCTCAATGCTGTGCCTGTTGTGTGATATAAAAATATTTTTTTTATATCAAAGAGTTAAATGGTACTTTTGAAGATCCGCTGCTAAAGTGAGTCATAGGAAGTGTTTTTTCTTCCTCCTTCCTCAGGATCCCTCTGCAGAAGCACAAGTCCATGCGTGAGGCCCTGAGAGAGAAAGGGGTCGAGCTGCCTGACCAGGATCCAGCTCTCAAGTACCAGGCTGATGAGTTTGCCGGCTCTGCCAACATGTACATCAATAACTACGGCGATGTAAGAAATCCTAGGTTTCGGCAGTTTTACATACTGTTCACAGCATTGACTGATGGGTTTGTACTTGTCTTTACCTCTTTACCTTTCT
Source organism: Melanostigma gelatinosum (assembly GCF_949748355.1). Lineage (NCBI taxonomy): Eukaryota > Metazoa > Chordata > Actinopteri > Perciformes > Zoarcidae > Melanostigma > Melanostigma gelatinosum. The sequence goes on from NC_136634.1 coordinate 14,008,439, forward strand.
TGTTCGCCAGGCCACCTACTATGGCGCCATCAGTATTGGAACACCTCCCCCCCCCCCCCCATCCTTCCAAGTACTGTTTGACACCGGCTCTGCCAACCTGTGGGTGGACTCTGTCTACTGCAACACTCAGGCCTGCAGTGAGTAAAAACTAACAGGCTTTTCACGACAAAATCCCTCATTTGTCGCACACACAAAGTTCAACCCCCAGCAGTCGTCTACCTACTCTGGCAAGAGACAGTCCTTCTACCTGCTCTATGGAGTCTTTGGATATGACACTGTCAATGTGAGTCAAACCCAGCAAACAAACCAAGTACATCTGTTAACACTAGACTGGACTAGTCTTAGGATCTGAGATAGAGAACTGCCAGAAAGTAGACATTTTTAATGTCACCTCAATTAGTGATGTCTCACAGTTAAAACATATCTAACACTGGTGTGGCTAAAGAAAGTGTCCATACACAAACATCAGTGCAGCAGCTTGTTATCTGTGTATTAAGTGTTTAATTAGTGAAAATACAAGGAAATATACATTTGTATACACAAGATACTTTCAATACCACTCAACCAGAAGAATAATTTGAATGATGTATAGAATCGACAGAGGTCTCCATTATTTAATGACGCTGTCTACAGTCATATAAACTGAGGCTTGACCAGGTATGAAAACAGTCTATGAATTGTCATCTTACTCGTCGTATTGTTCGGTTTTGGACCCATAGGTTGGCGGCATTGTGATCTATAACCAGGAGATCGGTCTGAGCACAAACGAGCCTGGTCAGAAGTTTGTGGTGGCAAAGTTTGACGGCATCCTCGGCCTGTCCTACCCTAGCATATCAGCTGGAGGAGAGACCCCTGTCATGGACAACATGATTAGTCAAAACCTGCTGAATGCCGACATATTCGCTTTCTACCTATCCAGGGATAACTGCCACAAGGCTTCTATTCGGTACTGTAAAATATATAGTCTGGACACATGGCCTCAGATCTTACTGTATATCCACCCGGAGAGCTGATAAGTTTTTGTTTGTGGTCTGGTGTAGAGAAGGACAGCAGGGCAGCATGCTCTCTTTCGGAGGAGTGGACAACAGCATGTACCAGGGCCAGATCCACTGGACCCCTGTGACCTCTGAGACCTACTGGCAGATTGGCGTTGATGGGTCTGTGCTTTTCAACATTTCATCAGCATGAAATGTCTGATGATCTTCTGATAACTGCTGAGTATTGCTGCCTTGATTAGTGGTTATTTTCTTTGTTCTATTAAGACCGCAAGAAAAAACTAAAACTCTTGGCATATGTGGTGCATTGCAGATTCCAGATCAATGGTCAAGAGACCGGCTGGTGCTCTCAGGGCTGCCAGTCCATTGTGGACACTGGAATCTCCATGCTGACAGCCCCAAGCCAGCTCATGGGTTCCATCATGCAGGCCATTGGAGCTCAACAGAGCCAGTATGGACAGGTAAGACAAATGAACAGATAGACGCACATGCTCACACTGAAGCCACCATAATTATTCCTCATAAAGATACAGTTCTGTCCACAGGCTGCACCGGAATGTTATGAAACAATGTACAAATTCGGCCAGTTTGTTTTGGTCTGAGTTTCTGTCGCGCTCAACCACCATCTCTTTCTTGTCTTGATCTCCAGTACATGGTGGACTGCAGCCAGATCAACAACCTGCCAACTCTCAGCTTTGTTATCAGCGGCGTGTCTTTCCCTCTGCCTCCCTCTGCTTACATCATTCAGGTAAGTTACTACATGCATAAGCACGCATTTGAGTATGTGCCTTTATGTGCATGCCATATTTTTGTATTTGTTGGTATACGTGCAACATTATGAACATTTCGAAATGTCCCGTCTCCACCTCCAGCACTACCAGAATGGATACCAGTTCTGCTCAGTGGGCATCACCCCCACCTACCTTCCCTCTCGTGATGGCCGGCCCCTGTGGATCTTTGGAGATGTGTTCCTCAGAGAGTACTACTCCATCTACGACCGCACCTACAACCTCGGCTTTGCTGCAGCTTTCTAAGTGTCCTCAGTGTAACCTCACCTGACCATTATCATGGTCAGATAATAATGATTTTGTCTGCTTCCCCTCAAACACTGCCAAGAACCTGAGGCATTGGTTCATCTCAAACTTTTGTTCTGAGATATATTGTTATGCAATATTGGTCTACGTGTTTTACCAAGACGAGCCACCAAGACTAACTTCCCATCTGTCAAAATATGTCTTAACCAAAACTGGAGAAATAAGGTCACTAATGAGCCCCTTATCCATCCAAGCCTTCAAGGAAGCTGTTTGTATGTGTAGATGTGTATGTGGGTGTGATTCAAAATGGAAAAAACATCGGTATCCAGTATAGCTGTATCCAAGGCAGCTGTCACCACCACACAAGTGGAGTAAAGTCCCATGTTCTGTTTGTGGATTAAGGCTTGGAGAGTTATGGAGAAGCAGAGGAACAGTTCAGCTGGACAAGGAGGGAGGAAGAAGAGATCATGTAGTAAGTAGAAATGTTGAATTCAAAAGGTTTAAGTGTGCAGGACAAATACAAATCTTTGTTTGCTTTATGGCACAAATCAACCTGCCACTCCAGATAAAATGCATAGCACAAGCTGCGGAGCAGTCATTTCCAAAGATTAAGTCGGGACACACAGGTGGGTCACAGGAGATTGTCTTACGGTAACCAAATAAATGTAAAGACTTTCTCCATCACTATTTATATCTGCAGTACACCTTTGAGCCACATGAGAGAGAGAGAGCCTGAATGTTCAGTATTGTTCTGATAATTGTACTGATGACAGGAAAATAAACTCTGCCGAAATGCATTTATGTGGTTTAGTTTATAAATGATCTAATATGTGTATATTCTTTCAATAACACATGCACAAAATAAATGTGATTTATCAAACATATATCTCTTCGAAATGGCTGGTTTACCTATTTAAGATAATATAAAATGATGCTGAAATGGCAGGAAACATTCATTAATGCACACATTTGCTCTTCACACTATTTATAGATAAGGCCTATTGTGGATTGGGTCGTGATGGTTTGGCATCTTTAAAAACTGGGCCCCCAGAAAAAACTGCTGTAGAGACATCAGATGTTGTTTGTGATGGTCTCTTTCTTAAACTAAATATACTGATGTCCAACATGTGCTACAATAGCACATTCAAATTTCATTTCACCCAAATTACAATGAAACATATTTTCTCACTTAACTATTTTAACATCTAGGCGGCTAATCCGCACAACATACTGTGAAGTGTTGTAACTTTAGAAAGAAAAGTATAAACTGCTGTATTTCCGATGAAAAAAGAAATGTCTATGTTACTTTCTATGTTTTTTTCCACTAATTAAATTCCATTCGCTTCCACTGTACTGGGGTGGAGGCAGAAATCTCAGCTAGATATCCCAAAACCTGGATTTGAAAAAAAAAAAAGGTAATTGAGAAAATTTGGATGAACCGGGCCTTCATTATTGTCTGGCATTTGTCTTTTCTCTTTTCCCTTTCCTGGTGTCCTCCGTTCTCTCTTCTGCTGTGTTTCCGGACTCCATTTTGTTTGTGTGCTCATCTGCTTAGTGTTGGAGTTCTCCTGTAGATCTGCAATGCACGTCACAATAGCGTGAGGCCCCATTTCCCCTAAACTGCAAAACCTAAGAATGTGTGTCAGTTAAAAGCTGCAGACACAGAACAACGCACAGAGCAAAGGCCTCCGTCCTCCCCTTGAAGAGGGAAAACACCCACTGTCCCAATCCGCACACAAAGGTACAGGTACACTTCATATGCATGCACATACAAACCGTTTCTTTTCTCTTGGATGGTTTATGTCCCTTTCTGACGTATTCCGCATGATTTTGATTTCAGAATCTACATCAGTTGGTGAGATACAGCCACCACTGCAGTGTCGACATTTCATGTCCATGTTTCTGCCTGATGTTTAGACAGCATCCAAGTGAGTGTGCAGTTCCTGTCACACCATGTTGTGTACAGCACACTGTGACATCCCTTGCATTCACTCCACCACTGCTTGTGATCATTGTTAATAATTAGGATGTGAAGCTGAGGCTTACCACTCATACCATTCTCCATACTAGTGCAGAAAAAAAAGGCCTGCATCACATCAGTCTCTACCTCTTCTGGACTGTGATATGCTGAGCAAAATGTGAATCCTACCACAAGAAAACAAGTCAGCACAAAATGACCATTCACTGGTGCCGGTCATGTTGCTGCAATGGCACACCCAGCATTCACTGGCACTGCTAAGGTTTTGCTACCACCTCTGTGTGTATATGCTCTTTCTTTGAATTGTGTTCTTGACGTTCTCAGGCTTAAAAATCCAACCGCCCACATTTGTTATGTTATTCTCAGCCGTCTCTGATATTGTCATGTCCAGACCAGAAATAGTCAAACCAGCACACTGTCATCTTTGCTTGTCGAATTCTTTTCAAGCAATAAAGCCCGAGATTGGATTGTTCGAGTTTCTGAAATGTGAGAGTGTGAAATCACAACAAAGTAATATGAAGTAAATGCCTATAAAGTTGTAAATGTATGTAAAAATAGCAGAATAACAGATATATTCAAAAAAGGAAATGAGAGAAAAATAAGAATATGAGAAGAAATGAAAAAGACCCTCTGTCTTCTGTAATTAAGCTGCCTTTCATCCGTCAGCGCCTGCTTTCCGGTAACATCATCATCTTCAAAAGCCATCTGATGTGGTTGCTACTGACTCATTAACGAGATCAATTTCCCAGGCTTTCTACCCACCATCAGTAAGACACACCCACACGCAGACAAATACACATGAGTCATACATTTAACCTGATGAAGCCCTCTCTGTTGTCTGTGTCAGATCCAAACCTGAAGATTACGCCATCTTTGAACCAAAGGTGGAAATGATGCATCGGTTTGCTCAGAGCTGATGCTTTCAAGTTGATTTGGTTGTATTTGAATTCATGAAGCAAATCACTCGCTGGAGTCATATTGATGGAAAACAAATCTCATGGACTGCATGAATATGATTCATTTAATTATTGCTGAATGGAAAAACAATGCTATAGCAACAGCCGCTGCAATGATTGACATGCAAAAACATGGCAAGTGTTGGTTGTACACAGAGTGTGTAAGAGCAGGAAAGAGAGAGGAAATACAAAAATACGAAGAGAGAGATGAAATACAGCAGGAGGGAGGCAGAAATGGAATGCTTAAGCTAAAATGGATCTGTATTTGATTTAAGCTTCTTACCCGATGTAACCATCCCCACCACTCACCACTCACCACTCACCTCCCCCCTTCTGCCTTCTGCCTTCTCAAACAGCCTTCAAAGAGTCAGACGGCAAAAGTAGAACATCGACTGCTAAACATGTGAGTTTTGCGGGGAGAGGGGGGAAACCAGAAGGACGCTTACTGGAAATGTTGTAGTAGTCTAGTTTTAAAATATTGATGTATGATGAAGGAATACAACTGAGGTTTGACAGAATTATATCAAATCTTTAAATACGTTATTAAATTATATTCAAATCCAATCCCAAACTGTTCAGATCATTTGTTGAATCAAGAGCTGCAATGTAAGATTATTTCCATTATTGATATCAGTAATCTCACAATTATTTTCTCGATTCATCAGTTACTCAGAAAGAAGGGAAACATGTCTATCACAGTTTCTTGGAGCTTAAAACAATGGCTTCAAATGTCTTGTTTGTCTGATCAACAGTTGAAAATCAAAAAGCATACATTTTATTGTCATAGAAGACTAAGAAAACCATGAAAATACCCACATTTGAGAAGCTGTAACCAGTAAGTGTTTACCATTTTTAATGGATTTTCTAAATTGTTAAATATATTTTGTATCGATGTGAACATTATGCTATAAATATTATGCTATTTTGCTACATCACTATGACAATGTTTTGAAAATTGAAAAGACAAGTGATTTGTTGAACTAGATCCAAAATGGAACCCACTATCCGAACCCAACCCTCCCAAACACTCACAGCGTTCAGCGTCTGAATGTCTTAAATATTGCTTTTGCATCTTTATTTTTCTGTACACATGTTTACTTTGTGTCATTTTATTCAACACCACCTAAATTTCCCTACTGCTAAAGATCTTCTTCTTCTCACAGCCTTTTTTTGGTGGCATCTCTCCAATTCTTAGGCATGTGTCAGAGTGTTTGCACAAAGGACAACACCTTCCCTTTGTCGTGTTTTAGGGGGCGTTACCATGTATGCGAATAAACAACCACAAACCTCCAATTTATGATCAAGTGGGAATCATCCCCCTAACAAGACCAGATCCAGATGGTTAAGAATATCTGGTGCGTCTGGAGTTGACTTCTCTCACTTTTTCTCTTAACATAAATGTAAGAGAAAATATAAGAGACATTTCAGAGAATGTTCATGTCTCTCCGTTCATGTTGGAGGGGCTTTTACTCACATATTCTCTACCAACAGAAATAAAATGTTACATCAACTGAAAAGTGCATCATTTATACAGGCTGATATGTATCCTTTGAGGTTTGTATTTACAGTGGAGAGAGGGATCCCTCGGTGCAGGAGAAATTATAGAAATCTCTGGAGCTCAGGAGAGAAAGGCAGGCTCCCTTACGGATTATGTCGCCCATTGGAAACAGTGTTAGGGTTATATAAGGCAGATTACTGTACCTCACCATCACACCACTGGTTTCATCCATGAATCAGTCCGACACAAAAAACACAAAGACAAAAGACACATACTACAAGGAAAACACACACCCATGAACACAAATTATTAAATGAGCAAAAATTCTACAAATACAGACATCTCATGCTCCAAATAGTTCATCAAAGTGCATTATTGGTATTTCACAGTCTGAAATCAATGCTGCCCCAAAATAAACACAAATCATGTGTTTACTCTTGAATGCACACAAAAGTAATTGAAAACAATAGAGTGCAACTGATCAATCTCTACGTCATTGAATTAATGCAAGAAAGACTTTGGGAGTCAGTGACAGAATATAAGCGGGTCAAAAGACTGAAGAGAAGAGTTATTCACATTATTTCTTTGACAAATAAAAGATAAATAAAGATAAGCTTGCTCCAGCTGTTTGCCAACGCTGTAAATTTAAAATATTGATGTAATGGCCAAAGCTTGCATCTGTGCTCTGAACTGAGGTCATCATGCAAAAAATCAGATCTATTGATCTGATATGATCTGGCCAATGAGATGAGGCTACAGTGTGTAACTGAATCCCCAATATGAGTGCATGTAGTGGATATAAAATCCACTGGGGCCTGACTTGCTAATGTGATTGCATTCTGTAAGGACATTGGACATGTGGAGGCAGACACAGAGACAATGAAATGTGGCTTTATAGCCTATGGGATTTGTTCTTTGACATTGGTAACAGAGAGGAAGGCCTTGCATCAGCAGCACTAGGCAGGCCATTATTGCATATGGAAATCAAATAGAAACACAAGGATATCTATCATATATATACAACATCGTCCTGCCTCAAGGCAAAGCCGATCTGAATATTCCAGCAACAAATAAACAACCTTGGAGAAAAATGCTAGCTGTCACTAATTCTGCAGAAGTTTCTGATTTCTGGTAACAGTAGATTACCATTCGCAGTTGTGTTCAGTCAGATGTGTCATATTGTGTGTTGCAGAGGTCACATTAGAGTGGTTCGAAACAATATCAATAGGACTTCCGTAAATCATTGTTCGGCAGCATGCCCTTGCCTGCTTGGACTCAACAGGGCGTGGGCCTCACACAGAGAATGCGCAAGGCGGCTGCCTGACGCGACAGCTTACGATCAATCATTTGTCATATATTTTACCGTTTACCCTTCTTTACACTTAACAATAATGAAAGCTGTCTTTCAAAAGCAGTTGTCTTCAAGGAACGTATCAGCTCTAAAACACAAAAAAAAACTGACCCTGATCAGCTGCAGCACCTTTCGGCGCGCAGGGTGGCAGCAGCAGGCCCGGCAGGTTATTCAAAAACATCCATTCGGCTACTATCGAAGGTATTGAATGTGCGTTTTCTTGCAGTCACCAAAACAAAAACGGATATAAATGTCAGTCATCTTGCTGTCATTTCCTCCACTCATCAACCGTGTGCGTCGTCCCCCATCACCCCCCACTGTCGCTCTACATGCAAGCTCTTACCTGCAGCCAGGAGGAGAGAGGGAATGGAAAGTGGATAGGGAAAACATCTCAGCCCTGTCCGCCATCTTCTTCCACAAATGACTCAGAGCAACTGCAGAAAATCACAGAGGGAGTGCAGTCCATGCACAAGCACAGGGCAGAGGACAGACGCAGCCGTGGACAGAGACGTCTCTCTCCGCGGCCCCACAGATGCCCCCCCTGGCCGCAAGCCTTCAATCAGACGAGCCTGCTCAGCACCATCAAATCTGCAGTAAACCATCCACACACGCAGGGGAGGAGAGGGTGTGAAGGCAGATGGGATCTTCAGAGATCGTGCACAACACCGCGGAAATTAAAATGCAATCCTGTCTCCCCCCCTCCACCCCCGAAACGTCCACGCAAAGCATACGCGTGCGGAATATTTGTCCTCGTCAAATGTCTGGTGCTGTGATGCTGCCTGTGAAACACAACGGCTACGCGTCAGCAGTGCGGAGACCAGCGGATAGAGGAGGGGGGGGGGGGGGGGGGGGGGGGGATATAACGTCAGTGCCGTTACCGTTTGAGCAGGCTGTCCTGCCTGCGTGGATGTAGGCAGCCTGCGTGGATGCAGGCAGCCTGCGTGGATGCAGGCAGCCTGCGTGGATGCAGGCAGCCTGCGTGGATGCAGGCAGCCTGCAGGCTCAACAAGCAGCAAAACCGTTGCGTAAAAAACAATTTGCGTAGAGTTTTAACATTACATTGAATTATACTGACAGTGACATAAGTAGCCAAAACGTGCGTTGGAAACTTGCTTTCCAAAGGGGGGGGGGGGGGGGGGGAATCAGGGCTTCCCCGGAAAAGACATGCATTTCAATTGTAGGCCTATTCACGCCAGTGTTTTAGTGTGAATACGAGTGACTCTCGTTTAAATATGCTTTTGGGGGTTTTTGGACCACATCCACAGTCAGTCCTGATGTCCATAAACACAAAGACAAAGAGACAGAAAAGAGAAAGTGTTGCAAGCAGGAGAGCACAGAGCAACAGAAACTGAACCTAACGAAAACAGGTCAGTATACTGAGCGCAAAGGCAGGCAGGATGAAACGGAGCTACAGTGGCAGGGGGAAGTGCCAGAAAATAAAATGCTCAACGAAAATCCCACAGTGTAAGATACAAAACACATTTGGTGCTGCATATAAAACGTTATGTTTTAGTTTCACTGTGGAATAAGGAATTAAAAACAATATATGCCACTTTACAGTGTTTATACTGCAACGTATATGTTATCATACAAATAATAATCGATGTGGTATTATGGAAGGTCTAAAAGCACGTTTTCATTTCCGGAATTCAATTGTCATTCATTTTGGACATTAGATTTACCATTCATCACAATACGCCATAAAGAATACAGCCCTATAGTTAATATCTTTTTTCTCTCCAGAAAAATACATGTGATTGGCATTGCTTTAATTCAGCAGATGGTTGCAGTTTTATTTTCCTTTTATTTACCACTGGATCACAGTGAACAATCAATCAGTGAATCACACCTCAGACTTTAAAGGCGTCATGCTGTACTGTGTTGTGTTGTACTGTGTACATGTTGTAGTGTGTTGTGTTGTGTTGTACTGTGTACATGTTGTAGTGTGTTGTGTTGTGTTGTACTGTGTACATGTTGTACTGTGTTGTGTTGTGTTGTACTGTGTACATGTTGTAGTGTGGAGCTGTTCACAGACTGTGGTACTGAAGAGTACTGTGTATTGCTCAACTGCAGTTTACCATCTTTGCCACATGGGGGCGGTACATATTAACTCACTGATTGAAACGCTGACGAGCCTTTAACAAGGCAATTGCATTTGTATTGCTCTTAGACTTAACAGGATTTACTAAGCGATTAAACCAACAAACCGTGATGAAGTCGTTTTTACGTTCAACTTTCATTTTTATTAATCATTTGTCTAATTTATTCAATTGGCTATTAACTTTATGATGTCTACTGATAATAAATAGTCTATTTTATTTTTCTAGTTATTTACTTATGGGTCAGTGTCCAGTTTAAGATAAAATAGCAAAAGGTCTGCCTTTTCTGTGATGGTTCTATCCAATGAACGTCACAAGCTTCTCACACACTTTTATTTCCATCAAATGGTAGGATTTACAGTCTAAGAACTGGAGAGATGTGTTCCATATGTATTATGTAGCATTAAACAGATGACAAAATAAAGCAAGTTACACTTTAATCTTCTTCTGGTTCTTACGCTTTTATTATGTTCTTGATATGTCAAATGTTGATGACAATTAATGGAGTAAATGTGGTTATTTTCAACTATTAACAAGAAGCAAGTGAATAACATACAGACAGTTCTGAACCATTGAGGCTGTTTATTTTGATGGCCATAGCCATTGCAGGGAATTGAGTTAAACCATCACCCGCTCTGAAATGGGGATGGGACCCAGGGTGACATCGCCTTCCCATTCGACAACTAGAAAGTAGGACAAAAGACATGTGTCACATTATGCACCACTGTGACTGCCTCACTTATCATGATGATGGTAACATAACATCAACAATGGTGTAAAAAAAATATGTTGACTTCAATTTCCCTCATCTAATATTAAATGCTTTAGGCAATCTATTTTTCAGTAACATACCTTCACTTTCGGACACATCGCGAGCCTTCCTTCCAAAAGTCTGGAGCTTGGTGGTGGTAGGTGGATGTCCCAATCCGGGGACTTCACAGCTGCCACAAACTCCATTAATCCCGCTGGCCTCACTCCATCTAAGAAAGAGAGATGCAGGCAGTAAATACCATATCAATCCTCCAATCACACTTTATCATGCACACCTGCAGACTCACCCGTTGTTCCAGGAACAAGCTCTATGAGTTTCATCGATGGGATGGGTAGCACATGTTGCTTTCAAGTGGCAGGTGATGTAGAGCTGTGAGAATAATAAAGGGTTTAGATCATTATTTGATGTATTTCTAATGAATTTGATGTATAACAGAAATGATTAAATGCTCACCATTCCACTTTCAGAACCCTGGAACTTGAATGCCTCCAACTGGAACTGAAGAGCGTTGTCTGCAGACCGAGGCATGAACTTAGAGTCAGAGCCTGTGATCCTACCATCAAGCAAACACCTGCATGCAGAGAAAAAATACAAATTAACATTAGAGGTGCAAAATAAATGTGTTTGTGATGATTTGTTCACACTGTACAGAACAACTTCAATTAAACCATTAAAGTACCTTACCCATAGTGTTCAATGAAGGCATATCTGGGGCTGGAGGTCATATCAGGTGATAGAGTAGCTACGCAGCTGTCCACATAAACACGGAGGGGCACGTGGAAGTACTGCTTGACGACAGCCTGAATATTTATGACTTCTCCCAGGAAATACTGGTAGCTTGGCCTCTCATACTGCCAGTTGTCTGTGCAATGAGATAATGACATTTTAGGCATGTTTACATACATATATACTTAAAATCACAGTTCTACAAAAGCTAAAATGTGCATATAAATTGTTACTCTTACTCACCAGTCATGAGTTTCAGGGTGAAGTATAAGAATTCTTCTGCTACCTTAACCGCAGAGAATGGGATCCACAGGGGATCAAGAGCATGGCTGCTCACATTGTGCTTCCTAAAGGATTAAATATGTTTCCTGAGAATGCAGACTGAAGTAATCCTCGCATTATTGTGCATCTGCCATTGGAATGCACTAATCAGATTTGGTGATCATGGTTACTGGATTTGCCAAGGGAAATCGATACCATATCAGTTTAAGATTTTTATGTGACTCTAGGTTATTCATTTATTAATTTTGTTTGCCTGTTTATTACCACATCTCTAACTGATAGTCGACATACCTTGGGTAGTGGCATTCAACAATTACAGCAGCTTGGCTGGTCCTTATGACAGGAGAGCCCCCCAGAGGTCGGGGAACATAGTTCAGCATGAAGGTGTAGATGATGGAGTCTTCTGTCATCTAAATAAATATTAGTACAAACAAACAAACCAAAGTTTGAATTAATATTCCTTACAATTTCTTAGTTCTTTTTCAGTGACTGGCATCTTCATTGTGCTTACCGCTAATGCGCTGAGACAATCATGCAGTTCCGCCTCAAAAATTAACACTTGAGCATTAGTGTCCTCTGCGACAGCACCACAGTTTCCCAGAGTAAGGTCAGCAGGATTGATGTACTGGCCTGTCCCAAACAGGTCCTTCTTGACTTCCACATGAGCAATCTTCTCTCTGCAATCGACAGCAACAGTTGCAGTAGGAACAGGATGTCTCAGCTCGAAAGGCACATCGACTGGGATCTCAGGCTTGGGATCTGTAGGGTATTTCCAGGTAAGAGGTTTCTCAAATGTCTGCCTCGTCTGTTGGGGATCCAGTTTTGGCTTCTGGTATTGAGCATCACAGAAGCTGCCAAGCAAGGTCAGTGCCATAAGGCACACAGCAGTACACTTCATCACCATGGCTTCACAACAACAAGTGACCTGCACAGTTCACTAGGTGCCGTAAGAAAGATGGAAATGTGCACCTACTTTTATAATAGAGTGAGCATGTTTACTTCCATTACATTCCCGCCCCTTCTGTTGGCCAATCCCCATCATACCTGATGAGAGTAAACCTCCGCCAATGAAATTATTGCAGCTGTTGATCAAAAGTGATACAATTCTGATGAGGCATCATTAGCTGGGTTTAGATTATTCATTATTTGAATGCATACAATGCCACTGTGCCAAGAATGAACAAGCAGTGTGTAGAAATAAACACAAAACCATTCATGTGCTGACACAAATTAGGGTCATTTTAATTTTAATTAATTTCATTCATTAAAATGTATTTTTGTTCAAGAAAGTAAGAAAAGATAAAGAGTTGGTTGACATGTACTCAGAAAGTAGCGGTCACAAAAACATTATGCTGACCCTGGGTTAGGTCTACTTGCCCTCAGCATGTCAAACTCATTTTATTTGCCAAAGAACATTGTGTGAAAGACTGCAAATCAATAAGGCTCCAACCAGACCGGGGGCAGATTTAAATCCGTAGAAGGGCACTTGATTTATGTGAGCAGGCCCAATGTAAACATTAGGGGTGCACAACAATGTATTGAGCAGGCTGAATATACAAATTTTAAACACATCAGGCCCAACGCCACAAGTATTTTTCTATTTTTGTCCTATCTGTCTACTGTTTATATGTAATGCCTTCATGGTTCGGGTCAATTTTGACCCAGACCAAGAATTCCCTCATAGTAAGTGTCTATACCAAATTTTAAACTACAGATCTATTTAGAATGTCTAAATAGCCCATGTCTCATGAATAAATGTATGATTAATCCTTAATAAATGTTTCAGAGAGCAGGGACAGTGTATTTTTTAAGTTTTACAACATTCGTTTTTGGACAAAAACATCTACTATTACACATTATCATGTCCTGTTTTACATAAGACATAGAAACATGAAAGCCATAATGACTTAAATATATTGTATTGAATTTGAAAATGGCATGAGCATTCTGGAACTGTTGGAATTTATAATGTAAATGTTTAATCATTGCAACCATTAAACGCTGTCCTCACTGCTATATCATAAGAAATCATAATTATCAATATTAATTCAACATTTACCACTTAGAACACAAAACATTACAAAATAAAATGCTTCTCCTGTGCTGTTTTACTATTTCACTGTTTCGAGGCTCCCCCATGCCACTTCAAAGACCAGCAGGTGTCTGTCTCTGCGGGAACCTGGGCAAATGTCGTGGGAACACAGATAGTTCTCGTGACAGTGTCGAGGTGCCCCTTGAACTCTGTCACCACTGTCCCATAAAAAATACACAGACTGTACAGTTTCACAGTTTCAAGAGTCCCTAAAACCACCATTTTCCTTGATTTGACCCAAACTGGTGGATCTAAAATCCATCTCAATAGATACGGGTCAAATTTGACCCGAAACAGCCTCAGTGTGCAAAAACTTGTAGCACCTGTACGAAAGCATATCATTTAATTGTCATTTGTGTGTTTTGGGTCAGGCTAAAAGAATGACGTTTAGGGTATTTTTACTGCTGTCAAATGTCAAAACGGGTCAAATTTGACCCTACCAGTAAGGGGTAAGCTGCATGTATGGATAGAAAAAAAAAAGATTGGCTGTTACATGATTTGACGACATCACTTAACTGTTTGTTGAAGAGGGTGCTTACGTCATGGCTGCGCTGTGCGGAGCACTGAATGAAAGGATTTAAAACTGAAGTCTCTGGCCAAGGGATTTCATGACAAATGATTTTAACACAGACGAGTCATGCAGTGGCATTACTAAAAGTCGATCCAGGTTTTAAGGATTATTCTCTCCTCCGCATCAGTTAAAGATATCCAGTCATAGCCTACAAAGAGGACTCTTTAGCCTATTGGAGAAACTGACAATAACACTTTTTTGCAAATTGATTACATCACAGCATCCTGATGAAAATGTAGCATATGGAACTGTCATCATTTATCAAACTATATCTCAGATATCTATTATTATTATTATTATTATTGTTATTATCATCATTATTATTATTATTATTATTATTATCATTATTATCATTAGGATGTATTATCTATTCAGCCCTACTTTCAACTAAGGATGTCTTTATTTCATTTCTAAAAAGCAATTTATTTAAAGTATTTAAAGCTGCAAGCAGCAATGAACAGGCCGGGCCCTCAAGTGGAGGAAATGAGGGGCAGACAGAAGGTGGGGTTGTAGACAGACAGACAGGTGGAGTGGATTGTACAATGAAACAAATTAATATAATTACATCAGGTTCATGAAATTTCAATACAAAAAAGAAGAAAATGTTGTGTGATAAAGTATCAAAAAGCGGATGAGTTAATCATATACTTTCAAAACTGGGAATAGGAGAATTAACACATTGCTAAAAAAATTTGGTTTGTCTTTGTTATGAAACAAAGATGCCTCACAAAAGGTTACAGGTTTAAACTACCAAACCTACAGTTCAGAACAGTGTGTGAGGTTTTTCACCTTTTAATTTGTCATCCATACTTGACTTGCTTTCTCCATATCTGTACAAACCTGATAAAAACATGAACAGTGTTTATGCGAAGAACAATGCAAAAGTCCAAAATAACAGCTTCCTCCTAGTAGGGGCTTGATATGCATTCATTTGTTTACAGGCAATATCTGAGCGGTTTATGTCTGAGCCCATGGATTCTTGCTGAGCATTGGTCTGGTTTAATGTTCATGATAACCCCCTGAAGGAACTCAAAGTAGTACTTCATATTATGCAGTAAGCAGTAGTTTGCGCCCAATAGCTTGGCAATCTCTGAGCTCATGTGGGAAGTTCTTCTCCTCTACTACCACAGCCACATTTGAGACTTCCAAACGAAATATATCATGCAAAAGTCCTTTGTGTCAACAGCCCAACGTGCATTTCTTTAATTATGACGTCGAGAGATTCTTCAAAAGTCTGAAGAAATATAAAGACATACACATCTTAACTGGCATAGAAATTAGTATGTTATTATATATATATATTCTTGTCTGTACCCCATTGTTATGTGAAGAGACAATAATTCATGTTTCATGTTACTATGGTTGCCATAGTCACATTTCAACTTAAAACAAGTGAATGTAGTAAATGTGTTAATACAGTGTATTACATCACACATCCGGATTATGTCAAAACAAATCCTCTGAAAGATAGCAAGGAAGACCAAGAATGTAACTTTCAATAATGGTCATCGTAATACATCAACTTCTCTACATGTTGCTCATTGGTATTGCGAGACTATTTAGTTTGAGTTACATCTAAAGTCATGAATATATTACCATCTAATATGTGGAATGTGGATCCTGTCAAGCTATTCAACATGGAAAGACTTGCCATATACCCACAGACTGCCTGCTTACTCCAACCACTTTACTTCTTCTTTAAACTGGACAAATTGAAATGCTAATCTAGGTTATTCTGAATACTTCTCGATTAAATTTGATTTTAAAATCTAAATTTTCAGCAATGGCAAGTACACTTAGTGAAAAGAAGATGTATTTGTTTTGTCACGCTGCACAAATACAGAGTGACCTGCACATTGTAGGTCATACAGACCCTGTGAAGGTTCTTCTTTGGAAATTGCATAAACAAGTTGGAATTTCTTTCATTCAGGATCAATAACAATCTGCAAGCTCTTTGTAACAAGCATGTATTACATACTCATCAATAAATATTCATCTCCATGCAATAAGAAGTTTAAAATGATGTGTACCGTTATAATCTTGTAATGCAATACCTCTGAAATTCCTGTAATTTGTTCTGTGTTCTCACTTTGTTTTGGCCAATCTCTTCCTTGCATCACCAGACACCAAACAGTAACTGGAGCATTTGATTGGCAGTTGAGGCTGGCAAATCGGGTGCGGGTCATCAACAAGTCAACATGACCAATACCTTATAAAACAGCGAATTCGCATTATATTTTTCACAGCAGCTGGTGTTCACTGTGCTGTGAAGCCATGGCAATGAAGTTGATTTGTGGTTGTCTTCTGGCAGTTGCCATGATTGGCTATCTGGCTGATGCTCAGGTGCAGCACACTAAGCCACAGAATCCATGGCCCCCGAAACCTCAGGTGACTCCACAGAATCCGTGGCCCCCGAAACCTCAGGTGACTCCACAGAATCCGTGGCCCCCGAAACCTCAGGTGACTCCACAGAATCCACAGAATCCACAGAATCCGTGGCCCCCGAGACCTCAGGTGACTCCACAGAATCCACAGAATCCGTGGCCCCCGAAACCTCAGGTGACTCCACAGAATCCACAGAATCCACAGAATCCGTGGCCTCCGAGACCTCAGGTGACTCCACAGAATCCACAGAATCCGTGGCCCCCGAAACCTCAGGTGACTCCACAGAATCCACAGAATCCGTGGCCCCCGAAACCTCAGGTGACTCCACAGAATCCACAGAATCCCCAGCATCCGTCTTCGTGGAAGCCTCAGGTGTCTCCCATCCCTCAGCATGTGACAGATCCAGTTCAAAGTTGTGAAGTGGCTGATCAACACAAGATACCGTGTGGAGCTCCTGGCACCACTGCTTTAGCTTGTGGTGGTCTAAACTGCTGCTTTGATGGACAAAGTTGCTTTTATGGCAAAGCTGGTAAGCATTTTTCTATTCCTTTCAGAATTACATAGATATCTACAAAGAGAATAGCATGAGCACTCATCTTTGCTTTCAAATGTGTTGTTCTCAGTGACTCTTCAGTGCACCAAGGACGGCCACATTATTGTGGTGGTGGCCAGAGACGCCACACTACCCTACCTCGAGTTAGACTCAATTTCTTTCCTTGGAAATGATGAAAACTGCAGTCCTGTTGGCACCACTTCAGCTTTTGCCATATACCAGTTCCCTGTCACTGCCTGCGGCACTGTCAAGAGTGTAAGGGTTGCAACTCATTTGACTGTTCAATTTGATTGGTATTAATTTTTTTCCAGTAGTTATAAAGATTGAAATACTGTCAATTTACTGTAGGAGGAGCCTGGGATTCTTATCTATTCGAACAGGATGTCCTCCACATATGAAGTCGCTATGGGACCCTACGGAATAATTACCAGGGACAGCCAATATGAGTATGTTTTTCTTTCTTTCTTTAACACTGAGTGGTCACAACAAAAACTATTGCGATTTCTACTGCTCAGCTAAGGCTTTAAGTTTTCAGACAATTCAGTGGTATCCAGAGGATACAGTAAACTGGCTTTGAAGTCACTACAATGGGTTAGGGTTAGTTAATTGTGACATTTTACAAGACAAACTCCAATGGTTTTCTGACTGACTGACATAGACCTCATTCCTTGTCTCAGGCTGATTATCCAGTGTAGATATGTCGGCACCTCGATTGAGGCTCTGGTCGTTGAGGTTAGCCTTGTTCCTCCACCACCCCCAGTTGCAGCTCCTGGACCTCTGCGCGTGGAGCTGAGGCTGGGCAATGGACAGTGTACTATGAAGGGTTGTGTGGAAGGTCAGTGTGAAGGAGGTACATTTCGTGCAGTTTCTTTCATTTTGCTGTGAGTGTGTCATCACCCATTCTTTCTGCTTGAGCAGAGGACGTGGCCTACAACTCCTTTTACGTGGATTCTGACTACCCCGTCACAAAGGTGCTCAGGGATCCTGTGTACGTTGAAGTCCGAATGCTGGAGAGGACTGATCCCAACCTTGTCTTGACTCTTGGAAGATGCTGGGCAACTTCTAACCCCTACGCTCATAGTCTTCCTCAGTGGGACTTGCTGATTGACGGGTAAGACTGTTGATTTTACTTGAAAATAGTGATTTATTGTAGATTTTTTTATGTTATACTCAGTCCCTATTCTACACTCTCTCTTCTTGCCACAGCTGCCCATACCGTGATGACCGTTACCAGACTGTCTTGATCCCCGTGAATTCCCCAGATATCTTGTACCCAACCCACCACAAACATTTCGTTTTCAAGATGTTCACATTTGTAACTTCTGTAGCTAGCCATCCTAGCAAGAAAACGACTGGAAATCCAGAGATCATGGTTCCTCTCCACGAAAAGGTATAGGATCCAGCTATCTAAGAAAAAAGTTGTGAGCTGAGTTTAGTTTTTATATTATTTTCAATATCACCTTATTTCATTATTTTTAAACGATACATTTATTTTTTACTAGGTGTATATCCACTGTGACACAGCTGTGTGCCAACCCACTCTTGGAAATAATTGTGAACCCAGGTGCTTCAGAAAGAGTAAGTAGTATGGTATATACTTTGATGATATATACACCATTAATATGGTGTTAGTCTGAAGTCTATTGCCCTTTTTTATGACTAAAATTAATATGGGGAGCTAAATACATTGTGCTTTTCAAGTGTTATACAGGAACAACACGGTTTGTGGTATAAAAATCAAGAGAAACTCTTAGCTGAACATATTCTCACCTAAAGGGTTTTATGTGCATCATCTTGTGTCTTAACCTCAAGTCTGACAGCAACTGACCATTGCCATGTATTGTACACAGGGAGAGACGTTGCTGCTTCAAGCCATGGAGGCTCCAGAGCTGACAGCACCTTGGTTAGCAGTAAAGAGCTTGTCCTCATCAACTCAAGCAGTATCCAGTAATAGCATGCAGACAGAAATTGATCATGAAATATCTGTTCCAGAAGCTTACTAAACAGTGATTGAGTGTCAAATAAATCTCTAAATTGCTGAATTATGTGGTCTGGTCTTATACCATTTCATTCAGATACATTTTTTCCTTGTGACCTCACAGAGGTAGCCTAAAAGCAATCATATTATGATAGAAAATACATATGACTATGCTTCATGAAGTTCTTAACATCCAGAAGGTCAGATAAGATGCTGCGTTGTGTTCTGACAGTAATGTGAGGGAACCAAAATAAAGAGACAATTTAGTGGCTGTCAAAAAGCTTTCCATTATGGAGTGATGTCAATTTAAATTTCTGAATAAACTGAAACCACTAATTAAATAAACCAGCTGACTTAGCCCTATATTTACATCTTGCATTAAGCTAATACAACATTAAAGTAATTTGTGATTGATTGGAATGTAGAACTTGTATCTTATCCTGTGTGTTTTCAAAGTCTTTAAAGGACAATGTCAGTGTTCTTGAATGCCTTTGCACATTTAACTACCACTCATGCTACACCTTAAAGCAGTTAGGCCTATAATACAGGGAAAAATAAATATGCTTAACACATCACAAAGAACGAAACAAACAGTAGTTTGTATTTATTAATTAATACAGTTGTAAATTAAAATATAAACGTATAACATTATTTTAAGACAATAATTCACAGTAATATGAATAAATATAAAGAAAAGAAGAATTTACATAATAGGTGGTTCAACAATGGTTCCCAACCTTGGGGTCAGGGCCTCCAAAGGGGGTGTTGGAATTAATTTAAGGGATCACACTGTGAAAATTAGAGAAAAAAATGTTTTCGTACTGTTCTCTAACCTTCCCCATTTGTTTTTAAAACGGCAGGCCTATATGAGTTTATTAATAATCCAACTCAAAACCTAAAACACGTTCAGAACTTGCATTTACCATAAAACCACATCTCTCAGTGGACTATCGTAGGCTGTAATGTAATCTATAACATTACTCACAGACCCATGATTGTACCAAAAACAAAATTATTCATTACATTTTCTATGAAACCACAAGGATGTATCTACGCCGAAAACACTCCATTTCCCAGAAGCCTTCAGCATACCGGGAAGCTGACGTACAAAGTCACCACCTCGCAACGGCCAATGAGCTGAACAATCGAACACGGAATCAAACTGTTTGTGATTGGACATCGAACACTGAGTGCAAAATACTTGTTACTGCGCGTGCGAATAGGAACAGTCGTCTGTCGTAAACCGCCCCCCATGAGGCTGAAACCATACCGCTATGTTTCGCTTTTCCGGCTAAGTAGCCTAACAAGTGAACTGCGGTTAACAGTGAGTCCCTTATGCTGGTTCAGACCGGCATTTCACACCGGTCTTCCTTTACTTTTCGCCCGGGAACTCACGATGCAGTCGAGTCGAAATGTAACCACCAGCAGCAGAGCGGAGACGCAAGGGTCGGGCCTTCTCGGCAACATCCCGACTGTCACAACAGAAGCTGGGGATCCTCCGGCGGAGAAGACACGAGCGGTAAGTACGCTCCTCGTCAACGAGCGAAACGCGAGGACCCCGAGTCCCCTGTTGGCGGCAAACTGTGATGACGACTCGGAGGCAGAGGCGTTCAGCGATGGGAGAACCGAGGAGGTCGACCGGGACACCAGGGGCAGGGCGTTTACTTGGTGTCGAGACTTTCTGTCAGGGTCTTGGAAGACCATCAAAGAGGGTGATTTTCAAATCAGCATCGTCAGGTAAATAATGGCAATTGCAGCTTGCAGTAGGCTTACTTCTTTACCTCATCAGTATGGTGGATATACATACGCTAAGAAAGGCTATCTACAGTAAGAACGGTGTGATATGAATGCACTATATGCAGTAGGAAAAACGTATTTACATCTGTAGCAAGCAGGCGATATACATTTGCAGTTGTATAGATATGAACACACACTGTGGGTGGGATATATACATGGACAGTAGTATAATATATATGGGTTGTAAGTAGTGGTGTCATGGTGTCCTTTTCAAGTAACAAGTTCCCGGATATCAATGCAGAGTGTCAGTGAACAGATATAACGGAGTTGTAACGTAACGATGGCCTGCCTCGGTCGGCCTGTCTCGAACGATTCCGTCGTGACGCCCTTTCCGGTCATTACGCTGTCATTTTCTTCGGCGATTGCCAACCAAACGTAAATAATATTAATTCATACATATCAAATAATCTATGTGTCAAATTTCATGAATATATATGGACGTTTATATGTCTAAATACTATCGGAAAGTGACTTTGATGAGCCAAGTTCGGTTCAGTGTAATCAGTGGAAGCTAGCTCACTGGCTGTTTCTTTCTTTCAATATTGATGAAAGGACGAGGATATCAACATACCTCATGTTGCACTTAAACTTAACAGAATTCGTGAATGTATTTTTATTTATTTATTTCATTTTGTTTCAAATTGGACATCTTCAAGATTTTTGTTTTCATGTAAGACTATAGCCCAAAGTTCTTTGCTTTAAGTGTTCTTGAAGTTCTTTAATTAATAAATGGAAAGCAAAGTTATATTTGTCTCCCCTTTTCTTTGTTGATCCGAAAAATGATCCGAACCGTGACTCCTGAACCGTGATCCGAACCGAACCGTGAGGTTTGTGATCCGTTACACCCCTAGTTGTAAGGCAAGGCAAGTTTATTTGTATAGCACATTTCAACAACAAGGTGCTTCACATAAATCCATTAAAAGCATCAAAACAAGGCAAACGAAAAGGAGATTTAAAAAAATTAAGAACAATCATTGAAACATTAAAAACCGTCATTAAAACAATAAAAAGCAGTGCAACAAATAAAATACAGTAATAAAATGCAGACATTTTAAGAGCATATTCTGTAGTGTAGTGTGGCACGGCTAAATAAGTCATGCAAATGATCAGTCACTTGATGGCAAAATAGTTAGATAGAAGTTGATGCCATAGCTCCCAATAAAATCCTTCTAAGAGCGATCTACTGGTGTTGTGTTACTAGATTCTGTGGGGTTGAATTTACTTTGCTCTGATGGGATAACCCTGGTGTTTTTCCTTTGCAGCGGTGGACTGAGTAATCTGCTGTACCTGTGTAGTTTGCCGGACCATGTACACTGTGTGGGAGAGGAACCTCACCAGGTGCTCCTCAGAGTCTATGGTGCCATCTTACAGGTTGGTCTGCCTAGTAGGGGGTCCTCCAGTAAGTTATTTCACCATTATCATGGGGAGAAAATTGTATACCGTCATTGTAGTCAATCTACCGTAGCAGTGTAATTTTCCTTCACATGGCCGTATGAACTAAAAGAGCATCACACTGTGTCTGACTGTCTTCCTGTCATACAGGGAGTGGACTCCCTGGTGTTGGAGAGCGTGATGTTTGCAATCCTGGCGGAACGAACTCTCGGACCAAAACTTTACGGCATCTTCCCTGAAGGACGCTTGGAACAGTACCTTCCGGTATGAATACACACCTAAAATGTGGCGACATAGTGACGTGTATCCTTGACTTTCATAAGATAAAAATGCATTGTATAATTCATTCAACATTAAGGGTTGACCTACAATGTGCAGATTCTATTGAACACATCTTTAAAAATACAACAATTATATATGTGTCTGTGTATATATATATTTTATTTTTATTTTTTTTAGTTATAGTTTTAGGTATTGTGGATTTTCTTTACTTTTTTACTTGTTTAATATTCACTATCCACTATGCTGCTGTAACCCTGTAAATGTCCCCGCTGCGGGACTAACATAGGATTATCTTCTCTTATAAACTGTTTAGTTGCCTGTGTAACTCCATCACGTGTGTAGATTTAAAGCTCCTAGTGTATTTACTTGATCTAGTTCCTAATGTAGAGGAAGCATCTGTATAATCTGTATTTCTCTGTTTTTACAGAATACTCGCATGCGCACGGATCAACTGTCAAATCCAGCCATATCAACTGAGATTGCCACCAAGTTGGCCCGTTTCCATGAAATGAGCATGCCCTTTAACAAAGAGCCTAAGTGGCTCTTTGGGACCATTAACAAGTACGGAAACCTGAAATCGCTGTATGTCTTTTGCTAAAACTGCCTGTTTTTTATTGATTAATCATACTGTCTGTTTTTTTTCCCCTCCATTAGATACATGGATCAAGTGATGTCCCTCACTTTCCTGCGTGAAGCACATGTGAAGAAGTACAAGAAGCTGATGAAGTTGGACATGCCTGCTGAGCTGGAGAGCCTCCGGTGAGTTGGGGCACAGTTCACAAATGCTGTTTATTGCATGGAGTGACTTTGTACATGTGCTGTACCGGTACATAAAGCCCTAAAGTTGTGGCAGGTACAGTTAAGGAAAGACTAACAAGTGTTAACAAGATGGTTGGTCATGTTGCTTACTCTAAGTTACACGCTGTTGATGCTGTTCTTACTGTTTGTATTTTGTGTATTTACACAAATTTCCATCTAGACTTTAGACAGGGTGGCAGTTTAACTTATTCAACTACTGATGCTGGAAGGCCACGAAAAACAAACACGATTTATCGTCGTGTCCCAGGTGATTAAAGGAACAGGGGAGGGAAACTAAACAGTTAAATGTGTTTGTTGACATTTTGTAATTCCAATAGGGCTTCAAAATAACCCGTAGAACCTGATTCTGAAAACCATTGTGAGACATTGGGTACCTTGCTATCTAGCATATGCTCGGCTACATTCTCTTCTATTCATCCAACGTGTGGCGTATTCAAACTAAATGTCATGAAACGTACCCATTGGGACTTAAACATGATGTATATTTATTTGAAAATGTATATGCTACATGAAGAAGGCTGTAAGGGTTATAGTTTGAGATTTGTTGCATCTTTGGTTTCAGTCTAATGGCTGACCTTTGTCCCAGTGCCTCCACGACATCAGTCCTCCAGGCAGTCTGACCTCGGCAGAACATCAGCCCGGTGTTTGTTGTCAGTGTTATCTATGAGAACATTTGTTATCTTGTAGATATGTAGCGGTCTGCATGGAAATCCCCTGTCTTATTGCAGCAGTCATCTAAAGACGTGTCTGATTCGAATACATCTTTTCTTTTGCTTACACAAGAATTTAGATTTTTGTCACCCCCCCAGTTTTTAGATAACGTGACATTGTGTCGTTGCCTCCGTGTAGTTAGTATGTTCTAGGTCATAGTAACTACACAGATATAAAAGTGAAGATCTTTTATTGTGGCCTAATTTCTCATGAACCAGTAATAATAATCTGTGAATGCAACACTGACAATATCTTTCTGTCATCACCCACTCTGTTCATCTGGCTCTCGTCGCCATAACAGTGCGTTGCTGGCAGCGACTCCATCGCCAGTGGTGTTCTGCCACAATGACGTCCAGGAAGGTAAAAACAGATCCTCGTTCCTCTTGTATCGTCACACCTCTTGTCTGGGTTGATTGATCAGCCCGCTGGCTTCACTGTCGCATTGCAAGTCAAGGAAGGCTGGGGTGTAGGTATTAATAGAAATAGCTCACATTTACATTAGTGCTGGGTGGTATACCAGTTTTAATTACCCGTATGATGAATTTTTCACATACCGTCCTTTTTCACATAGCCGAAAACAACTGCTGTCGCTCTTCAACAAGCAGCAAAATATATTGTTCGCTGCTGAGGGCGCTGCGGTCGGAGCTAGTTGTCTAATTTTAATTCTAATAATGTTCTGCAGGTTCAAATTGCTGGGGTCAAAAATGACCCCAGGATAACAAGTGTTAGTCAATGTGAAGGTAACAGGAGGCTTAAATGTTGCAGAAATGAATGTTGATATGTTTTATATGTCAGGTAATGACTTTGAATAAAGTTGACTAAGGAGTTGAAACACAGAGGTGGGTGATAATTTATACTGTATGCTTTATAAACAGTCAAACCTGACGGGGTCATTTTTGACCCCAGAGGACAACAGGTGTGATTATGTGCTGCCATTAGAACAATTCAAATGATTCAAGAACAGCATCCTCACTAAACTTTGATATGTACCTCTCTGTGATAAGTCAAATAGTAAAAATATAAAGGCAAAATAAGTTATTGTTTCATTGTATTTTCACTCAAAAACAGGGTCTACTTTATGCAAACAAGGTCTATTGGCCCTAAATTCCAAAATGAAGGCAACGATTTGTGGTAATGAGTTGGACTGAAGTACGACTAAAGGTGTGAAACAGAATTGATTGACAATTTATACTATATGCTTTAAAAACAGTCAAAACAGGTGGGGTCATTGTTGACCCCAGAGGACAACAGGTGTATGGCAGTCGGGAGGACAACACAAGGGTTTTAAAACACTGGATTCAAGGTACGTCTTACCGGGGCGAAAATACTTCCGCCAAACTGCTCGCCCAACATTATACGAACAAACGAGCACACCCTATAAGCAAAGCCTTTATACATGATGACATTAACATGTTTTTATATTCTATGTACTCCTGACAGTAGAGTAAGCCACTATAAACCGATATAAAAATACTGTGAAACCGCCAGAATCTTAAAAAATACCGTGATACAAATTTTTGGTCATACCGCCCAGTACTAATTCACATGCATCATCCTGTGTGTGGTGACCAGTCTGAATAGTTCATAGGCTAAGATAGACTAAGCTATCCGCTTAGTCTAAACCGCGCGGTAGGTCAAATAAGAGCGTGTGGATGATGATGGTGATGTTCCCACCTCCTTGTTCTGCCGCTGCAGGCAACATTCTGATGCTGGATGACGAGGACCGCCACCCAACAGACACACTCATGCTCATCGACTTTGAGTACAGCAGCTACAACTACAGGTAAAGTGTAAACTCTTTTTCTTTATCAACCACATTGATATCTTTTGTTTAGAAACTAGTGGTTTGAGCTCCAATTCTAGATCAATACCAGAATGTTTTCTTTTGTGTAGGGGTTTTGACTTTGGGAACCATTTCTGTGAGTGGATGTATGACTACACCTACAACCAGTGGCCCTTCTACAAAGCCATACCGGAGAACTATCCCACCAGAGAGCAGCAGGTCAGTCCAAACCCCTAACAGCTGACGAAGACAGTCCACCTTTCTAACGGCGCCTTCCCCCATTTTCAACCCCCGACTTCCAGCGCCATTGCTCGGACCCCACCCACTTTCAAACTGTGCCTTCATATTGATCTCAAATACAAACCTTAATAGTTACAGTCATGCAGCATCAACGATTTTACCAGTTAATACAAATGTTCCCAATTGTTTGTGTCACTGATGAATACTGTTTGATTGTAGAGTTGATTTTCCATTTCCCCTGTGATGCTCAGATTCAGTGCTCTGACCACACAGCGCCATCTAGTGGTAAAACATGGTAGCGCAATTTTGAGTTGAAGAGATATATCAATTATTTAAATCATAATTTCTGTACACTGAAGCAATTGTTTTGTAAATTAGATACTGGAGCTTTTTTCCCCCAATGGCTGAAACTAATGTCACTACAGTCTAAAGATAACCAAACTCGAATGGAACAAAACTAAAACAAAGTTAGGGATTATTTAGCAATGTGCACTGTTGTGTAGGGCAATAGAAAGGGCTTGAACAAACGAGGATGTAATGAATCATCAACAGATGACAACTTACTACATTTATAAAATGTCGCAAATCATTTTGCTTTTTGTTTCAGCTTCATTTTATCAGAGGTTATTTGGCAGAGCAGAGAAGACACTCTGACATTACCATGGACCAGACACAGATGGAAGAGGACCTGATAATTGAAGCTAACAGGTAACACGTGGTGTTCCAATGATTTACAGCAGCGCTATGTACAGTTAACATTTACAACAGAAGCACCAGAACCCTGACTTTGTTATGTCTCCATTGTTTTTTGCTCTGATTTGTAGGTACGCATTAGCATCACATTTCCTCTGGGGGCTGTGGTCCATCATTCAAGCCAAGATATCCAAGATTGAGTTTGGATACATGGTAAGCAGAGCAACATACTGCATTTATTTCAATACACCAGATGCTTTTAGTAAACCGTGCCTCATGGTAAACCATATTGTTTTGCAGGACTATGCCATGTGTCGTTTTGATGCCTACTCCAAGCAAAAAAAGCTCTTCTCCGGATTGCCACCATGCTGATCTGAATGTGATTTTTTCAACTGTTATGTTGTTGGAACGCCAATATTATGCAGCTCTGCTTATGACAAGCAATGGTGGATGAAGGATGGACATTTAGATTTGAACACAACCCCTTTTATTGAAGTAACTCTTCCCACAAGGGGACATTTTGTTCGAGCAGGTATAGCTCTTTAGTATTGAATGTTGTTGTTAATCTTTTGAGAGGCTCGGTCACTGACGGTCGGCTATTGTAATGTTAGCTGCCAGAGAAATCCTCTCTTTAAACTCCAGACTGTACATTTTACTGTTCTAGTAATTTTGGCGTGGGTAGGTTTTTGTGTATCTCTTTGCTTTCATGTTTTTTGTCCTTCTACCTCACATCTTTCTTCTGTTTATTCGGTCTTCAGATTTTTTTGTTCAAGGTCCAATTTAGTTAAGTTAAACGCTTACCCACGTTCCGCAAATTATTGCACAAGGGCTGTTTAAAACAGTACCACCGTAGTCAACTAATGTGAATTTAAGAGAACGGCTACAAAGTGTAAGGCAGTTAAGTCACAATTATTGGTTCTATTGACTGCACAGTTTAACTGTCTGCCCGTATTCCATTCAGCTTGTATTTTTGTCATTTGTCATTCTGACCTGTTGTATTCGGTTAACTAACATGTCCATCTGTGCATATGCATGTAACCTGAAGTGCTTACATTAGATCCAGAATAAATTAAGATCTATGTTACAACAAATTCTCATCATGACTTTCTCTTTGGCTTATTTGTGGGGTTTGGACTTCTTCTGATCTCTTTTTTTTAAATATTTCTCAGTCGTATTTCTGGCCTCTTTGCACATTTAAAAAGGAATAAACATGTATGCTTAGTCCGTATCCTCCCGTAAAAAGATATTTTAACAAATGCATTGATGCATTTGGTCGAACATGGAAGTTACGCTCATAAGATCAAACTCGATTGGCCCATGTTGACGTCCAGAGCAGAGTTTGTTTGATCCCAGAGGGCTGACCCTATGTCCCACCTCCATGTGCCAAAAATAGACCAGCCAGAAAAAAACCTACGCGGCTCGAAGATCAAGGGACACTTTTGAATCGACTGGATCGGTCTCGGAACAAACGGGAATTCTGAAATTGAAGATGTAATGTTGCTGTTCACTGCACTATTTTCTTTAATGAACCGTTTCTGTCGGCAAGTGATCTTATGTCTTTAGTCTCAGCTGTTCCACAAAGTCGATCAGCATGAGTGAGAGCTGCAGCATGGAGGAGGAGTCGAGCCAGTGGAACATGGACTGAACTGCTTGTTCGTCCTCGATCTTTCCATTGAATTGGCTGCTTTAAATTCCTCAGGGGACTTGTCTTCCTTTATTTCAAGCTCTTACAGTGTCATTCTGAAAGCGTGATTGGAGCAGTGGTTGTGTGAGAGTTGCATTGCATCTTTAGACCTTTGGAGTTCAAACAAATAACACATGCAGGCGGTATAAAAACTGTTGTAATGTCTAAACTTGGATCCAAACAACTCTCTGTCAGTGTGATGAATCCTCTCAGACAACATTTTATGGTACTATTAGAGTGGATATGTTTGTGGGCAAAAAATATTCTTACAAGGCTTTGGGGAGCTTTTCCAGCAGTCAAAAGTCATATAGCATCCCCAGATATCACAGATACAGGATCATGCAAAGCAGAGTCAGAGTGGAAAACCAATGAGGCCCTTCGCACATATCACCCTGGAGATGGAGACGAAACCACTGTAACGGTCCAAACCAGCACATGTGCGTTCCATGTAAGTAACAAAACACAAACCTCCCAACCGTACAAGGTCATTTAAAAAAAATATTGGAGTCTGTAGAATCTTTGGTTTGCTAATTCATTTTTAAGGTGGATCTTGAGAGACTCTCCGAGTGCAGTGAGTACTTCCGAGCCTTGTCCCGGTCCAGAATGAGAGAGACCTCAGAGAGCCTCATCCACCTGGAACATGTGTCCTCCTCCGCCTTCCACAATCTCCTTGAGTTTTCCTTCCTTGATCAGTTTAAAGTCCCTCAGGAGGAGTTGGGCACACACATCCAGGTATGCACACTATTCGACATTGCATGATTTCCACCAGCGCCGTGATTCACCCCAAAACCAACCATCTCTTTTTTTTTTTTGTTCTCCCTTTTAAAACTCTGGAGGTCAGCAGCTATCTCCTGGCCGAGGCCTTCCTCTCAAAGTGCTTGTCAGTCCTCGCAGATGAACTCAGCCCAGGTAACTGTTTGTCATATCTGAGTCTGGCTCAGGAGATCTGCTGTGTGGAGCTGAAGATGACAGTGTTCACCTACCTGAGTAGAAACCTGCTGGAGCTTCCTCACCTTATCAAGTATGCAGCGCTTAACGGTATAATTACATGAGATGAAATCTTTGGACTGTAATCAGGATTTGCTACAAGGACAGAGTTGACTTTATGTTTCTTTCTTGTCCCTAAAACTGATTCACCCCTCAGTTGTCTGAGTGATGCAGAGAAGGGCGAAGTTGTCCACCTGAGGATTCAAGGAGACAGACGTCTCTGCAGCCTTCGGAAAGAGAACCTGACTTCTTGGAATGACCCAGAAACAGAACGTGCCCGACATATCTTCACCCTAAAGGGGTCAGAGGACAGCGGAGATTGGTATCCAGTTACAGAGCTTCCTTTCAGTGCTGATAAGTGGTGCTTCACTGCAGTTGTCCTGTATAACTACCTGTATGTAATAGGAGGCTACCGCCAGCCTGTTAAGAGAGGCTGGGAGTTCAAGATGGCTTCCTTTAGGTATAATCCCCTCACTCATTCGTGGGCCGCCACAGCTCCTCTGCTCAAGGTGAGACAGTCTTCTACCGTGTGAATCAAGCAGATGACCAATCCGTCTCAACCAAAAATAAAAGTTGCCTGGCCTTCCGCAGTCATTTCTTTCCCACTAATGAAAACTGTCCCTATCTGTTGCATCTACAGCACAGAAGGCACTTCAGTGCAGTGGCCTGTGAAGGCTGTATTTACGCCGTGGGAGGCTGGTACTTGGATTCACTGGTGACCCCAGACTCCAGCACATCTCTTTATACAGCCGTAGAATGCTATGATCCATGGGAGGACACATGGAGGTTTGTGTCTTCTTTATCAGTTCAGCTGGGAGGTTTTTGGGATGACACTGAAAACACATTTTCTAATTGATGTGTGGTCCCTTCAGAAAAGTAATCCTTTAATTATTTGTTAGTGTATTAGTGATTGAATATAATCTCTGCTTTAGGTTTGTCTCCTCACTGCCACTCACTGACTTCCAGTTCACCATGTCCTTGTCCCATGATTTGCCCCTTGCCACGAGCCTTGGACACTGTCTCTATGTGTTGGGGAGCATCCAGAGGACTGGAGAGAAACTGCTGCTGCAGTACAACACAAGTCAAGGTAAGGCAGAAGAGCACAGCAATGTTTGGCAAGAGGAATATGTTTTTTTAACAGCTTGTAGACTATTTTCTAACACACTGATCAGGACATATGACGAATGGTGCTTCTATATTGTCTCTGTCTATTAGACTCCTGGTCTGAACTGCTTCCCACCCTTACCAGAGCAGATGCAGACCTCCCTACTCTTTACTTCCTGGGTGCCACTGACAGGCTGCTCGTGATTGGTGGGAACAACTCAGAGAATGTGGTGACATCATTCTGTGTGCAGTCACAAAGATGGGGACAGGTGAGAAAGAGATATGTTGATTAAAAAATGTAACAAAACATCGCTACGTCCTCCCATTTAGCAGAGTTATGTGTATCTGAAGCACAAAGACGTCTTTTTTTATTCATGCCTAATATTTTTAACTGAAGTAAAAATGGGTTTTATTATTTTTAGGTGCACAAGGCTGAGAAAGTGGCATTTGCAGGACAGGGGGCAGTTGTAGACGAACAGGTGCTGATGCCAAGTATAGAGCACAACACTGTTGCGAGGATGGATCTCCAAACCCTCTCCCTCAGAGTTCTTCCTCCTCTACCCATCTTCACCCGCTATGAAGCTGTCTTTTATCTTCACTTTTAATGTTATAGATAGCTCTGTTGCTATACTGCACACAATTTGTGATTGTTTTTTGTGGCTGAATGTTATAATGCTTAAGCCGTCCTCAAACATAAGAAGATAAACTCCCCCGATGTGGATTATCATTATCTCTTGTGTTTAGAATCCCAGTCCGTTTGTTTTAAGTTTTAAGGCAGATTACAGTTAGATTTATACCTCAAGCACAGCGAGAAAAATAATTGAAGAATATTGACAACTTCAGAACCTGACTTCATTGTATATTATAAATGTGTTATAGTCGGGTTCAGTTTGGACTTTGGAAGGCTACTTAATAGACTGCTTTTTAAGAAAACAGACTCGGTGCTGTATAAGTATCTCTGCTTTTCTCCCTTGTATAAGAGATTCAAAACTGTTATTTTTCTTGGTTAATAAGGGTAATTCATGAATAAGGGTGTACGTAGGGATTCATGACATTTAAGACCTAATCTAAGACAGGAGGATGATGTCTCCTTTTGTTTATATTTGTGTTTGTTGTTCACATTCATAAAAAATGTCCTCCTCTACTATTTACATCATTGTAATGGTCCGACCTCGTTGGTTTGCAAAAAAATGTTTTCGTTTTTTATCTTCTCTTTTATGCCTCTAGGCCCATTTTTTAAACCTGTAATCGAGGCAAAGTCACAACACCTGAATCTGCTGATAATAATCTGAGATTTGTATGCTGTCATTCTGATCACACCATTTCATTTTTATTATCACAGTTAAATACTGCTGGGACTCTCAGTACTTGAAAAGGAAACGTCACATTGCGCTCAGTTACATCCTCACACAGCACTGCAGAGACCTCAAGGCACATGAGGTTGGGCTCTGTATATGTTTGGTGTCTTGTTACAAAATGAAGCATGTCCCGGGTGAGAGAGAGAGAGAGAGAGAGAGAGAGAGAGAGAGAGAGAGAGAGAGAGAGAGAGAGAGAGAGAGAGAGAGAGAGAGAGAGAGAGAGAGAGAGAGAGAGAGAGGGAGGGAGGGTTGGAAAGCACAGGAGAGGACAGCTCTGACCTCACTACCTGAGGAAAGCCAGCTCAAGGGCACTGGAGTCACACAGATCACACAAGCCTGAGTACAGAGGAATTCCATTGCCTGACACAAAGTCAGCTTTTCTCTGCCTGAGTGGATTATACTGACTCTGTTCTGACATAGGTAAAGTATCTGTCATATTCAGTTCTGCATATAGTTGTATTAGCTGCAGGGATTGTTCTATTGGTTACATGTTTTAATTACGCAAGAGTTTAATGTGAAAATGATAGATTGGTGAAATCTTTCAGTGAATGTTGTGTTCAGCATGTATGCAAAAAAGCAGGTTAAAAACATCATGTGGAAGTATAATTATACAATCAAGTGCGAATCAATCCATTTTCACTCTTTGTGCAGTTGTTCAGTAAAAACAAATGCACACCTTCAAGGTTTTCTTCTCACAGTGTTTTGTAATGCTAAAGGGTTTAGCATTCATCTGTTGGTTGTACTCTGTTTATATTTGCATGCCCATCTGAGGTCTGGCGCATGCTCAGCCGGTGTACTGCTATATCTGGCCATTGAACTTTGTCCCACTTGGTGACTGCTCAGTCATATGACATGGAAAAAGAAATCCTAGAGCCGTCACCCTGTCCATTACATGGAGTGGTTTATGAACTCCAAATATTTTACAAGGGCATTGCATTTAAAAGACAATGACTGAACCCTTCCAACTTTATAATACAGCTATTTATTTATTTTCATGCTAAAATGTGTGACTCCCATATCAGTGGCCTTCCCTATCACATTATGAGCAAACACTATGCTGCAAATAACGTCCCCACTGTGAGTCAGATCTTTGAAGGTTTATCAGTTTTGTGTTACTCTTTATGTGATAATGTTGGTAATTGTAATTGGTGTAGTAAAAAAAATGCCGCATTGTAATAATGTGGCTACTCGTTTTTATTAAACTAAGCTAATATAGGCTAACGTCAGTTGGCACTTGTTGCCATGGCAACTACACCAGCAGACTAAACGGGTGGATGAGCGGCTATGCTCACGAAGACGAGTGTTATTGACCCATTTGGCCACAGGAGGGAGTGTACCTTCAGGTGAGCACTTCTGTCCGGAGTAAACTAATGCAGGGCACATACATATGTATATATATACACATATATGTATATCTATGCAGATACACACATACATTATGTTGTATCTATCCCCACAGGTAGAGATGTTTTCCTCCGTTTCTTTTTGAAAATATATTTTTCTGAATTTATAAATCCATTGTGCAATTGAAATTCGTTAGCACAGCCGTTTATTCACCCCACTTTCAAAACTGCACTTAAAACTCACCTATTTAATCTTCTTTTAACCTGTGATGCTAGTGATGTATGTTTTTGTTTTGTTTCTTACTGCTCTAATGTCATAGCTTATATCTGCCTTGTTTATATTGTTATTGAAGAAACCTGATGACTTAAAAAGTGTCACCTTGATTTCCAGGCTAGTACTTTTCAGAGATGGCTGAAGCGCATCAGGCGGTGGGCTTCCAGTTCACTGTGCGCCCAGACGGTGTGGACCTTAAACTGAGTGAAGAGGTCATCAAAAACATCTACCTGTCTGGAGTGACAGCATGGAAGAAGCGAGCCATTCAATTCAAGGTACAATAGCCAACACTAAAGATCTACTGTTCCAAAATGTTGAGTCGCTAGATAATAAGATTACAAACACGCTTTCGAGTGTAGCATTTCAGCTCTACAAAGGTATTAACAGTTGTGCATTTTCATTCATTCATCATCTGAGCATAACATAGAAGATGCAGATTAATCTTGTGTTAATATTGAATCTTGTTGATTTCACTCACAGAATGGTGTATTAGCTGGAGTCTATCCTGCCAGTCCGTCCAGTTGGCTGATAGTTGTGATTGCCATGATGAGTTCCTTGTATATCCGCATAGACCCCCCTCTAGGAATGATTGAAGCAATCACGGAAAACCTACCACAGAGGTCAGAGATCTCCTGCAGCCAGTGATATGTCCCCTTGTTGTTGTTCAGATTTGACATATTCTACTGTACTTTAGCTTTCCACAGACGAGCTACACAGTAAGTCAGCTGTTTAAGAGAAACTATGAAGTTATTGTGCAGTGTTGTGCCTTTTCTGTGCAGAGACTATTTATCAGTGCAGACCCGAGCGGTGCTGAGTGCCATTCTGTTTGCCACGGGACTTTGGCTGTTCCTCATCTACCTCTTGAGATACATGCTCAAAGCTCTGCTCTCCTACCACGGATGGATTTTTGAATCCCATGGCAAAATGAGCTCATCTACCAAAGTGTGGCTGGTACGTTTGTCTTTCCCTCACTCTGTCTGAAGCTTTAATCATACTGTGTGTGCCATTCAATTATCTGGCTGCCAGGACATCATTACTATTAGGTATTTGCGTCCCTTGCTCAGTGCAGAGGGGATGTTGATTCCTGATCTGTTATGAAGGGTCATCTAGTATACTGTGATATGTGTGTGATGTTCTGTGTGTTTATTTCTTTGTTACCAGAGCCTCGTGAAGATGTTCTCCGGGCGCAGGCCGCTGCTCTACAGTTTCCAGGCCTCCTTACCCAGGCTCCCTGTGCCCAGTGTGGATGATACAATTTATAGGGTGTGAAACTACACAGTACTGACCTCCCATGAGCTCAACAAGTGAATGTGTCATCTTGAAACCAATGACATGGAGACGCACTAAATGTTATGAAGTGTTACCTGACATCTAAACATCATCATTTGTCATGATTTATAGCACATTAACTAAACCTACACTTTTCCAACTATTTGATATATGTAGCTTGTTAGACTATACAGACATAGTTGGACTGTACCACCATCTAGCGCCCTTCCCTTCCTGCACCATGTGAAAGCCACAGTTGTACACTGGTAGACACAAACCTGTCACGTCCCCTATGCTGCACATGTGCTGGATGACTTTCAGGTTTTCTCTTTGTGTAGCGCATGCTGCACGATATCAGCTTTTTCACTGCTCCATTGTCCTGACAGCACACACCATGTGTTCTCCACAGTACCTGGAGTCAGTCCGTCCTCTGCTAAACAGTGAACAGTACAACCAAATGGAGCTGTTGGCCAATGACTTTAAAGATTCAAAAGCAGCCCAGCTACAGAGATACCTAATCCTAAAATCCTGGTGGGGGACGAATTATGTGAGTAGTACCTGCAAGATATACAACATGGAAACTCAAATTGAATCGAATGATAATGTCATTCAATGATAATATGTTGTCTTCTCTAGGTAAGTGACTGGTGGGAGGAGTACATCTACCTCAGGGGTAGGAGTCCCATCATGGTGAACAGTAACTTCTATATAATGGTAAGTAGACTGTCAATACTGGGGTGTATTAGTAATGCTCTTTTCATATCATTTTTAACGAGAAATACCAGACAAACAAATAGTTCTTTAATTCTCTAAACTTCACCATGATAAATGCCAGTAACCAAAAATAATAATTCCTCTTATTAAATCACATTTGTCTC
The DNA here is from genome assembly GCF_949748355.1 of Melanostigma gelatinosum. Lineage (NCBI taxonomy): Eukaryota > Metazoa > Chordata > Actinopteri > Perciformes > Zoarcidae > Melanostigma > Melanostigma gelatinosum. Next base: position 14,044,323 of record NC_136634.1, read on the forward strand.
TTTATGTGATTCATACTTGCTCTCTGCTTTCTGTCTATTTGAGTATACTTTGTCTTTGTGGTGAATGTATTAGGACCTATTGTACATAATCCCAACACACCGACAGGCTGCTCGGGCAGGGAATGTGGTCCATGCCATGCTGCAGTACAGGCGCAAACTGGAACGCGGTGAACATGCACCGGTAACGCTTGCCATGACTTTACTACAACTCTGCCATCACTCTAACCAAATGACCCAATCAGCTTGTAACCTCCCCACTGTAAAACCATTTACAGACTTCATTCTTCTCTGTGATGAATGCTTTTTTCTTCTCAGCTGAGGGCTTTGGGGACAGTGCCTATGTGTTCCACTCAGATGGAGAGGATATTTAACACCACCCGCATCCCTGGGATTGAAACAGGTAAACAACTGTTCTGTACAGTTTAAAGGGTTAATCAACACTCGAAAGCCTTGGGCAGACCTGGGTTGAAACTTGCTGTCATAGCACATGCTTTCCATCAGCTGTTAAAAGTGAAATACCTGCTTTGACATCACTAACTGAGGTATGAACAGAACTGGTTTGAAAGCTTCAGCCCCCAGTCCAATGTGCTACAGTGTTGATTTACACTCTAACAGCTGTACTGCTGGCGCACATGATGATGAATGTGAGATAAAAGGACCATCGGTCAATCTGTTTGTATTAAAGCGTTATGCCTGTTCCTATTATTCTACATTTTATCTTTGAGATTGTCCAACGGCATCATCCCTCTTATCTTGTCATGTGTCCACACATGCTTCCTTTTCCTTGTTGGCCCTTCCTTGCAGATATTGTGCAGCACCTGACTGACCGTAAGCACCTGGTTGTCTACCACAAGGGCAGATTCTTCAAAGTGTGGCTGTACACTGGAGGACGCCACCTCTTACCCAGTGAACTTGAAACACAGTTTCAAAGGATCCTCAATGACACATCAGAGCCCCAGCCAGGAGAACTCAAATTAGCTGCCTTGACTGCAGGAAACAGGTATATATAATCACACACACACACACACACACACACACACACACATGCGCAGGACACATGTGCACATACACACACACAAAACAAGATGGAACATTGTCTTACTCTGACATCCCCTTCTAGAGTTCCATGGGCTCAGGCTCGGATTAAATATTTCAGCCAGGGAGGAAACAAAGTGTCCCTGGACGCCATTGAGTCTGCTGCCTTCTTCCTGACGCTAGATGGCGAGCCACAGGGTTACGACCCTGCAAAGACCAAATCGTTTGACAGTTATGCCAAGTCCCTGCTTCATGGCCAATGTTACGACAGGTACACACAGAAGTCAAGGGGAAGGTCCCAGCTATTGGCTGCAGTACTGGTTAGACTTTCAGTCGTTGGTTTACCGAAAAAGACTTGTTTATTTCCTCTGTCACAGGTGGTTTGACAAGTCTTTCACCTTGATCTCTTATCCAAATGGAAAGATGGGTGTTAATGCTGAACATTCTTGGGCTGATGCGCCAATTGTCGGACATATGTGGGAGGTATGAAACGTGTGCTGGTATTGTATTTCAAAAACAATGATTCAAAATGTGCAGATATATTTTCAACCAGCATTCTTTGTCTATGTAGTATGTTCTTGCAACAGACTGCTTCCATCTTGGCTACACAGAGGAGGGGCATTGTAAAGGGGATGTGAACAAAGGTCTGCCTTATCCCTCTCGACTACAGTGGCAAATTCCAAAGGAGGTGCAGTAGGGCCTTAAATCATGAATTTCCATTGACCTATTTGATTTGCATTTAATGGTATTTGCTGTAGGCTATTAACTGTATTTTCACCACAAAACGAATCAGGTTATCCTTCTGTTTTCCCCTCTCTTAGTGCCAACAGGTCATTGAGACTTCATACTTGTCAGCCAAGCAGATAGCTGACGACGTGGACTTCCATGGCAATCTATTTCATGAGTTTGGGAAAGGACTGATCAAGAAGTGCAGGAGCAGCCCTGATGCCTTTATTCAGTTGGCCCTGCAGCTGGCACAGTTCAGGGTAGGGCTGCCATCTTCATGGCATTACTGACATTATCGCTCACTGTCGTCTCTGATTATGTCATCCACCAACAAAACATTACTTCAATCCATCTGCTTTTTAGGACCAGGGTGTGTTCTGTCTGACTTACGAGTCATCAATGACTCGTATGTTCAGAGACGGTCGGACAGAGACGGTACGCTCCTGCACTTCTGAGGCTGTTGCATTTGTCAGAGCCATGGAGGATGCAGGTGCAACAGTAAGCAGAACACAATCACACACAGAAACACTTCAAATGAATCAGGATCACACAACATAAAAAACACAAAGAGGTCTGTAGTGTTATCACAGGTGGGTCCAGCCAGGTCCTTAAACATTCAAATCCTTTACTGGAGTAGGTCAATACTTAAAACAATTTGCAAAATAATTAGACTTTGGTCATATCTGATCTCAAATGTTATCAGGCTCACAAATTCACAATCAGTCTTTCGGTGTAAATGGACACACTTCCTGTAAGTATGCCACATCACATTTGGAGAGGACACGCTGTTAGAGGTCACATTGTGCTGCTTAGGACTTGGTCACCAGGACCTGGAGGCATTGTGTCTCCTCGTGCCAGTGCCCTGGACTCTGTACTCTCTGAAGTTCTTGTAGGGTCAAACTGATATGTTGTTAATGTCATAAGTATGGGCCTGGCTGCTACTTGTTTGTGCCGTTTGTTTTTGTGATCAGAATGCCCAGAGACTGGCCCTGTTTCGGAAAGCTGCAGATACGCATCAAAACATGTATCGTCTGGCCATGACGGGTTCTGGTATCGACCGTCACCTCTTCTGTCTCTACATAGTGTCCAAATACCTCGGTGTTGACTCGCCATTCCTTAAGAAGGTTAGGACTATTATCATCTATCCTCTCTCTGATTCAAACATTTACTCTTACCCTACCTATCACAACCTTTCTCCTTTCTTAATCTGCCCTAACATTCAATATCTTTGCTTCTAGGTGCTTTCAGAGCCCTGGAAGTTGTCTACCAGCCAGACTCCACAGCAGCAGCTCAATTTAGTTGACATCAACAAGTTCCCTAAATATGTGGGTGCTGGTGGTGGATTTGGCCCAGTGAGTAAAATTGGTTTATTTAAGGGATGTGCAAAAGCAACACACAAGTCGTAACGTTTCACCCTGAAGTCGTGGTCTGGAGGCATTGTGTGCAGTAATAGCGCCTCCTCTCTACCACCAGGTGGCTGATGATGGTTATGGTGTGTCTTATATAATTGTTGGGGAAAACCTCATCACATTCCACATCTCCAGCAAGTTCTCCAACCCTGACACAGTAAGAGTACAAAATGAGAGCAATGCATATATGATCATATATGTATAGCGTGTAATGCTGTCTTTAAAAACGCAACACTCCTTATGTCTCTCTCTGTTTCTACCTTTGTTTGTGACCTGCAGGACTCGTACCGCTTTGGTCAGCACATTTGTAACGCCATGCTTGACATCCGAGCACTTTTCAAGCCTGAAAACGATAAGAAGACGGTGGAGCATGCAACGCATGTACAGCTGGAAAATGGGAAAAAGCACAAATAACAGACTGTAACGACTGTAGTGTGGTATGCTGGATGTGCCTCACATACAACCCGTGAGTCTCTTCGTCATGCTTTATTCATACAAAACAAACGTTCGGGTTGCACTTAAGATCATTTTGGTCACATTATAGGAGCTGGTCATTCCACTCAGTCAGATTAAAGAAAGAGGTGTTACTTGTCTAATGTATTTCTATGTTATATTGTACCTTCCAGAGCTGTGTTGTTTTGGTGCTGAGGGATAGATCTTTAAAAACAGGAATTTTCGTGGTTTCTCTCTCCTTTTTGTCAGTTTATACCATAGACTGTATATAAAGCTAACGTAATGTAATACATCTAAATATAATCTTTATTTATGGTCTGTGCATATGAAACTTGTAAATATAAAACACAGTACTGTCTGAAACTATAAATCATTTGTTACATGTCAATATTTATGAATTAATGTTGTCATTTTTGATTAAAATATTATCTCTTAAATGTATCTCATAATCAGTGGCTTTTGTGGATTTCAAATGTAATCATACTAAACACCAGACATATATTCATAGTTATTTTCCATTCTTAACACATTCATTCATAATAAAAATGTAATACATAAAAAACAGACAAAGAAAAACAATCTATTATGAGAGAAGTTTATTGTAAGTGGGGTGACGGTCATGTTCCTGATATCCATATGAACATTTAGAGGCCTTATAGGATTCAGGCTTTTAGGATAAACAAAAACGATGCGGACTTTGAGCCGCTGGAAGCTTTATAAGAGTTTGTCAGATTGCTCGCAGCAACAGAGCAAAACCAAATGCACCAGATCTCGAACAAGTCAGCATCACTGATGAGAGTGCTTGTTGTGAACAGACTCCTTTTTTACAGTTGCACGATTGTGTGACCATAGAATGCAAACTCTAATCACCACATTACCTTAAATATGATGACCTGCTGGGAATGCAGATGGCAGACGGTTCATCTCCTGATCTATGACTTTAAACAACAATTCATCTATGACTTCACGTCAATGCACAATGAAGCAACATCAATTGTTATTAAAAAAAAATAAATCAATCTGCAGTTTCATGATAGTCACATTTGACTTTTGAGTGCAGCTCCCAAAGAGCGGGCAAAACCAAACCATTTTCTATTGTAATATTTATTAGTTTAGGTGGAGACAATACAAAAAGAAAGTAATAAAAAACAAACCATTCTGGTCACTCTTTTTCTTTCAAGGCATCAGTTACAGCAATGACCTAAAACTAGTCTTTATAACTGTACAAAGTGAATGGACAAACAAAAACACCATCATGCAGTCTGCCTGCTTGATGAGAGCCATTTTAAAAAGAGCCAAAGAGGCGACAGGCCCCAGACTTCCTAAGATTCAAAATGAATCAACAGTATCACATTATTGTCTTCATCACTATCGCCCTCTTATCAGAAGTTGCCTGCTGATCACACACACATGTAACAGAAGAGAATACAACAGACACAAAAGGCAAATGGATTTTAAGTATGCTCTAATTCTTACCGGTTTGTTTATCATTGGGGTACTGCAGGCTGAGTCCACCGGGCGATGACATGCCCCTTGGGCCACTGTGTGGAGCTGTTTTACATGTAGATACACACCAACCCAGTCTTTTTTGTGTACATACTATTTTGTGTATATATTTCAACACTCTAGGATGGTTTTGTAGTTTATGTGTCTAAAAACACTCTGCAGAGCTTCGGGTTCCGGTCGATGATGCACAGGTGGATTAGGAAGTTGCACCGGGAGTTGGGTTGACATTCTGCGTGGCTACTTGTGGTGCCACCTCTATGATCCGTGGTTTGTCAATGATGCGAGCAGTGCGGTTTCCTTTCTCTACAATTCCGATGATCCACGCTTGGTGGCCCTCGCCGTATTTTGGGGATTTGATCTCGGCACAGAAGCGGGCAGCTTGCTCCCGAGGCAGACAAATAAGCAGGCCTCCTGTAAAGAAAAGGACATTCCGTCAGTCACAACGGTCTAAATTGACCAAAACAATTATACAAGTTGTGTTCTAAGGACTGGATGAGTATATCTTCAAAGGGTACAAATTACCTTCAATCCAACTTGCACCTATCAGAAGTCATATTCTTAGGACTTTTAATTTGCATCTTGTCCCAATTAGACTTTCTAAACAAATTATGAATGAAGAAACCACAGCTGATTCAGAACGCTACAGCAAAGTTGATCGAATCTTTGTTGTTGTGGCCCCCGGAACATGTATAAAACTGGTGTTTGTTATGTTGGGCCTTTCCTATTTTTGCATTTTGTTTTTATTCACCTGTAAAGCACTTTGTGAGGCTGTCTCGACATATGTGCCATCTACTGTAAACAAACTTTACATTCAAAATAAACGGTGGTTAAAGCAGACAGAAAAAAAAAAAAAGAGCCTTGTATACACACACACACCTGATGTTTCAGGGCAGGTGCCGTGCATGAGTCCAAACATGTTCCCACAAGCCTTGGACACGGCCGCCATCTTGGCGAGCACTGGGAGGTTGTGGATGACAAACGACACCTCGCTTCGTTGTTGCCGTGCCAACGTCTGAGCGTGGCCTAGGATGCCAAACCCTGTGATGTCGGTGGCTGCGTGAGCGTTGAAGGTGTGCATGAGACCAGCCGCTACACGAGAGACAGAGAGAGCGCGCACATTTGGATGACTTTTGGTTGATTGGGGATGTACACAAGCGGTATGAACAAATGCTGACTACACAGCTGGTGTTGTTATTCACAATAGCCGCCACCCCTTGAAGGCCAAACACTGTATGCCGTCTGAAAGCATAAACATTAGAACCATGAAAAGTATGCAACTTCTGTCTCACATGGAATATTATCTTTAAGTATTGTTACATTTTTTTTGAATTGTGTTTTACTATATTAGCAGAAGCTACTTAGCCACAGAGGGTGCAACACAGCTGCAGAGGCTGCTGCTGTTTACAAAAATAATGTCCCCCGCCCCATTCAACATTGCTCTCTGCCCAACAGCTCATGTATTTATGCCTAGCTTAAAAGGCATTTACACACCGGGGTTGTGACAAATGAACAGCACAAATACAAAAACAAAAACAAAATACTTGCCTGCAATTATATTTCTAGGGCTTTTATTGTGAAAGGTAAGAACAGAAGGAGTGGATCTGATCTGCATTGCCTGTGTTAAGGTTGAAAGTAGTTCTAAAGTTTGTCATTTTGGACACATTCATAGAGGTTTTACCTGTCCTGTTGAGCCGAGCCATGTTCATCATGGCTTCATGGTAGGCCAGCTCTACATCCTCCTGCGTAACCACCAACTTGATCTTGTTCCACTTTTCAGGCTGAGAGAAAAAACAACAACATATACAGCCAATGGTGTTAGTGTGTATCCTAAAAAAGAAGAAGACAAAAATGATTTGAGTGAAATGAGTGAGCAGGCGGACTTACAATATCCAGCCACTGATGTACTGCAACGGCCACTTGTGTTCCGAGCGGCTTGGTCAACACCAACACGTCTCCTGGCACTGCATTGTCTGGCCTGAGAAACGTCAAACATCAACATTGTTTTTTTTGCAAAATAACAAAATGCTCAATGATACATAAGTAGGGAAATATGCAGTGTGGAGCTCATTCCCACATGATGAATTCATTCGGTTGGCAGACTGTTGTCGCAACTCCTCCCATCACCACCCAGGGGTTGAGTACCGTCTGTCCTCCTGTTACAGATGTGCCCGCCTCCTCTGATGCATCCTTGAATCCCTGGATAACCAGTGGCATGACTTTGTCCCTCTCCTGTAAAAGACCAAGACAATTCAGAACACAGAAAGGGAGCACAACATAATAATCATAAAATATCTTTGTGTCACATAACTCTATTAGAAGTGGTATTTGGGTTGTTCTACCATTACAACAATTGGTTCTTTGCAGGTTTTTAGCCAGAAACAAGATCCAAAAGTGAACACATCTGCTGACATGCCTCATACCTTTTCTGACATTTTGTTGCTGACTCCCAGAAGCATCAACATGTTGTCACACTCTGTTACTCCCATAGCATACAGGTCACTTAGAACATTGGCACAAGCTATTCTTCCCTAGAGAAAAGAAATACTGACAATTAAGCACATGAAGGGTTGTTGCATTAAAAACGGCTTACGTTACACCAAATAATACAGACAGAGAATCATAACGGTGGCATCCTTTCATTTGTCACATGTATGTATAATTAATAGGTACACAACGGCGCAAAAGTAATGCCCATAAAAGAGCAGATCCATACCATCATGTAGGGGTCATCCACAATGGGGTAGATGTAATCTGTTGTCTGGACCAGAGAAAGGCCTCCATGTCTGAGGGGGATCACACAGGTGTCCATTCCTATGCCTTTAAAATATAAAAGAGCTCTGTATGTCATATTTTGAAGAGGTTTTCATTCTGGTACTGTACACACAACATCTTAATTTAAGAGCAGAATTTGACTGCTGGGCTCTATGACGAGGGAATTATCAAATGACTCTCATTTTAGTGTTTCTACGCTGGCAGTCTGTCCAGAACTGACATATTTATAGTATTTAAATGTTTTGCATCCTATCCGGTCATTCATGGCGTATGTACAGTATAATACAGCAGGACTGTTGCTTTCAAACATGCTTTCAGAGTTTTATATGAAGCAACTTTATCTTTAATGCTCCCACAAAACTGGTTTCCACTACAGAGGAGTCGGTTCTGTTGTGGTTAGAATAGCTAATACTCTTTGTTTAAGCTGTATTACTGTTAAGCACGTTGTAACTTGGCTTATTTGTTGTTGCAGTACTATACGAGGATCATAATTACCTAATCGGGGCATAACTGCCCCCAGGAACTGTTCATCCTCTTGGTAGTGGTTCTCCTGTAGGGTTTCTAGCAGCTTCTGTAAGACTTCTTGAGGAACCTGTGACCGAAGACAAAAAAACACCATAATCATTATCCTGTATTTTTTTATATCACATTTCTTATCTGGTGCAACACTTGTTTATTTGTATAGATATACAAAGACACGGCAGATATGCATATGGAGAGCTAACCTTGCATCCGGTGCCCTTGAGCTCAGCAAAGCGCGTGAGCCTGAAGTTCTTGTCCAGCTCATAGCTTTCCGGGTTAAAGGTCTCCCTCACGGACATGTCTGAAGAAAGTCTGGGTCTTCACCACTAAGAAGCACATCAGGACAGAACAATAAAAGAACTGTGATTAGAAACGCTGTTTGAATGGGCTGAAATTCACCTCTCGATTTTATATTAATCCGCAAACGTGCTCATCTTTGCATCAATTCCAGTGAATCATCAATCAAGTGCAAATGTCTGAAGCAACGTCACTGAAATAAATCATGCCTTCGTGCGTCTCATAATAGCGTAAGACTGCGTCAGAGAGCTCTTCATTTAACTCTGCAGTCGTCTTTAGCGCTGCTAACAATAACCAACAATTATCTTGATTATTAATGAATCTGGCAATTATATTCTTGATTTACTTTCAGTGTATAAAATGTCAAACAATAGTGAAACAAGTCTGCTAGAGTTTAATAAAAGTATTTTTTTAATGTCTTTAAATGTTTCTTGCGTTGCCTGATAAACACTCCAAAACCTTAAAGATGTTCTCATTCAGTTTACACTTGGATATAATTAAAACAATGTATGAACTAACGAATGAGCGGTGTCTACATTTTCTTAGTAACACATTTTGAGGATACTTTATATTAGGAACACCGTACCAAAGCAGCCAAACACCTGAAACACAACCAAACTTAAATCAGCACCCCTCTGACGAGTCTCAATACTAAATGAAGAATTCACAGGTGTAGTAATTGTGTGGGTTTATTGTATTGTACTGAATGTGAATATCTACATGTATTCCTGTTCGGGTTTCAAATTACATTGATTTTGTTCAAGTCAAGAAAATAAAAATCAATTGCGCATGCATTTTAATTTTAAGTACAATATTTATTAAAATTGGTCAGTTTAGTGAGAAAACAAATATTAGGGGTGACTAGAGTCTGAAGTGCAAAGCATCCAAGACTCTTCAACAGCATCTCTGTGACCCCCAATACACACCACTGGGAACACAACACTTCACAATGACCTGGTGCATGCTGGGCGACTCTCATAACGCTTTTGTTTGATTAAATGTAACACGTGAATAAAACGACAACGGCAAACAATTTTAAACCTGACAGCGTTATTGGTCGCTTATACGCCCGGTTTGTTATTCAAGCTGCTGTTGAGTTGCAGAAGGGGCCTCGGTTAGCTCACAGAGGGAATGTTCAAGAGACAAAATGCTGCTAAGTTCATTCAACCCTGAGGCAAAAATATCAGCGCCGACCACATGTGAACTATTCGGTGTAATGTACACCACGTTGTTAACTGCTGTGGTCAGCTGCAGTTTACAATGTGCTGAAAGTGACAGTTAACGTTACATCTCTCACTTTTGTTTTGCTAAAAAACTAAATGTAGTTTCCGTTTCTATGCTAGCTCTCGCTTTGCAAACGCTGATCAATGCATGAGGTGATGAGCATAAGAACAAAGAACTGAGGGTGTCAGAGTGTGCGAGCTGCACAACAATTAAAAACACACACTGTGCAGGCCACAGCCATAATATCATCCACAGTTGTTGAAACATAGTGTCAGTTCTTTGCCCATTGTAAGTTAAAAAGTTGCCGTAGAGCGCCGAATAAAAATGTCGGCGGCGGAAAAAATTAACCCTTTCCTGTCCCTCACCATGCGATGTGTGCAACATCACAGTTCATATCAATAAAACAGCACTGAACATGCAACTTGTGCAACGTTTGTACTAATATTGTGCAGTATAAGTGTTTACAATTGCCCTAAATGTTATTCTAGGACCAAAGCGGAGTTATATTCTTGCAACATTTCCCCTTTAATTGCTCTGTCCAGTTTATCCTTACCAGCTTCACGTTAGCGGTGGATCCCGACAGAAGAGCGGGGACGGCCCCAGAATGCATTGCGGCGATAATCGGGCGTCCCCCGAGAACGCCTGACGAAAAGTGAGACATATTTGTCTTCTAACTCAGAACTAGACGATTAAAAAACAGAACTGTCACGTAAAATGTAATGCATTTCAATGAATCAACCTATCGGATCATGTTTTGTCTTCATCAAACAATATATGGTTTGCAATACAAAGAGGAAACTCACAAGATCTCAAAGGGTCCTCTGCCCGTACATTGTCGGCTGTAACATCCCCTTTAATGGACTGTGAAGTCTGGCAACAAAATCTCTACAATGGAGTGTACCTTTAATTTGCTGTTTTCCCTCCAATTGCTCTTACAACAACATAGTATACCTTGGTTTGAAGAGTAGGTCCTTAACAAAGGCTGAAGCTTATAAACTTACATGTGTGATCTTTTGGTAGACATATGTTAATAGTGCAACAAATATTTTTGTTACAACGCATTTTTTGTTTCGTTTTTTACATTAAAACAAAGCTATATTCATGTTTGTTTGGTCCCCCAAGAATGAAATCCAGCAATACGAAGTGTTTTTCTCATTTCTTCTGTTGTTAATTTTACCGTAAAAAACAACACAAAGACAAAATGGCCAGGAAATCATATTTAATGGTGGAAACAACTATCCATGTCATATGCACACTGAGAAAAATAATGAAAACTAATTCCATCACAGTATTAATAACAATATCACAATATGCATAGCCTAGAGATTCTAATAATTAAAATAAAAAACTACTTTATATGCTTTATTTTAAAAACAGTTCTATCAACCTATTTTAAAATAGATCAGAAATCTGCTTTTGGATGTAATATTTGTAATTAAGGTTGACCTTGCACAACACATTACACCCATTGAAGTACTGGTCACTTAAAAGGCACAATCCTTTTAAAATGCAATTTGTAAAAAGGTAATTTGTGCAAAATATATGAATGCTATAATATTACAGTTGCCTACTTTGTCTTGTTTTAGATTTGAAACTCCTAGTAATGACATATGAGAACAAGGCAAATTAAAGCTTTAGCCTATAATGTAAACAGTAAGTCACTTCTGAACATGAAAATTATCTGACATTTTTTAACCACTGTATATTTCAGTGTCTTTTGACATAAAAACTCAGATCCCAGGATCTGTCCAATGAAAAGGACCACAAAAGCTGGAGTAGGTGCATGAGAGAGAGAGAGAGAGAGAGAGAGAGAGAGAGAGAGAGAGAGAGAGAGAGAGAGAGAGAGAGAGAGAGACATTAAGCAGGCTTCTTCTTCATTGGGTGCTATCGTTTTTTCCCTTTACATCCATAGGAGAGCGCAGATTACAGCTGCAAAGGAAAAATCTAAAGTGGCAAAATGCATCAATTTAGAGAATAATAAAGACAAATAACAAATGCTGTAACGAACAAATGGTAACCCTAACCCTTATGCTGTAAGGCCAGTGTGGCAGCCATTGAATCAACCAGTCATGTTAATGACCATCCCCTTCACACTTGCAGGCTTGCTATAGTCACAACCTATGAAGAAGGAAGAAAACAATGTTAGGATACAAAATGTCACAACCTTAAAAGACAACTGTGTTCACATATTTGGTGGATTTTTTTTTTTTTGAAAGAAAAAACAACTACAACTGAGACAGCAGAAAGATAAATGCTGTTGTGGCCGCGAGGGAAGTAGAGAGGTGAAATGGGGGATAAGGTGCATGGTGTGAAGATAATTAGTTGACATTTCGGGAAGCTGTGTGAGAATGTCAAATGTCACAGCAACAGCAATAGCAGCAGCGTGACAAAGACATATGAGCCAATGAGCGAACCAGCAGCACCAGTTTGTGTGTGTGTGTTGTGACAGTAAAGTTGTGAGAGGTAAAGACATGGTGGGCTCAGAGGGGGGCTGACGGAAAGATGTTGTGAGAGTACTGATATAAGGCCTGCAGGTGAAGACACAGACGGATACAAGTAGACATCTGGATTGTGTTTGCGTAGGTGTGTGTGTGTGTGTGTGTGTGTGTGTGTGTGTGTGTGTGTGTGTGTGTGTATGTGTGTTAGTTGCCATTTTAATGTGAGGTTTATACTTGTGGAAGGTCCTTTTAAGACTTCTTCTGCTTCTGCAGCATCTGAGGAGTCAAAGGAAGAACAAGGTTTACCTGACATGTTCAAAGAAGGCCTCTTCTTTGACAACTTTGTTGTTGACCTGTATTATCTCACTGCTATTTCATAAAATGAGAGAGAATAGGGTGGAAACGTCGCAGTAGACTCTGTGGCAGTACCTCTTTTCAGCCTCCTCCTGGCAAGTTTGATCTGATCTTGAAGGATCTGAACCCAGTCTCGTGGCCCGGGCAACTTCTCTATTCTATGTTCACTGCAGTATTTCTCTGTAAACACTGGACACAGTTCACACAACTACATTAATGTATCATTTATCATTTCATTAATGTGTCATTATGGTTGTACTCTGGTACAAAGAGACTGATTGAGTCTTTTGTATCTTACCTTTAATGGCGCCCACAATGTTCTGGTCCAGGCCCTTGCGGTTATCATTGAGCCCTCTCTTTCTTTTACCGTTTGGCAAGGAGTTAGCCAGTGTAGTATCGTCAAAGAAGGCACACACCTGGACACATCATAGCCCCATATTAAAATATTTTTAAGCCTTTTGCGAACTCAGCTTTATATTTGATGTAAATTATTGGATATGTGTTGTTGTTGTAACCAAAGGTGCCACATGACTGCAAACTGAACCACAATCAAAGGGCCAGTGAGTTGGCTCTCAGCAAAATATTGATGCGCACCAGTTTCCTGAACAGCAGGCTGCCAGAGCGTGTATAGTTGACCAGAATGGAGTCAAGCTGAGCCTTTGAGATATACACGTCGTGATCCTCTGCAAGACGCACCTCAGACTGAAAAATAATCAAACAACAATTCTGAAGTATTTTGGAAAAATGTTAAATTAAAACATTCGATAAATTCAGTTTTTGGAAGGAAAAAGAGAGTACACACAAACTGCTCTACAGAAGTCATTGTCATGAGTATTATTAGCTTAAAGTTGAATGTAAAATGTAAAATGATGGCGCAAAACTTAACATCTCATGCCTTCCCAAAAGCGGTACAGGGACACAAAGGTTCTCCTTAGCAACAAAGCATGTCACTTGGTGATGATTTTTTAACACAGTGACAAGAAGGTAATGGATTTTAAATGTGTTATTAAAGAGAGAACTGTAATAATGTAAAAAATGACTGCCTTAGTTCTGTATCTTCACAAAAGAAATCTGGAAGAAAATTAAACCATTATGTAGTTGGATGAATTCAACAACTGCCAATTCTACAGTATGATTTTTTCAGATGTGCATTAGGTTGAGTTAAGAAATACATCTGATTTGTTCTAAGTGTAAATACAGTAAATACACACATTAAAACACTTTTGAGAATACATTCTTCAGAGAGATTCAATTCATGAGCACTGTTTCTATGGGAGTGCAGTAAACTCAAATTGTAAATTTGAACCAACATGCAGATTACCTCCAATGACTGATGTTCCTTCAGTTGGTTGAGGAGAGGATTGTGTCTGTTGTTGATAGCTACAGGATTTTTCTGAGGTGGCAGCACAGAAATCTCAGACGAGACGGAGTGACTGTTGGGTGTGGATGAGCCTTGCTCTTTCCCGCGTTCCTCCCTCTTTCCAGAATCTGCAGGTGCGGCTATAAGTGGTGAAGCCTCCAGAGGGCCAAGAGCAGCTCTTCTAGTACTAGACACATTCAGTGGTGCCACTTTATAGATTGGCCTCCTCTTGCGGGACCTACAGCGAGGTGCGGGGCCTGGGCCAAGACAAGGTTGGCATGATGATGCTGCCTCTCCCTGTCTTTCCAAGGATGCTAGAGAAAGACAGTAACACATTACAATTTCTCTTTTTCACTTTGTCACAGCATGTGAGTGTTGGTGTACACCCACTGACCTTTTTGAGTGTGCATCAGCCTCCTCATGGCACGCATTTCCTGCAAAATAGCCTGTAAGGTGCCCTTACAGTTACACACACAGCAGGGGGCTCCTGTCGCAGCAGGATGGACTACATCTGCTGGGAAGACAGTAGGGCGTTGGTAAGTGATTGTCTGCTTAAACATGCATACTCATACGGGTGCAAAGTGCTTTCTTGCCACGTCACTGACAACAAAATGTGTATATGTGTGTGGAAGAGTGTTTGGCTTTCTTGTATGGATAAGTGTCTGCTTTACACACTCTGTATATATACCTCTACAACAAAAAGCTTGTCTGGTGTGCAGCACAGGACACTTTCTCCTCTCTATTCTATCAGCATCATTTTTCTTGAGGAAATTAAAGTTGTGTCTATTGGTTTTCTCCTCTTCAAACCTGCGTTGGTATCCTACCATTAGCTTCATTCACTTTGATTGGATCCGTGGTATTGTTGAGGCTCCTCAGGGCTTTGGAGCGGGTGCTGTACTGGCCACAACTTGGACCGTTGGGGATGGGGGTGGATATGGATGAAGGTGAAGACCCTGGGTCCCCTGCAGAGTTCCAGCTGTTGCTCTGGTGGTCCTCTGATACAAGAGATGAAATTGCAGGCTGATGTACCCAGGTCAGATGCCTTTCCTGGGGATCCTTTGTCAAGCTGTCCTGCTCTCTTACCACGCGATGATATACCCTGCCGGTCTTATCACTCAGAAGCCTCATCATTCCTGTGATTTGCCTCTTGATCTCCACACCCTCGTCCCCCAGCCAAACTACATTGAGAAAGAAGGGTGTCGGTATAATAAGCGAGATCTGCCTCAATATATCATAGAAGTTATTCCTCACTATGGCACATACCACCAGGAACAGCAGCATCCTTAGGCTCTCCAGTCACATCGTTGCAGTTTGAATCCATCATATATGAAGGGGCAAAATCTGCAAGAAAGACAGCAAGATTGTGTTGCAATGATGAAGCTTGTGCATAATGATAGGGACTACTGTGATGTAAACCAAAGCCCCCTCCCCCCCTCCCATCCCATGCAGAAACCACCACCTGTAGGTGGTATGAAGAAGTGTATCCAAGAGAGGCTGAGAGCATATAGCTTCAGGAGAAAGTGGACAATCCAAGCTGCATGTTGGATGTTCAGAATGTGCAACATGTTTTCATAATTTAGATTATTCGTTTTGTCTAATCATTTCATTCTTGAATCTATGTTGCGACTGATGTCCAGGAAGATTTTCACATGTAAGACTTTAATCATCATAAGGTTACCTGTTGGTTATAACCGAGGCACAAGACTATGGACATTGTCGTGGCCATCGCTTTTGTTTACAGAGCCGTCTCTGCTGGCACAGAGCGCCAGACAAAAACACCCAGACAGAGACGCGCGTCTTGCAAGGTCTTGCATTCATTCAGCAGCCTACCTTCATCCGTGACCAGTTTAAAGCTCCGTGACTTCCTTCTTCTCTTCCTTTCTCCAAACTCCATCTTCAGGGGGATTTAACGTTAGTCTACAGCAAGTCGTGCAGTCGAAAATCGCTCTTGAGAAAGACGAAATCAGTGACTATGATACACTCAGCGGAATCACTGTCCGTCTGCCTTATTAATCAGTTAAATTTCTCCTCAGGCTACGCTACAGATCCTGTCATCGGAACATTTTCACCGTGTTTAGCTTATTAAATGGACCTGATACATATTGTTGTATGATATATTCTCGTTTCCAGAAATGATGCTGGTTCTTCCCTTTCGCCATGTAAATAAATTAATGACTTTAATATTAAAGATTCGTCACATATCCCTTTGCGCCACCTGATGGTATGTTCTCATCTAAAGGTCGAGTCTCACATTTGCCACTGTGGTGACCAAACAATGGACTGTCACTAGAACAGAAACAATAGACTTATGAGATCAGACTGTAAACTTTTTTTCTGGATTCTAAAATAATTAAGAAATAAATACTGATAATAGTGCATTCATGGTTGTTAGGGTGACTCGTTTTCTACCTTAAAATAATAATTCAATGACCATCTCAAATATAATGTAATGTCTAACTCTTTGGTGAGTTTTTTTTTTATGTTACATTTATTAGAGATAATATTATATTTTATAGACAGAAACGCAGATTGTATAAACCCTCCTTCTTTAGGCATAGTGAAGGGTATCTTATATCTGAAGTGTATGTTGTGCATCAGTGGATGGATTTTCCCAGTCATGACCTCGCTTCAGGCAACGGTATACATTATGAGTCACTGACAGGAAAAATGAGTTATGACAAGTGCAGGTCTGTTAAGATGATGCTACTTTTGTCATTATTTCATCAATTCTCAATTGTCAATCGAAAACAATTTCAAAATGGTCTAATCTTTTTCATTCCCCATTCTTGGTAGAAGAGACTGATCCTCACACACACAATTTTGTAGACTTTTTAACATTGACAGAAGTGGAGCATTGGCAGTCTGTTTGCAATTTGATTGAGTAATTTATATTTTAGAATATGCGCCAAAATATAATAACATGACATGGTCAGATCAGGCAATCTTAAAATATTCTGAGTTTATACGTAAGTATTCAAACAGTGCTTTGCTGAAGAAGTATTGCTTTATTCAGCCCAAAGGAGAGTGCTTGTCTTGAAATGATAAGCTAGATGCTGGTATCCATATTAAACTCTCTAAGGAGACTAAATACTTAAGAGCTAAGTTACATTTTATTTTTACATTTTTATTATGAAACACAATCAACAAAAAACAAGAAATGGATTAAATGAGGACTCTTATACTGAAATTCAGGTCGGCTAAGAGATGAACTTCCGGGTTAAGTGTTGCAGCCTGAGCGTTCTGCATCAGTGCTACATGTTTAACGTTAGCTAGTTTGATACTTTGTCGAAATAAACGAATAACGACCACAAGTTGTTGACATGGATACACTGAAAGCTGAGATCGTCAGGAAAAGAAAACTCATCGAAGACAAACAGCTTGTTAACGTGAGTGGCTGATAAAGTAGCTTGTTTTGTTAGCTTGGTCACTCAACTCTTAAAAGTTTACTAGCGTTAACTTAGCTAACGTTAGCTGCTAGCTAGTTTAGTCTACGCTGCCTTTCCAGAGTCATCGATGTTTTTAACGCTACGTTTATTGTTAGATGTATTGTTACAGTACTGTGTAAAGCACAACATATAGCTAACGCAAATGTTAGACATGGCAAGACAGTCTGTAGACTGATAATAGACGGGCTAAAAATAACAATGCTAGGCTAATTTAAACGAAAATAGCAAGCAATTAAAAAAGTTACTGTTAGACATCCACACCTGTAACGTGAATACATCATATGGTAAATTACTAGTTATTTTGTATTAAAGATATACACACTTCAATCATAGCATAAGAGAAGCATCAGGTAAACATATAGCATCTTTGTTGTGAGACCATTTCTATGTAATGCCACTTCATGCTTTGCCACCAGACATTTTCATTGCGTTGTACATCAAGTTTGAATAGAAATGTAAAACAAGTCAATTATCTTTCTGCTTCCAGGACTCGAAAACATTCTTCAAAAGGTCTGATCTTGCACGCAAGGAAGAAGAAGATTACTTCAGAAGATGTGGATATAAGGTGGATGTCAAGATCACTCTTCCTTACTCTCTCTCTCACACACAAAAATAAATCACTGCCTTTCTTTAGTTCAGTTTTATCTCATGTTTAGATAAATGAAACTTTGATACTGTAGTTTAATTTTTTGCTAGGAAACAAAATGAGGTCAGGCTTTGATGCCCAGGTGTACATTGGTGTTTGTGTGTGCTGCTTTTCCCCAACCTGCCTCTGCTGCCTGCATCTGTAGGTTCAGAGAGAGTCTCCTGAGAGCCAGGTATGGGATTGCACAGTGAAAGACAGGATGCATGATGAACGGATAAAACACACTGTGTCCCAAAGGCTTCCGCTTCCTTGGCACCCTTTCTGACAGTTCACTCTCCAAAACCATTGAGGATAAAAGCAGAAATTACATGGTGGAGACATCTTTATTTTCCAGTGCAGGTTAGAAATCACTCCATGAAGGCCAGAGATGATGACATTTCTTCTACATCAGACATCTCAATCAATCAGTAAACCTATACTCATTTGATATCGGGCCTATTTAACCAGCTCTCCTCTGCTTATTGTGCGTGATAAATCTAGTCTAGTCCAAGTCATTTTGAAAAGTCATGGATTATCTTTTCTTTTTAGTAGTTAAGTGTCATAGTTTCATAGCCTGTTACAGAAATCCATTTGAAAATATGAATTATTCAAATTCACCTTCATTATATGAATTTGCTGAAGCACTTCATGCTTCCAATGCACCACCATTGTCAATATTTATGCTTTTAACAATTTATTTTCATATGCAGCAACCACTATGACATCTAGACTACATGCCGGTCTGGTTCTGTGTTACAAACTACTTACAAACTCTGCAACAATCACTTGTCAGAAAGCAAGGAAACGAAACTACGAAGTGGGACACAGACATGGTGTGAATTTCAGCATGGTATACTGAACTGAAATAAAAGATAATTCTGTTACCAAGCTGCACCTCTTTTTTTGCACATAATTGATGACGGCAGCTTTAATGTTGAGACCGTCTAAACGTTTCTCCTGGTTTGCTGCTCTATAGAAAACTGTATTTCTGTTCTACTTTGTGCAAGGCTTAAAATGTCTTAATGTATGACGCGGTGTTCTTTGCACACATGCAGAATACTGTGTTTATTTGAGCAAGGGCCATTGTTTGTTTGGAAGGCTTTTGTTGTCTTTCTGTTTGTGCTTTTAGATTGCGCTCCTCATACCACAATCTAAGAGTGCTGGGATGCATGTGCCTATAAAAGCATGATCTAGCTGCATACTTTGAGTTTCCTTTTTGAAAAAAATGAATGTTTTGCCTGTGATTAGGTTTTTGTGTGGTGCAGCCAACATTCAAAAAACACAAAGTGAAATAAGATGTATGTAATATTCACAATGCTTGCTTCTATTGGTAAGTTATTGGATGCCTTGTCTTTATAGAGGAGCCTGCAGGTAAGATGGGGATGTGAATGTGTGTATTCAAACACATCAGAGTGACACATCCTCATCACTCCTGAGGCCTCATCTCATGAAGACATTGCAGATGCTTTTCACATATCCACGTTATGTATACTGTTTATTTGCATTGTCCCAGAAAGAGCAATCTTTCAATATTAATGAAATGAACCTTCAATAATAAGTATATCTCTGTTTCCTCCATGTTGTCCTGAAGATTGCTAAGAAAGAAGATGAGCCGTCCACCTCAGCCAATCCAGTGTTAGAAATGGAACTAACAGAAGAGAAGCTGCCAATGACACTGTCACGACAGGAAGTGAGTCGATATAACATATCAACACTTCCATCAAAGTACTTTTTCTTTCCTAACAAAAGGTTAATGCATTTTTTGCATTGCTATGTGTGTGTGTATAGGTAATTCGACGACTAAGAGAACGAGGGGAACCAGTCCGACTGTTTGGAGAGTCTGATTATGACGCCTTCCAGAGACTCAGGAAGATTGAGATTCTGACCCCAGAAGTAAACAAGGTAGGACAATGTAGTCTTTGAGTGGGACACATCATCCACGTCGTTATCTGGGGAAAGAAAAAAATTATACAGTAACCACTAAATATACAAATGGCCTTCTGGCCTTCAAAATGCTCAAGTAACCATCACTTTTCTATGAGCCTTCATTGGAAACAAATTCGATTTGTCCTCATGTTTAAGCCCAGTTTGGTGGATTGACACTGTTTAACACTGCCTCTGCTTCCAGGGCTTGAGGAATGACCTTAAAGCAGCCATGGACAAGATTGACCTGCAGTACCTGAATGAGATCGTTGGAGGAACAGAGCCAGGAGAAGTGGACACTCAGCATGACCTGAAAGTGCTAGAAGAAAACACCACTATAGAAGAATTGGAGGTACGTTGCATCGTTAACACATTCTGTGTCACAAGCTGTGATTTGTATCAGTTATGAACTGTGTTCTTCAGTACGATATGGTTATGATTGAGTTCATGTTTGATACTGAAACTCTCCTTCAGCCTCTTCGTAACACTCTGGGCACAGGCGATGATAATGGAGACCAGGATGTTATCGACAAGTTTTTGAAGGTAAGGCAAGAAAATCCTGCTCTACCTTTGATCCAGAGGGAGCTGTTGGATCACAAATATTTTACAATACTGTGGCTGCTATTCGTGTTGTTTTCAATATACAGTGTTGCTTTGCTTTGTTCTTAATGGCCTGAAGAGATATTAGGTTATTTTAATGATGGAGTTTTTAACATTCAACAGATTCAAGAACAAATAGTCATTTGTCATGTTGTATAAACTGTCCAAATGTATCGTATAGAATATGTTGTTGATGCAGGAAAATGACTGCACACTCGTAGCCATGATGCAAAAAATATTATTTAATAATTTAGAAGCGTTTCAACATGACAGTCTTGTTCAGGGTACTAGCACATTGTTGAAAAGAGAGGCTTATAGATATATTACTTAAAGACCCTTACCCCGAATGACCTAAATGTTCTTTGTTAGTCAAACCTCATTACCTGACTTTGTTTATCGTCTGTAAGTACATAGATACCTAGATGTCCTTCCTCTTTCTCTGTCCTTAACCTAATATCACGTGTAACACGATCCCTTAGGGAGCCAGCGCTGTTTTTTGTTTTGTTTTATTTCTTTAAAATAGTATCCATAATGTCTCTTAACGTCATGCGTCTTCATCAGACTGTTTTGTCGACGCTTGGCTTTTTTGATGCATTGTAGAACCTTACTCTTTATCAAATGTACTCTGCCTAGATGTGGTTTTTAAATGACTGAATGAATCAGGTATGTAAATATAAATTGAGGAAACTCCTCTACACGATAGAGCACACCCGTTTCTTATCCCCTATTGAATGTTTGTGGAGCTGTTTTGTCCCTAAATACCCTGAAGATGGCTGTTATGTTGAAACATGTCTTTTTAAACATTTTCCTTCACGCCTGTGTTTTCACCGTTGTCGGACCTCTCCGTGGTGTGCTTCCTCCCCTCTGTCAGTATTTACCGGTCGTCAATAGCCATGTTTCCTGTTTTGTTTTCTAGTTTCTTCTTGGTGTTTGGGCGAAAGATCTGAACAGCCGAAAGGACCACGTGAAGCGAAGTGTTCAGGGCAAGCTGGCCAGCGCAACTCACTCGCAGACTGAGTCTTACCTGAAACCTCTCTTCAGGAAGCTCAGGAAGAAGGTAGTGTTTGTGGAGAGAGTGAAACAAGCCGCAATGATGTTGTTCACTATATGTTGGTTTTTATTTTCATTTCTAATCGTTTTAAGTTCTCTTTAATCTTTTTCAGACTTTACCTGCTGACATCAAAGAGTCAATCACAGACATCATTAAATTCATGTTGGAGAGGGAATATGTCAAGGTTTGTCATCTGTATAACAGTGTTTTTGACCATGTTGGCCCCTTTTTATTGATATACAAATGTATCAACTTAATTCAATCTTTTGTCCAGGCAAATGATTCCTACTTGCAGATGGCCATTGGTAATGCTCCCTGGCCAATCGGTGTGACCATGGTGGGTATCCACGCTCGTACTGGGCGAGAAAAGATCTTCTCCAAGCATGTGGCCCACGTTCTCAACGACGAGACACAGAGAAAGTACATCCAGGTGAGACGCCCTGAGATTATAAATCTCTATTGCTTTCAGAAATATTTCTAAAACTGTGACCCTCAAATTGAAGCTAATAATAATTGCAAGAATAATACCCTGTCACTGTAGGATTTTATCATTTTCATCTTTGTTGCATCCTCTAGAATAACTGGTGTCTGGTTGGATGTACCAACATTTCCCGGATAAATGAAATGCCATATTCAGGCTTATTTTACTCTACAAATTAGAATCACTTTTATTCCCATTGATATTTTGATTACTGAAAAAAGGATTTTCATTTAAATAAATGTCTGTTAAGTCACAGCCTATCGCTGAAGGAGGTAACACAATGGAGATTCAGCCTACATCCCACTGATGAAAGTATATTCAATATTTATATATTTGCAGTAATACAAACTGGGTGTCTGTGGTGACTTTCCCAGAAAGAAACTGTATTACAATTTGTCTCCATTGTATTCAGACAAACAATGGAACTATGCACACACTTCCGGAAGCTTATGTATCAACATAAATACTCCGGACTGCTTAACTCTAAGCCTAAAATAGTTTTCACTCAAATATATATTTTAAATCAACCAGGACTGAAATCATAGGGATTGTGCACTAGTTCTGAGACCTAACTTTACTGTTCTTTCTGTGAAAGTTTTCTATTGTTAACATCAGATTCATGAGGGACACCTCCTATGCTGAACACTGCGAACACTGTACATATTTAGCATTTAGGGTATGCAAGTGTTGCTGCATTATTCTCCTCCGTGTGCAGTCACTGCACCTGTCGTATGTCAATAATGTGTATTAAAGTGACTGCTGGTCATATACAGTAGTTACTAGAAGCCATGACATTATATCAATATATCTCCCAAAACACTAATCATGACGTTTGCACATTAATGAAATGTTTACGTGTCTATACAATCTTAATAGGCAGTTTGAGAAATGAACCACCAGGTGGGATATAGTTAACCCGTGTTTTTACTTTTCATTCCCAACTTAATTGCCTCCTGTTTTTTTTGTTTTTTTAGGGACTGAAGAGGCTAATGACTATCTGCCAGAAACACTTCACGACTGTTCCATCAAAGTGTGTGGAGTACAACGCTCTTTAACTTGTAACCTCGGTTTAACTTATGCCAAGGCTGCCAGCTCAGCTGTCTCACAATCCAATATGCTAGTTTTGGCAGCAACTTAATTGGGCATGATGGTGTGGCTGAGCAGAAATTGCTCAACATCTTCTATAACAAGGGCTTTCAAGTACATCTGCATTTCTTGGGGGGGTCTGAGAAAATAGATAATTTGACCAGAATCTGGGTGAGTAAGACCTGTTGTATCCACTCAGAGTTGTCATCAAGCTTAGAAGTGAAAATATCTTGGATTTAGGTGGAGGACGCTCAACAACCCTTCAGTCCTGTTAGACTTGTGAACTACTGGGAAAACCGATTCACCCGTCATGCCATTAATATTCAGTCATTCGGTCCTACTTGAGAACATGTTTATGCTCTAATGAGTTCCGAACTATCGTTGCAGGAAACGTTAAACAGTAAAAATGTTTAACTTGTGAAAGCCAATAATAACACGTTTTTCAAGGGTTCATTTTCATGATGTGGGAAACCCATTTAGTCAAAATCAGCTCCAGTAGTGTAAGTTGTATTACACGTGGAATATGGCAGTTCTTAACTCTTCTTAACTCTATTGACAATGCAGATTCATTTCTATGTGCATGTTTGAAGTTTCAGTAGATACTTAAACCAATCAATGTGTACCTGTACTGTCATAGTAAGAAAATAAAGGTTTGTTTGTTGTAACAGCTGTCAGGATTTGCTTTATGCAGTGTGAAAAGTACATTTTTCTTCTTCAAAATAAATTTTCTTCTGAAATTGTCGATCTGCTCTCTCGTGTTCTGCAGCTGGACGGCTGAATGGGGCTATATTTAGCCACCATTGTTAGTTTTTTGGTCATTAGAAAATGTGTCTGCAGGGAAACCGTTTGTGCTAAAGGACTCTCTGTAAATGTGCCGTGACATGCTTCAGTAATACTTTAGATTGCCCACTGTATGACTTGAGGATTCATTAGTACTCGTCAGAGGGAAATAGGCAATTAAGGAATCAGTGTTCTCTTCAAAGCAACAAAGCAAACTAGATTTGCCACCGCTGATTGCTGATGGAAACCTTCCAGTAGTTTGCTGAGATGGTGGCATCCAGCGTCATACACTGACCTTATTACACCGAGTAACCATGGTGATCTGTTCCTTGTGGTTACGGTGTGTGCACGTTACCACGGTTCCAGTCAGTCGGCTCTGAACGCGTCACTGCTTGAGACCCAGCTGGACAGGTTGACAGTCGGCAGTGCAAATACTGTGAGTAAGAGCTGTGCTTTTGCCACAGCTAACCCTCACCAGTTTCTTGTTCTTTCTTTCATTCGGAGTCATTTATCGGCCCGTCCTTGAGGAAAGACGAAGCAAAATATTTTGGCTTTTGTCCACACAGATGTGTTGTTTGTCACTGTCAGCTGTGTCGTTTGCTTGGCCAAGGCCTTGAATTGATGGTCCAGTGGAAAGTATTTGCAGTTCATTGTTAATGAACAAGATAACTCTGCATTTTATCACACCTGGCTGTTTGTGTGAGTTGTGTTCTCTTTCAGACCAGTGCTATGCCAACAGAAAGGAAACACTTCATTTTAGGAGCTAAAATAAATTTCAAAACACAATAAAACTACAAGATTTACTCTGAGATCATCACACGTTTTTGGTGAGGCAGGACACGAGAAACCTATTGTAGTTTTGTGGTTTTTAGGCAGATGTTAGACTGATGTGTGGCTTAGAACAAGCACAGTGAGGGGTGGGTGGGCTGTGCAGGAAAAAGATGCAAGGGTAAAGCAAGTGGAAACATGGCTAAACAGACATTGCATTTTGGATATACTGCAGTTTTTGGACGTTTATGGTTGTAACAAGTTTGCAGTTATATGTAACACAGCATGTTATTGTTCCTATGTTGATAAATGTTGCATGAGAGCAGCTGATGTGTTTCTGTGACACGTTCTGCTCACTTTGAATTTATCTGTGCTTTGGCTTTTGAATCTCAAAAGATGATACTCTGATTCATGTTCACTCTCTTGATTCTATTCCTTTCACTTTAACTTGTCCGCATTCGTCGAAGATGTTGTAAACACATAGGTGGCCTCATCCCATTCTCTTGCCGCTGACCCTGTACGTGAATATGCTGGTTTAATACGGCCTGAACTCCCTGACAACAATGAGGGTTTGTATTCATTATGTCGGGGCCTAACTATTTCGGTTATTTTATTTCCTCATGACCTCAGATGTATGGTCCCATTGCTGGCTGTAATCTGGGAAAGCTGATAAAAACCTGCTCTCTGTGCTCCTTTTGTTCAGGCGTCAGAGCAGGACGTGTGAAGGATCCACTTAGTTTCATTGTCACATTCAAATCCCCAGGATTCATGGAAGGACTGTCTCCATCGCTCCTGTGTAACCGCTTACATTAGCATGCCAATATTGAAATCAAAGCAAAAGTGCTGCTTAATTGTTTTCTAGTGTTTTGTTTAATGCTGCATCATGTGACGAAGTAATCGTGCAGTTGGTGAGATACTCCTCAATTAATCCCAATTTAGGTTAAAAAAAGCGATCCACAAACGAGTAGAAACATTATTTAGTCACGTTATTAATGTTTCATAGTTTCAGTATGTTCTCTGCACCTTGTGCTTTGAATTTGTCTTCAACAAGCCGTCCTTTTAACTGACCCTGAATTAAGATCAAAGCATGACTTTGTCACCTTTATGGAATAGTTCAGCTCATCATTTTGTTTCCAGGGGACCGTTCTCCATTCATTTCCAGGGAAATGGCTTGTCTATGGTTGCCTGCCAGCTTGCAGGGCTTAACTGTAATTAAAGCTTAATTTCTCTTTTCATCTGGACTGGCTGGACAGAGCGTTGCCAGGCACATGCAGAGGTGGAAACTGGTGGAGGCATGGTATATCACACCAATATGCCTCTCGTTCTGTGTGTCTGTGTTTGTCTTTCTCCCCTCCGTCTCTTTCTGGATCCCAGGTGATGTAAACGTATTTATGGATATCACTTTCCTGTCACAGACAATGAGGCAATGATGAACCTCCCTGTCAGTCTGAAGGCTTTGACTTGGAGTCATTACCACCTTCAAAGTGCTAATTTTATTAGCAGGGTTACTCCACCACAGTGCCACTGCATGATGCACATGAATGGATCTTTTCATATAAATTGGCCGTCATGGTGAAGTGTGTTCACAGCTACTGCTTCCTTTAGTTCAGAGAGGACAGGAAGGGAAATCAAAATAAGTCTGAAATTGATGGCAATTGGTACGGAAGAGATTAGTGAGGCTGTGAAGCTTACAAGCAGACCTCGTGGCTTTTTTCTTTTCTTTCTTTCTTTTTCTTTTTCTTTTTACAGCACTTGTCTTTCCATTCCCTAGTGGGCATTGTTGTTGGGAAATAGGAGTAGATGCCGCTACACTTTGCAATCAGTCCTTTGGGTTTATAGTAAGTTTGATGTGCTGCTGTCTGGCCTTATTGTGTGTGTGAGGGAGAGAGAGAGAATCGACCGACTGCTCTTGTTTTAGCAACAGTAAATCAATAGTTTCTCAGAGTAAAATCAAAGCACATTGTCCAGCAGCTGCAGTTTGTTTCTATTGGTTTATAGGACGGGACTAACATGCCTGTGGGTTTTCCATTGAGTTTATGAAGTCCATGGCACTTTCACAAATATGTCTGATTTAAACCCTTGCACGTATATTGCTGATCCATTAAACTTCTCATTTTCCCCTGACGCTCTAAGAGAGAGAGAGAGAGAATAGAGAGAGAGAGAATAGAGAGAGAGCGAGAGAGAGAGAGAGAGAGCGCGCGCTGCATCAACAACTCAACAACTCAACTTGCAGCGGAGGGAGCGGAGAGGACGCGTGTGGCAAGGCTCGGCTGGTTTGGTTTGGCTGTGTGCATGGATGTAAAGCCTGTTTCTCTCTTTCAGTGGATGCACTGATGTTGATAAGACGTTGGGCTGATATATAAGGGAAGACACAACTGCTGGCATACATTACAGTGTCATTTCTGCGCGCGGTATGGACGGTTTGCAGGCAGACAATGCTGGAGGCATCGAGGACAACGACGAGGAGAGGTATCGCGCTCTAGCCTATGACACTGCTCTGAGCACGTTGGTGGCTGTGGCCGTGTATGTGGTGGTTAAAGTGAGTCTGGACGGCTTCAGACAGTGGCGGGCCAGGATCTCGGTGCTCATCGTGGGTTCGGGACCTGTGGGGCTGACGGCCGCGCTGGTCGCTGTCCGCTCCGGTAAGGTGCTGAAACTGACCGTGCTGGATGAGAGGTACCGGGCTGCCTTGCTCTGCCGGCCCCAGCAGATCGCCTTGGATCCCCGGAGTGTGAAGTTTCTGCTGGGACTCGGAGTGGACTTTGATAACATGGAGGGCTGTTGGCACAACGAGCATTTCTTCACCAGGATAGGCGTGTTTCAGGAGTACCTGCTGAGCATCCTGGAGCAGAAGAAGCTGAAGGTGGACGTCAAGGTGCAGCTGGGAACTAAGGTATAGCCTGTTCACTGACTTCTATACAGTTTGCCAAACCACTATCACTCAGTCTGTATGCAACAGTGATACCGCAAGGCTTTTATGTCAATTCAACACGTAGGGCTTTATGCTCAAAATAATCCCCATAGGCTATAAATACTATGTTGCATAACTACAATTTCCCCTCATTTATTTCATCAATGATACACTGATCTGAAAAATAGTGTGTAAGGCCTTAGAGAGCCTTTTGATGCTCTCGTCATGTGCCTCGCTTAAAGTACCCTGAAACACAGAAAGCATACTGTCTTTTTCTTACCAAACATTTGTTCATTTGTCATATAGTTGTAAAATCATACTGCAGCAGACATCATAATTATATATGACTTTCTGTAGATCAATATCCTCATTTACACCAGACGTACTGTATATGTATATATCATATTCTACAATACTCCCAAAGTTACTCATAACATTGTATAATGTCAGACTGAGAGCGGGCCCATCAGTTGAAATAACCTGTTATGTAAGCTGACCTCAAACCTGAGGAGAATCCTCACTTCAGTTGTTAGGCCAGTGGAGCAGACAAGACAGAATATAGTAACCAGTCCAAACCTGTTATGATCAAAATAATCCTATTTAGACTGATAAGGATTTAATTTCATATTTCTACAACAGATGTTTTTGAGGATATCCCCAAGCCAAATGCATAGTCGGTGAAATTTGACTTTGTCGTCCGGCACTTGGCCACAAATTGTGATTCCTGCATCATGATAAAATCATTAATGTTATCCCTGTTTTACTAAAAACGTTATGTTTATTTGTGTACCGCTCACTGTGGGCTTCATAACACACCAAGAGAACAATAGCATGCAAACAAAACCTGCCAGCCAGACCTCAACTTAGAACAAAGAAATAACCTACCAACACAAAAACCTCAAAGGGAGAAGCAACGAGTGATCAAAGTGGGCAAACAATTATGAAATGTTCAGTGAATATTTGTGTCTTCGCTGGAAACCAGAGACAAGACTTTATTGCTGCTCTATTAAGGTTGGGCTGGAGTTAGAGGGGTCGCTGCAGCAATGTAGATGCTGTTTGACAGTAGAGAACATACTGGTACACCATACTTGTGTGTAGCCATTCGCTCTTCTCTGGCTCTGGCCAGCAGCAAAGAGGTGTTTTAAATTACTTGTTATTTGCACTCTTAATGGGTTTAACATAGATCTCTTAGGCTCTGAGCCATTACAAGGACATTTTCTTCTCCCTTTTATCCTGTCAATTGGCTTTGTCCTGCTCTGCACAGGCAAGTGCCTGCTGTTTACTGAGGGGCAGTGATGCATAAACAGGCACAATAATGCATATTTTTGAGAGAGACACTGTTGCCAAGACAAGCACAACCTCTGGTGCCCATTTTTATGACCTGTAAGGATATATTACAATATAACTTAGCTGTTTATAAGATTAATAGCCAGTGGAAGAGGGATGAATCAAATCCTTTGGTTATGTAAAAGTTGTAATAATTCAAATAGTTAGGAATGGAAATTTAAGAAGTATCCGCAGTAAAAGATTAAAAGTAGTTTTTATTTTCAGAATGTCAAACTATTAAATCTGTAACCAAAAATAACTAATAAATGATCAATTGACAAATTGTTTTGAGATTGATACTTTAAGTGGATTCGTCCAAATGCAAAACATTAGTAGTTCCAGCTTTTCACTTGAGGATTTCTTGCTTTGCTTGCTGCTAACTGTGTTTCTGTTGTCCGTCAATTATCTTACTGTAAAGACTGTGTGTGAAGACAACCTCACTAACTCAGAAAATAATCATTCGTTGCAGCCATATAACCTGTTAAAAGTCTTTAGAAGTTGGTGTTGGTCTAACTAGCCTACATATATTATCCTAAAAACATATTATGCATAATGATATACGTTATGTGAATTTAGAATGTTTTGCAAGTAAACCCTCATTCTACTAAATACAGCCACAACTGAAAAAATACAGTATAGTCAGTACAGTTAATATACAGCTATGAAAATGTAAATTAAACTGTAAATAAAGTTCTAATATCCAATAAACAGCTTTCTTTTGTTTAATTTTTCGTTGATCTCTTGTTTCAGTTTACAGAGGAATACCTGCGGCGGATCCAGCGGACTCAGTGGCCGCGTGTGATTGTGGTGGCTGACGGGTCGTGTGGTGACTCCTGCTCGGTGCTGGGCATCAGCTCTGACTACAGCGTGGAGTCCTGCCATGCTTATGGAGCTAATGCAACTATAGAGAGACTAGACCAGAGACAGGTCAGGACACGCATGCACCATCTGTAACACATACATGAACATACACCAATGGATGCATTCACTCCTGTGCACACACTGAGGCAATAGCAATAGGTTGCTGTTTGTGTAAAGAATGAAGGCAGTAAAACAGGATATTGCAGGATATTACAGAGAAGGCGACACTTTATTTGACCTCATAAAGCTGAGTTGAGCAAACAGTGATGTGGACCTGCCAGTAGCAGCTGAACACAATATCTGACTCTCATATAAACAGCCAGATTACAGCAGACTGTTGAATCTCGTCAGCATCAACACTGGCCCTCTTTAGATTTACTCATTGAATTTGATGAGAGCAGCTGTTGTTCTGATGGAGGCAGGTGACGGGGATGATAAAGCTTGCGATTCATTATGCCCCCCCCCCTTTGACTTGTGTGACAATCTGTACAGAAGAAATGATTTGTTTGGAGAAACAAATAAACAGGTTGAGGTGAAAAGCTTTCGGGCCCATATTGTTTAATATCTGAACACAAGCATGGTCTTCATTGCTTTTTTGTGCCACCATAACCATTCATATCACGTTCTCTGAAGAGGCTCGGTGGCTGCCTTTTATTGGAGCCTTTTCTCCCTGGCTGTTTCCTGTAATGATTGAATTTACCTCCCAGGAATATGACCTGGTCATCCCCATCATCCCCATCATCCCTCCCCTCCCTCCCATCCCTCCCATCCCCTCCCAGTTGTGGCTCTTTTCCCTGGCTATCTACTTTGGTTGCTCTAAATGCTGTTTGATCCAATGTGGCTGGTTTATGTCATTGAAAAGAAAATGTATCAATTCTGGCTTACGGGAAAATGGGGAGTAACTGCCAGGCTGAACCACTGAATAAAAATGATGTTACTCTTAATCTCCACTCAAGTGACTCCAGCCCCAAAGGCTGACATGGTATATAAGTAATGCTCTTTTCAACACATCTTTTCAACACATCATAAGGTGCATGTATATCAAGAATTCGATTCACTCAGCAGATATATCGTTGTATTGATTTATTGTTGTCCAAAGTGACGGGATCAAATATTCCATTCATCTCACTGCTGGTCCTTGTATATTTTATTATATCTGCAACTATTTGATCGAGTGTCTTTTCTTCTTTTCCCTCTCTCTCTTAACTTCAGGTACCCACTCCTGAGATCCGTGCCCACTGCCTCTACTTCGACCTGTCCGCTTACGGAGTGGAGGCCCTCCGGGAGCCCCGAAATCCCACGGCCAAACCTGGCTTTCACCTCAAGATCTATGGCACCTTCAGAAATCGCTACATGGCCCTCGTCTGCCCCGCATCTGACACCAAGATGGTTCGCTTCCTTAGGCACACGGCCAACTCCTCTGTGAGACTCTTGTCCTTATTTAAAAAAAATAAAAATGCTGAGCATTGTTACCTATTGTTGTTGATAAAGAAGTATGACGAATACGCAGCTGTATTTCCATGTTAATGCACTATTGTGGGAGTTAGTGTCCTTATGTATGTTTGCGTGAGTGTTATTTAAATGTGAGTGTGGCTGAGCCAAAGAAAGCAGGAGATGAAGAAATGTGGAAAGAGGGGGAGGAGAAAGTAGGCCGTGTGTGTGTGTGTGTGTGTGTGTGTGTGTGTGTGGAGGCCATCTGTATACTGCTGTTACACATCAGTGAATAAATGGATCGTGGTATTTTTTGTTCCTATGCTAAACAAAAGGCCGTGGGTGCATTTACAACCGATGGGCAGTCTGTGTTTAATTTAAACTCTCTAGGTTTATTTGTCAAGACGTCTCCTGCTTTGGTGAGGCATAGCCTGTAGTCACAACATGTAATACACACAGGTACATAGCAAGACCATCCTCTCAGTGCTTGTTGCTATGTGGGTGGCCATCAGATGCACTGTTACTTGGTAACAGATGACTGTGCAAGTATGGGTCGAAGGAGAGCAGAGTTTAGCGGAGAGAAAGAGGCGGAGAGAGCATGAGAGGCTTGTCACTCAATACCCACAATTACTGTAGAATGAATGCGAAGGCACACAGCAGCTATTCTCCACTGTTCCTGCATCAACATGAAATGAGAAAGAGCTTTTATGAGTCAGAGTTGCTTTGGTACAGATGGAAAAAAGGATGCAACAAAACCTGATACTTTAGTGTGACTTGGTCTTGACCTACAGCACACTATCAAAAGACAACGTTGGAATTAGGCTGCACCCAATTCATTTTTATTATTGATGAATTGCTTTTGTTATGAAATGTAAAAAAACAATGACAAAGAAAATCACAGTTTACTACAATCCAAAAAGATGTCTTCAGAATGGCATTATTTTCCAGCACAGTTCAAAATCAAAGGATATGCTATTTAATATCATATATGATGAAGACAAAAGTTTGCTTTACTTCAGATTCAACTTTATTGTCATTGCACAAGTACAAGTACACATTGTACAAGTACACATTGCACAATAAGATGCAGTTTTAGCATCTGACCAGAAGTGCAAAAAGAAGCAGCAAGGGGCTTGTAAAATGACTGAAACATTTAACTTGATGATCATAGTAGTTGCAGATCAATTTTCTGTCGATCAACAAATCGATTAATCAGCTATAGTTGTTTCACCTCCGTCATGATGCATCTTTCCATTTCTCTCATCCCAGAGTATAAAACGTTGTAAGTAAAGACTCATCAACAGTCTTTGTGAAGTGAATGATGCTAGAAATGATCTGTCTCTGTTTTCCTGCCCAGATCATGAAGAACATTTTCCACCAGTCCTTCAATGTGTATAAGACGGACGTAGAGCCTCGTCTCAACGACGTGACGCTCCACCATATGCAGTGCAGCCGCCGCCTTTTTGAGATTCAGTTATCACACAGACGCATCAGCGCTGCCTTCATAGAGGGCGACAATGTGGCAGTCACTGTGGAGGGGGAGGCGGCACGCGTCCTCAACTTCGACACAGGTACATCTGTCTGTAATACACCAGCTATTGTGTTGCTGAAAATAGGAGAGGGCCTTTGCCCAAAACACAGACAAGATTCTGATAAGTGCCATCTTTTCTATCCTCAAAGTATTTGCTGAAGGTGAGACGAACCATCAAGCAGAACCCAGAGCACTTTGAGCAAATGAGAAATAAATGAGATGGAAATAAGAGACGCAAGGAGAGGATGAATTGTTTTGTATGGGTGCAGTATGTCTGTGTGAGTCATGACTGCACTCAGTGGCCTTTCAGCTGACGCTTATCTGGTTTTGTTTTCATGCTGCTCTATGTTTATTCATGTGCTGCCATTTTCTTTTCCTTTAAGCCATAACTATATCTTCAAGGCTACAGTTTACTATTTGTCTGCAAAAATGATTACCGATATAATTGTTGTCATGAACATGTTTGGCTGAGATAGATTTTATTTGATGCGTGTACGTCTGTGATTTATGTTCTCCCTTGCCTTTTCTTTTATTCCCTCTCCCCTTCATCGTCCTCTTCATCCTCCAGGTTGTGGAGTGAATCTAGGTATGCGAGGTCTGGAGTCAATGGGGACGTTCATTTACCGGACAGCCACCGCTGTGGACCAGAATGATATTCTAGAGGCGCTGTCGGCTAAAATGCAGCACTCCAGACAGGTGGCTGAGACCTTCAAGCAGACAGGCCTGCCTCAATCAATGTATGAATGAAACACGAGGACGACCAGGTGAATGCATGATGCCACCTAGTGGGAAGAGGTGATGGATCATTTGTGTTCACACTGAATATTTACAAGAAATCATGAGCCTGATGCTGAAATGGCCACTAATTGTTGCATACTGTATGGAGATGACCGAGCGTGAGCTGTGAACAGATGGATGATGGGTGTAAAGATGTGACCCTAAGTCCTCGTGACATACGATGGGTGGATCTATTCACAATGGATGGAGCGAGAAACTTCAAGGCCACATTTGGTACAAGACATTTGAAGTTGTTTTGTTTTTCAGGTTGCAAAACGTGTTGATACAAACTGTGGCAGAAAGAGATGCAATAGCTTAAAATGTTGAAATGAAACAATAGACAGTACGTTGACTAATAATGAACTGCACTGGATTTCTCTGTTCAGTGTGAGAATGCAGGGGAATAAGATTAGGAGTAGTTGGAACAAACGAAAACTCTGTTTTTCATCACTCTCGTCTTCTCCTTTTATTCAGGAAAGAATTGACTTGATTTCCAAAATCTAGCCGATTGTGTTCTTTGGACATCAGTGGTAATGAGACTGTGGAGTAGCATCATCAGCTGGAGCGGAATACTGTATAAAACTGTTGTTGTTCGTGATTCAACAGAGAAACACAAGCGTAGAATCCGATAATTGTGGTGATGAAGGTCAATACCTCTCAGCCCCGTTTGTTTAGGACGATTTATTTGGTGTTTAATGAATAAAGGCGATCGATCCCTCACATATAACTTATAAGGTCACCAATGGAACTGACAGGGACATATCTTCCTATCGGACACAAATTGCTTTTCTGGTTTTCTTTTCTTTTGTGAAGCACTTTGTAACATTGTTTAGGGAAGTGCTATATAAATAAAGTTTATTATTTTTATTATTATTGTGTATTTGAGGCTTTACCGATCAATGTTCTTTGTGAACCTCTTATTTCTTTTCAATTCTTTTAAAACACAATACAACCATATGACTCCTGCTCCTTCTGCAGTCACATGCTTCATTGCATCTGCATGCAAAACGTCAAGGGTGGAGATAATGCAGTTGCTTCATATAAATCACTGAAATACAGTCATTCATGGAAATGTATTTTCATTTTGCTTCTTGTCTGAGGTGTCGTTGGAGTAGCCTCCTGCTGCTCAATAGATACAATCAAACACAGTTAGGCAGGATGAGGAGTTAAAAAGACTTCGAGCTGCGCTTGCCTCACGAATTCGATGAAACAACCATTCACCTTCATGTCTCCGGGATGTGCTGTGAAGCGATCAGGGAAAAAAGTTGTAATGCAGCAAATAAGTAAAACATTTAACAACATCACATTCATCATCTAAAGCGAAAAGCCAGTGTACAGTATTTTTTTAAATCTGTAATTCTACTTTTACTGAAGTATTTTTACGCCAGTACTTTCGACAAGGCTGGGTCCAGGTGCACGCTGGGTGTTAACCTGCTAAATATTATACTGTTCATGATGAACCCTCCAGCAGTGACAATAAGTGCTGAAGTGACTGCAGAGCCTCATTCAGCTCAAATGTCTGAACACTTTGAGGAGTGCAGTGGGCCAGAGAGAGCAGGCTGGTTACAGTGGAACAGAGAGGCTGAGCGGACCGCTTTAACAATGAAAGAGCAGAGAAGAACTGGCAGATGTTTCAGAGTCATTCAGACAGGTGAGTGTCCTTCATTATCAGACCACATGCCGAAGTGCCCTGGCTTGCATGGTGTTCGGATCACAGTGAGGTGTGGGAACAATCTATGTAGTTTATCAAACAGGTCGCACGTCATCTTCCCCTCCAGCCTCAGGGCACTTCGTGAAAGAGTCACGAAATGAAAGTTATTGGTTACGTGTACAGTGACAGCAAATGTTCTTTTTCATCGTTATATATATATTGAACCACAAGACCCGCGTCTCCCAAAATGATGCTGAGGTGATGCATTCGTGATGGGTTTCTAATGTTGTTTTTGTTTCCCATACCATGGAGTCATTTTAAGCCAAACCTTTATGTTTTTTTTAAGTGTTTTTGTTCGATTTGTTGCATAATGTCATCTCGACTGACAGAAAAAGATGTCTTGCCGAGTGACTCCGCACGAAACCAAAAGATTACATTTCTTGAGCATTTCACGAACTGCCATGATGTGTTGATTTGTTGATCTGTTGCTCTTTTTCACATTAATGACAACAGATATTCTGAAAGCTTTGAGGAGTGGGAAGGCAGGTTTTGATCTCCCCATTTCACATCCATGGCATGTTCTTGGATTGAGCTCCTGACCTTCTCTTCAACCTCTCAACTATCACTTCCATTTAACCCATCCCAAATGGATTGATCCAAAATGAATACAAAAGTTAACTGAATCAAATTTGTGAATTCATCCAGCATGCTCTACTTCTGATGTAATCGTTCTGATGTCAAATAAAATCATTTATTTAACTTTTGAAAGCAGAAAATGTCTGACAGTTTGTACTGAGGATTTCTTTGTTCATCCAATAGTTATTTGTCTATGTTGAGTGCACTGGCTTCATGCTTTAACACTCCTGTTGTAAATTGTTAATTTATTAAAAGTTTTAAAATTGGACATAAAAAAACAATTGGATTTTTGTAGCTTGTGAAATTGTGAAGTAAACCTACTTTTTAAAGTGTCCTTTTACTAAGAACTGTTGATGATGTAAGTTCTTATATCAAGCTCATTTTGAAGAGATTTACAGTGGTAACATTACATTACTGCATTCAACCATGTGGATACAACCCCACAATGGCAAGACTCATGGAAGTCAACTTTAGCAAATAAGCTGAATTTCTTCAAGTGCCATATTTAGCAACAATAAGAGATGTATAAAAGAAAGGCACATATTTTAAATATTTGTTTAATGAGAAACGACAGACTCCCATGTGTATATTCATTCATCTGAGTACATTCATACAGCAGAAGAAAACGACATGAATGAAAAAGAGTTAAGAAACCCACTCATCTTCGGTCCAGAAACCGCACTCATCTGGAGAGATCGAAAGAAAAGAAGAAAAGAAGAAATTGCACCTCATTCAAATGTATATTTGACAACTG
Organism: Melanostigma gelatinosum; assembly: GCF_949748355.1. NCBI lineage: Eukaryota > Metazoa > Chordata > Actinopteri > Perciformes > Zoarcidae > Melanostigma > Melanostigma gelatinosum. Next base: position 14,081,057 of record NC_136634.1, read on the forward strand.
CTACCACGACAACAACAACTTCTACAATCACTCCTACATCAAATACAACTGCTGCAACAACTACAACTATACTAAGATGCTTTTTTTATGGCATACTGTATGACCTTTTTATAACATATTATACAATGACTTATTTTATGATTTTTTATGACCTTTTTATGAAGTATCATACTATGATGTATTTGATGACAGTTTTTCACGGCATAATATTCTATGACGTTGTTTAGGACATTTTTGTGACATACTATACTGGGACATATTCTTTGACACGTTTTTAATGGCATACTGTACATTTGTTTCTGACACTTTGCTGGCATACGATACGTTAACATTTTTACGTGACATTTTAAAGGCCGACTCTTCTCTGACATTTTTATTGAAATTTGAATGGCTACTATTTCATGACATTTTTTGAAAGACATTTTTATACTATCGCACATTATAAGACATTTGTAGGAATTTTTAATGGTACTATACAATGACATGTTTGTGGCATTTTTAATGGAATACTAATTTATGAATTTTTTATGACATTATACTAGAAAGTATTTTATGACAATTTTTGATGGCATACTTTACATGACGTTTTCATGTAATTTTTTATGACGTACTTTTCATACAAAATTCAAATTTTCCAATTCCAATTGCATACTGTACGATGGCAATTTCATGACATTTTGAAAATTTTATAAAATAGAATCAAAATATTATACTTTGATGTATTGTATGGTATTCTTCATGGCACACTATAACGTTTGGAGAACGTTTCGATCAAATATCGTACTCTGACATTTTGAATGACATTTCTTTCTTGCATACTGTACTAAGACTTTCTCCAAGAGACTTTTATGACATACTATACAATGACATATTTGATTACACTTTTTTAATTGCAAGCTGTACATGATTTTTTTTATGACATAAAACACGTACATTTTTTATGATATGACTTTTTTTGGCATTTTTTATAGCATGCTATACTATGACTTTTTATATTTTCTATGACTTGTTATTCTATGAAGTTTTAATGGCATACCATACTATGACATTTGTAATATCTTAATGGCATATACTATGACATGATTTACAACAATGTAATGGCATACTATACCAAACATTCTTGGCATTTTCTATGGTATATTATACTATGACTTTCTTAGAACATTTTTATAAAATATTATACTATGACTTCCTTTATGACGTTTTCTGGCATACTATACATTGACATTTTTCATGACATTTTGATGGCATATTATACTGTGATATTTGTCATTAAATTGAATTTTCATGGGATAATATATCATGACATTTTTATGTGGCATTTCTTACTATACTATCATTTTCTTTAATGACATGTTATACTCGGACTATTTCAAGATGTTTTAATGAGATTCTGAACTGTAGCGTATTTCATGATTGAACTTTTTTTGGCGTACTATACACTGAAAAATCTTCAGGACATTTTCTTATGCAGTACTGTAACATTTTATGACACTTGGCATGCTATACTGTGACTTTTTATAGAATAGTATACTGCAATATAAAATAAACTTTTTATACCTCTTCTCATCTCATCCCTTAATGGGCTGGAATTTCAACTTCAGGTATTCTGCACTTCTGGAGATCTGAGACGACGATATTCTCAGGAAGTGTAAATCAAGCTGAATGATGTCTGAATGTCTTCTTCTTTTACAGACCACAACATATAATCTCAAGTTCCTAACGAAGCCGAAGAGGCAACTGAATTTAAAACGTGTTTTAAACACAACGCAAGCTGGTAATGAAAAATGTATTCAGCACAGAGAAGATCCTGTCTTTTTGACCTGTTTAATGTTCTTCTTCACTGTAATATAATGTATAGTTATATTCACAGTTAGTTAAGTTAATCTGTTATTTAATTTTAATCTATTTGATTGATTAATTGTTGCAGCCCGAGGCGGTATGCACCTAAAACTTAATTTTAGTTGGATGGGGACTGGGAGCTTGAGGGTGCGATGTTTCCGAGAGTAGTTATTCTTATTTTTTAATGAAATGTTAGTTTTTGGACTGTAAAAAACTGTGATTTCACTTATATGTGACACATTTTTCTTAAAGTAGTAGTAGGCCTACTGGTACTTGAGTAAAATAGTCTAATACTCTTTCCATCCCTGCAAATAGCCACTCAAACTGCATACTGCTGACATCTAGATGCCACATGCCTTGCTAAATAGTTCACTGAAGGTGTCATCTCACCCGAGTGACTAAACCAGATTCAATTTCCAAATATGGGCCCAATTTTGTACAATCTCTATATCAAAAAGCTAAATTTAACAACTTGTATAACGCATATTAAAATTTCTGGGAGAAAATCATTTCACCCTAACGGAGTTAAATAATTCAACTCCTCCATATCTACAGAAAACCGATCACCTATAGTGTCAAGATTTCAAAAGACTGAACTAAATTGAATATGTTTTTAAGATATGTTTGCAGTGTGCTAAGAGTGACAACATAGGTGAGAGACAGTGACCTGCTGAGATCTATTTAACTGCTCTGTGCCAACCTGTCCCACCCTCCAGCCAGCAGACAACTTAAGGCTCTCCCTCCCAAAGCTGTTTGCTCCGTCTAATTAAAAACATTCATCCTCTAGCTGTGTCCTCCAAGGTCAATAGTCTGGACCTCTGAACCGACCCCTGCTGTAGCACAAGGCCTTTCATTAGATTAAACACAATGATGAGAAATCTTTTATCTTTGCATATAATTAAAGCTTGGTTGAAGGACAACTTAATCAATGATGTGGAATGACAAGTTCGTAAATTAATTAGACCTGCCGATGGGGGCTTGGCTGCGATCAATGACAAATGTTAAGCAGAAAGTGGATGGGTTGTAGTAACAGATACGGCCATCTATGAGTCCAAAACACAACATTTGATTCTGCCGGCATATGGACAACTGATGAACCTCTGTGTGAGCGTGTGTGCGTGGCATTAAATGGGCAGACTCTGTCAAATCCTACTTTTCACGACACATTAATTAAAAGGCACTTGTAAAGAATATTGGCGTGTATGCTTCTGATCACGAGGCGCATTTTACACCTTTTTCAGATGACTTCAGATGTGCCAAATTCAGATGTGTCAAATTGCAACACATGTAACTTGAGAGTGAAGCCAGCATGATTTGTGTTCACTTTAATAGCATCGTCTAGCCATACGAGGGCAGTGTTGTCCTTTGAAATAGCCTCCAGGCTCTATCTGAGCTCAGCAGGCTGCGGAGCCACAAAGCTAAACTGGAAGAGGAACTGGAGGGATTGTAGATAGGATGGATGGAGACTGTATACGACTGCTATGTTCTGGAAAATATCCATATGATAAATTTATTAATTTTGATGAAAGCAAATGTATTACACTATTTTGGGGTGGGACAATCTGTCACACTGAATGATACTAATCTGATGCCAAAAAAAAACGAATTCACTTTCTGACCTTGGCTCAATTATTTACAACTAAAACTGAACAATTTCAGTTTTACTTGTAAAAACAGCAACTGTCATAGAGTGTAAAGTTTCATTCATTCCCACAGGAGGAGCTTGACATCCAGTAAAAAGAAGAAAGTGTTTTTCATGGTTCTCTGCTGGCCGCGGGAGTTTGTGTTTAAAGAGATGGGAAAGGATGTGAGCACGAGCTTGTATTGACAAGCCTTCGGTTGCTGTCGGACACACAGACAGGAAGTCACTGTCACATGACTGAGATATCGGCACCTTGTCCGATTGCACAGAGGGCCTCTTATGTATGCTGCCAGCACAAATACAGGCCAAGTCATTCATATATATACACACACACACACACAAAGAGAGAGAGAGAAAGAGTGAGAGGATGAGAACAAAGCTGGAAAAAGGAAATATTAAGACTTTTACGGTGTCGGTAGTTTTAGGTTAAATTATTCGGCGAATGTCTTATTGGTGGATCATGTTCATTTTTGCATTTGTACACATGAAACAGAGCGGGGTGAATTCTGCAGCTGGATTTCTACCTGACTTGGGCGTCTGTCAAACAATTATCAGTTCTCCTATCTGTTCGGCTCCTATCTGTCCCATCACACTCACACGCCCAATTTCCCTAAACTGTCACAGCTAATAATTGGGCCTCTCTGTCAGGAAGGAAATCAGGCCCACTGTTCTAACTAAAACACACATCCCTCACCCCTCCCTTCATCCTTCCTTCTCCCCCTTTCCCCTCTCTTCCTCCATCACCCTTTCCCCCTAATAAAGTGGAAATCAGCTCTCCAGATAGAACACAGCTCCTGCCTCCTCCATCTCCTCCTCTTCCTCCCCACTAGTGTGTATTTGTCTATGTGTGTGGGTGTGTGTGTGTGTGTGTGTGTGTGTGTGTACGACAGGGTGCACACTGTGTGACAGTGGTAGCCTCAGGGCCAGGTTGCTGTTGACAGGGACGAGGGTCTCTGATTTGAGGAGAGCAGTCACACCAGCGACTGCAGCTGCCTCCCCAAGTGACACCTCCCTGTTAGTGGGGGAGATGTGGACATGTGTGCCTGTGTGTGTGTGTGTGTGTGTGAGAGAGAGAGTGTGTGTTAGCAGTGTTGATGGCGGGGTTAGTGGACTGACTGGCTGCCGACAGTGCTCAGGACAAACAGGGAAACTTTCCCTGATGAGCTGACAGGCCCTCACGTTGAACACCTAACTGGGCTCTCGTTGGTGCTTGGACAAAGTGCAGAAGAGGTGACGGCAAGAAAGAAGAAAAATGGAAACACAAGCCAAGCAGGTCAGAGAAATGAAAAGAGGTGGAAAGAGGAAACTAAACAGCACCCAGTCCTAATATGTCATGCTAGTGTGCAGCGGGCGTACATGTCTGTGTGGATTTGTGCGTCAGTGTGAGTCTCCAGAGTCCAGGCTGTGTAGATCACCATTCCAACTTATCTAATTTCATTAATGTGATCCCCTGTCCATCCTCTGATGGCTTAATAGCCATTATTTGTGGGTCCCTTCAAATAAAGGCTCAGCAGTAAATTTCAGTCTGTGGAAATCGAGATATAAACGCCACCCTGCATTACTGTATAATATCTTTCCCTTTAATTAACTGAAAGCCATGCTGACATTTATTGGATTGCAAGTTACTTGTTAATGGCAATAAATTGTGAAACAAAAAAAGAATCATTGCTTATTTTACATCAATAATTTGTGGACCTTTTGCTAATGATTATTCATTACTCGCCTATGGGGACTGTCCTGTTTGGTGAGCTAAAGTGAATGAAGAATGTAAAGATTTAAGTGGGCAGCATCTACTTAGTGTTATGGCTTTGGTTTTGTGCATTAAATGCCACACTCTGTTGCTGTACCTTCACCTTGTCTTATGCATCTGGCTTTTGGTGAAGAATGTGTTTGGTGAAATTGACTACACTGAGTTTGAGGCAGAACGACTTTTAAGCAGAAAGCGTTACTCCTCTGTGTTAATATTTTTGATGGCACAAAGACATTAAAATGTTGATCACGACAATGGAATAGAAAACTGAGCTGATGTGCTGCATGTGCATGACATGACGTGTTTTATTACTTACAATGATTGAGAACAGTTTTTTTTTCTGAATTATTTAGAAACAATACACTGTGTAATTTAGTCACCACCAGCATATTGGGAAGCAAGATATTAATTGTAACTGAAGTACGGCAATAAATTCAAGCAAAAACTGCCGCAGTCATTTGTCAAAAACACGAGCTGACACCCATTTTAAGTATTTGCTTTTTGGATGAAGAAGTAAAACCTTTTAATTGCACTGTTATTTTATAAATTGGAAGGAATTGTTTTGTAGAAAATGTCAAATCATATTCAGTTGAAGGAATCGGCTACTAAAAATACAGAAAATGCACAAATATCTTCACTGAATACAGATTTAAGAAGGTATTCACTTATCTATTTTGTTATGATTAACATCTTGAAACCACACTGTGCACATTCAAGATGAATAATCCACAAGCGTGTTTGTGTTGACAATGCAACATACAGACGTCAAAGCCTCCATACCTGCCGCTTTCAACAGAAAGCACTCCATGTGCATTGAAGGGACCAATTTTCTCCGTGGTGCCACTCTGTGTGTGCGTCACTCAGTTGCTACCAGCTTGCTATTTGGAAGAAGATATTCCCTGTCGTAGTGGGCACCCGTCAGAGGGGCGGGTGGCTCTCATCAGGCGCTGCCACTTGCCTGGTGCTGGCATTGATCTGGCGTGGAGGGAACGGAGATCTGACAGCCCTGCCACAAAAAATCAGACCCTTCAAACGGCAGGAAAAGAGTCGTACTCCCCCTTCTCTCTTTGCACACAAATGCACGCACATGCATGCACACACAAACACAAAGTCAAAAAGAGCAGTCGGTCAAAGTGTAAGCATGCAGCTAGGGCCTGTCAGAGCAGATCTAGTTGATGAGGCTCTACATGTAGAGAACGATTGGGAAGGAAGAGAATGGCAAGTAGAGCGGAGGGGGGGGGGGGGCATCAGACAGACAAAAACACAGTTAAATGATGGGACGTGAGCGGGAGAGCCAGCTCACAGTCGGCCTGGTGACCCCTCCTCTCTGTGTTCTCTCGCTCTACGGTAACCTCTCCATGTTGCCATCCTGCCCCTGGGTGATTGCCCGGGTTATCCTTTCTTCTGCATCATCTGTTGTCTCCCGGTTGTGGATATGACCAGAGACAAGCTCTGAGAGAGACGTCCCTCTCCACCGATATTACGCTGTGTCTCTCACACACTTGTCTCAAATGCCTCCGACTCATCCCTTCTGATGCCCCCCCCCCCCATCAACCTGCGAATGAGCAACTGTGACAGGGTGAGAGAGAGACAGAGGGAGACAGAGAGAGAAGAGGAGAGGGGGTGAAAGAAGGGGGCATAAGTGAGAGAGCTGTTTATTTTGCAAGGCTGACAGAAAACTCTCCGAAATGCTGAGTGGGGTTCACGTTGAGTAACATAGACTGTGACTTTTTAGGGGAGAAACAAACTGCTTTGGTAAACTTGGAATGACTTTGGAATAATCTGGACCCTCCTCCCTATACTGTGGAATGGCAGAAGAGAAATGCACTTCAGCAGTTCATAGCTGCACTATAGAGCCATATACAAACCATCAGAGATGACAGGTCAATCTCAAACATTTCTGCAGTCGAAAATGTCACCTCGCTTACGCGTCTCTTCTTCTCTGTCTCACTGGATCCGTTTTCATTGTGAAACGTTGCTTTTCCTGTATGTGTGCAGGCCACATCCAAATTCATCTGCACGTTTTCATGTTCAATTTGGTTCTAGATGTAGAAGTAGTGACTACTCACAGGGCTAGGTGGTGAATTGTGAACCAGCCGCTAACACACTAACCAGGTGGAAGAATTTGAGGATGGCTTGCTTACTGCACCACAATGTGATTTTGATTGTCCAATGTTACCAAAGTTACCAAAGTCAAATCCACTGATTGAAATTGAAAAATGAATGGATTTTACCATAAACTTTTGCCTTGAAGAATGTCTGATGTCTTTTCATTAACTTGTCAGACCTTTGCTGACTTCATAATATCAGTTTTTTCTGTCTTTCTTTCTGAAATAACTGCGCATACCAAACGTCGTAACACCAACAGTCACAATTTTATCAAACAGCCTCTGTTAGGCAATAAATTAATGATTAATAAGAAAGATCCCTAATTAGATAATACAAAGTGAAGACCCTGTAAGTCCATTTTAAGCAGAACAGGCTTAAATAAAACCATGATAGCTTTACGTGGAATCACCATGCAGCTTGTGGCAGATAGAGCTTTAAAACCAGCTTTCTTCATGTGGATCTTGAGTTAATCCAGAGTTATCCGCACTTCCTTTCCATAATATTAGCTCAACCGCCCCTAACACAAAGGGGATAAATCGTATCAGCCATCTGGACCGTGCATTTACAAAATGATCAATTTCAATCAAAGGAAATTAGAGGAGAGCTTGATGTATTTGACAAATAGATCATTGGCCTGCATTACCTCTGACCCAAGTGTGACACTTTGTCGGACAATAATCTCTTTAGAATTATTGGAGCATTCAATTTGCCAGATTAAATGACAGCCAAGAAACATGTCGCTAATACAGAGAGTTGAAGCTGTCTCTTTCTCACTGCCGCTATTCTGCTTTCTGTTTCTCTCTATTTCTCTCTGTCTTAATACTCACCTCCTTACTCGTTTTGTAAACTGACATTTTTTTTATGTGTGTGTGTGTGTGTGTGTGTGTGTGTTGTTGGTTTAAGTAGCAGACAAGTGCCACCAAAAACAGGAAATTACAGAAGATAAAGGAAAGCACAACATGTGAACCACCTCATGGACCCACTACATTAAAAAACGTCTCTCTTTAATGAAACGCACACACAGTCTAAATATTTATTTTGGTCACGGTTAAAATAAAAGTTCACAGCCACTGGAGTGGTGAGCCCTCAATTGCTAGCCCCTTACAAGTCCTCAGTGTTGTCTGAGCAGTGTGCTGTCTGCAGTGGGACCTCGTCATTACCCAGTGTGTGTGTGTGTGTGTGTGTGTGGGGGGGGGGGGGGGTCTGTGTGTGTGTGGGTCTGTGTCCCGCTCCACCCTCAGCCAGCAACATCACAGAGCCTGTATAAGCTCGAGTCCCAGGGGCTGTGTTACTGTTTCACTGGACCGTCGTCGGTGCTTCCTCCTCCAGCAAATATTCTGGGTACTGTGGTCACCAGCATATAATCAAACCTCAGGGGATTTCTCCTCATGTAAAGTGTACACACGTACACACGTACACACACACACACACACACACACAAAATAAGGGATGAACGTGCCATAAATCCTCTTGCATATGTGTATGTGCCTCTTATTCATATAGAAAACCTGTGCAATTACTATGAACACGAGCACATGGATGCAAGGATGGCATCCACAGTATCCACTGTGAAGGTTGACAGAGTTTAAGCGCTTTTGTACTCTTCATTATTTCACAGTAACACCCTCTTTGGTGCACACAGTTAAATTACTTTGCTGTATATTATGCATTTTAAACTGAAAGGAGACTCTAAACCATGTAGAACAATGAAAGGAATCGTCAGTTATCTGATTAGAGCCTTGATTGATCTATTTTAGTGTTTTATTGGTTGGGATGTATCATGCATATTGTTTTCAAACCTAAGTTGTATGATTAAGTTGTTTTACACGCTTCCCAGGAGTCAAGTATTACATTGACTTCCAGTATTTGTTTTAAAAATGTTTTAAAACCAATTCAAAACAATGTTTTATAGGTTTCAACAATGCCTGCTTGGACAACCAGTGTTTGAATGATGGTCACACAAACGAGGAAAAAATGTCAAAATATTGAATTTTGAATATTGTATTGAATATGTAACGCAACATAGATTCACAGGACAACATGACAGGTCATTAATGAAGAGTGAAATGCTTATTGCATATCCTCACTCTCAAAATGGTGCATGTGCAATGTTGAAGGAAATACTGTGTTTAAATGTGAATGATTTGTATGAATAAATAGCACACTAAGCAATTCATCTGAATGTTTGTTTGGAAGTTAATTTATTGAAACTAAATACTGCACACTGACTTGATGGGGGGGGGGGGGGTATTATTTATTCTGTTTTCAAATGTGTAGTGACAAGGTGAGTTTTGTACTTGTTTGAGTTGGTCCAATAGAATTGATTCTGATGAATTGAGGTTTTATTTCCATTTTATTTTCTCAAGGTGGAACTGGTACATAAAGGCAAGGCATCAGACAATGTAGGACCACATTACATGGGTAAAAAAAGAAAATAAAAACAACAGAAGTTAACGTTCCCTTGTACATCTTAAAGTCACCACTGGCCCCACACGGTGAATTTCCTGCAAGATCTCCTTTAACAATAGACTGAAACAGGTGCTAAACTTCCCACCTCTCATTCATTTTTGGTCAATAATTTCACAGGCCTGTGTGGCTGTTACACACACACACACACACACACACAGTTTGAGCCATAAACCCTTTTCTGCCAGTGGCTGATGCACGGCACCCTGTTGACACACACTAACAGTGATATATACCAGTGGATGAATCTCTAATTAAGCTTTGGCAGGGACTCCGCAGTTACTTAGTGCCACACTTCATTATCTGCACATACTCCTGCTCCAACAGGACCATCGTTGATTTAAGGTAACGTAGAAAATGTCCACACTGAGTTGCATCTGTTTCTTCTCTTAAAACATGTTTCAGTCTGAAATTTATATAACGTTTGGTTTCAGTGAGTTTGAATTTTAAGATTAAATCTGGGATTTACTTGACCATCTAAACTTGAGGATATAGTCTCATATGTTACCAAAAACCATATGATACTACATCTGATGAAACATTAAGTTGCTTTGTGACTTTCAACAAGCGGAGGCGTGCTGAAACTGCAGACCATCAGGGCTCTACAAACACGACTTAAGCTTTCTTCTTGAAGAAAAACACACCAGCCAGTTTGCAGGAACTGGAAAAGGTCCTTCCTGTCTGTACAATAGATTGCATTACGAAACAGCTTTTGCTCCTGGGCTCCACAGCCAATCAGTGAGTCGCATTAAGTCCGATCACTACATGCACCATGACAGGCAGAGGTCAAGAGTCCTGACCTGTGATGATGACTGGGTTGACAGATGTCATGTCAACTTTGTAATGGGTTTGTTTTAATGACAGTGAGTCATCGCTCGTGTGTACGCAGGGTCACCGTTGACCACATACCGGATCACTGTCACACAATTTCTATTCTCCTCGGACGCAATATACTGTAACAACTTGTGATCGGTCTGTCACTCAAAATAACAATGTCCTATCAGCCCGCTAGAGAACTAATTCTCACATGAACCACTGAAAATACAAACGCAAACTAAGTTTGTAACCAATGCACACTGTATTCATCGATGGAGAGTGAAAACACCATTCAGTTAATAGTGATGCCTTGTCATACCCCATTTCGAAAAAAAAGTACCAAGTGATGCAACTTTTCACACATGAACGATGTCAGAATTCTGCAACCTATCTAATATATCTCAGTTTCTCACACAACCTATCATAAATACTTCTGTCTGTCCATGCCAGTGCACTGAATTCTCTCTCTTCTTCTTTCTTGCTCCAGGCCCATTTCTCTCTCAACCGTGGCCTTTTTTTTACGTCATTGTTTGACCAGTGTGGAGGTCTACGGTCTACATGTGTCTACAACACATAACAAACGAAATGAGGACTACAAATGAATCACAAGGGGGGGGGGGGGTGAAATTCTTTAAGAAGTGTTAAATGCTGAGTCGTGTTAAATTACAACCAAAGAAAGAGACTCTCTAAAGAATTACCACTTAATTAGGTGTTAATTAGCATAATTATGCATGCTAACAGTGTCTCGACAGAATAGCAGTTGTCAGGAGGGTTGAACCATCTGTAACGGCAGAGGATTAATACATCATCTTTTATATCCAACAACGCTTTACCTCTTCTATCTCAAAGTGCTTTTCATTAATCAATTTCGCTTTTATTGGAGAAGAAATTTGTCATTTTTCATTATGTGCCATTATACCACTCCCTTTGCAGCTATAACGGTTCTAATTAGGCCTCAAGTGTATCTTCAAACACAAACACTTGAATAGACGGACGGAGATTGTGTTCACACACTGACACACACACACACACACACACTTGCACAGTTATAGCAACTGGCAGTGCCGTGTTAAGTTGACGCACTTAACACGGGCGAGATGGGCAGGTTCTGGTGCTGTTAAAGAGGGGGAGGGGTGGAGGCAGAGGTAAGGGTGGGGAGAGACAGGAGGTTTGACAATGAGGAGGAGAGGAGAGGCATCGAGTGAGCAGAAGGTGGAGGGGGTCGGTAATCAATGAAAAGTCTTGAACTTAGGAAAACCTTTTCATGTTTGGTAATCAGCTAAGAGTACCTGCATCTCCTCCTCGAGCCGGAGGAAGACGAGCACGGACAAGGAGAAAAGGTAGAGCCTGTTGAAAGAGGACAAGAGGTGAGATTCACATGAAGAAGCATTTTAACTTTGTACAATAATCATATAGGTGTCACAAAACATTAAATACAAGTTGAGTCTATTTTATTGAATTACACTTGATTGAATTAGCTGCCACAAAACCCTGCAGTTGAAACTTTTGTTCAAGGTAGTTTCTCAGTTATGTCTCAAAGCTTTGATTGTAGAACACGTTTTAGAAAGTGGACAATTGAGAGACTTCCAAAACAATCTCAGGTGCACAGCTTTTCCTGGAGCTTTCAGCCATTTCACACAGTCTTCATCAGAAGATGGATTTTGCTGAGTTGTCATTGAGATCTCATTAGCTGTTGTGATTAATGAAAGTTAAACATGACTTGACCTTGTTAATAGTAGTTTGACAAAACAATCCCAACTCCACTAACTAGCTTTTTCTAGAGCCTCGAACTGTATCAAATGGTCTTCATCAGTGGACTGTCAGTGAATACCAGTGACCTTTGGTTTTTTCTCAAACCACGATATCCAAGGACAAGAATTAACTTCAATGCCTAATTGGAAAGATTACAAAATTACAAAGACTGACTTTATGATAAAGATGTTCATTAGAATTGCTGTCTGCTTCACCGTTATTCAAACCGACTAACAAGTCATTCTGATGCGTTTTCTTGTTGCGTTTCCACCTCTCTCCCTTTTCCCATATTCCATCTGTGGAATCAATGTCTTGATGGATAACATGCGTGACACATCTCACCTTCCTCTTTAGGGAAGGGTGACAGAATCACTCCCTGTGCTGCCATTTCCATCTACCAGCCCTGTAACACACACACACACTGACACACACACACAAAGGTGTGGCCGGGGCACATACGCACCACAGCTGCAATCTATAAGAGCCCTGAGCCTTCGGCGACCTTGACACTCTCCACTCACGCTGGCCTAGCCCATAGCATATGTCTGTGTGCACGATTGTATGCGTGTTTGTATGGGTGTGTATGTGCATGTCAAGCATGTCTCATCTGCACATGTTCACTTCACTTAAGCATATTCGCAGAAACTCTCCTACACACTTTGATATAAAACTCTTCTAGCTGATGCACATACTAATTCTCTTCATATGGTATTTAAAGTGGGAGTCTAACACTTGAACCAGGTCTCCCCCATCTCCCCCCCCCCCCTTCCCCTTCCTCTCTGAGGCCCGCAGGGACATTAGCATTATCGATGAGCTCACCCCGTCACCTCAGACACAGGCTCTTAAAAGAGAATAATTTCATGCAAATGAGATATTGACGAGCTAATGATTAATTGGCTGCCTGACTGTGTTAATATGCAATAGCTGTCGTGTAATATGCATTTCTAATGACTGTCTCAGTGTGTTCAAACAAATGGGCAACTTTGATCATTGGGGTACTCAGAGGCTTTCCAGCATGTTAGCTCGGGGATAAAGCTTTGCCTCAGGGGTTTGTGCAAACTACCATGGGAATGCAACCACGGAGAATGTTCCCCTGCTGGTTGCAATGTGTGTGTGTGTGTGTGTGTGTGTGTTTTAATTTTATGTAGAAACAAGGATTGGAGATATTTTTTAGCCATATAGTATGTATCAGAACAATATTGTTGCATAACTCTAACGCACCTATAGAGACGTCTGAGAGACGTATGAGCAACAACTATGTATAACAACATGTATAACATTTGACGCAGACTACCTGACCGTAGTCAATTCACAGAGACTCCACTCTAGCGGTATTAACAGTTATAACAGGTATATTCTTTTATTAATCCGAAAATGTCTTAAAATCAGTTTGTATTTTTACAAAATGAGTTAAAATGTTGAAGAAATATGTGCAGTAAGCTTTTTGCGCACATTAGCAACATATGTACAACACTGCAAGTTTACCATACAAGAGTAAAACAATCAACATGAAATGCCAAAATCTAAATTGTATCAAAACAAGTGTCAGTTATGTCATCAATGCTGCACATTGATGACATAACTGACACTTGTTGCACTGTTGAATTTAGGTCTGCAAAATGAATGAATCTGTTTCTGCCATGTTGTTGGATCTGACACGAGTGACATAATTCTTTAACTTCTTCATGACCATGTTTGCATCTGTGATAGTGGAGCTCACTGTTCACATTTCCGTTTCAAGTCGACTCAGACTTGATTAAAATACATCCAGAATCGCCATTACTTTCGACTAATCTTAATGTCTGAATGTCATTTTCCAAATTATTAAAACTACACGTATTATTCAAGGTAATTAGTATATTTTTGCTTACCTGCTGATGAACTTTGTATGAACATATCCATTGTAAACCCACTTACTGAGATAGATCTTTTAACTCACTGACACATTCTGCAGGAAGTGACCTTAACGTGGGTTAACTGTCAATCAATAAACATCCCCCAGAATCATCTCCAGACATAACGACTGCTCCATCTCTTTACCTATGTATCATTCACCATAGATCAACTGCACACTGGACATCTAAGGACAAAAGAAACACAGTTTGATTAAAACATTTGAACTAATATCTGGTGATTTGACACAGATAACGTTACGGCTGGCACCAGAGTGCCCCTTGCTTGGGTCATTTCTACCTAATGATCCAGAACCTGAAAAGTTCTATTAATGACAATGTCTGGTTTAACAGAATGGAGACTGTGTTTGAGGTCATGGCATGTCTGAGGTGTGGATTTCTTAGCTTTCCCAGAGTAAGTGACGTGGTTGCTGGGCAAAATGATGCCAGATCAATTTAGGGTAACCCTGTGTATGTATGCACACATATGCAAACACGTACCATCATGGACAACAAGTCGTGATCTCAATATACACGTGAATCTCCTAATCTCTTGGAATCCAAATTTCTTGAATACTGTATGTTAAATATATATAATATCTGGTAATTCTTCATTTACCTTTTTACAATATGGAATAAAGAGACAAAAGAGACCAAATATAGTCAACTTGAATAAACTGGAATCCTATTAAATGTGGATTGATTGAATGTCACATACTCAACGATATTGTATATTTAGACATTTAGGAGGGATTCTACAGACAAATCAGCTTTAATAATCAACTCGGTATAATTACACCCACAATATCAATGGACAAACATCATATTGGAGTCCACTTAGGTGTGTGTACCGTGTATGTGCCAGTTTAAATGTGTTTGTGTATAAGTGGCTGCATTGGGCTGTGAGTGGGCCTAATCAGACTGACTGCAACTGTCCTTGGGGACCTGCATGGATCTGTCCAAGTGTCATTCAGTTTGTCCATCTGTCTGTCTGAGGCCAGAGGAGATATGGGGACATGGCACCAATAGCAATACAGGCAACCAGGGATCAGGATGTGGTGTGTGACGTGTTTGCTATAGCACCTAAAGACAGATGGATGGAGCGACGGGACTGGACAGGCAATAGAAAAGGCAGACCTGTGGCCAGACCTGTCAGCAGACATAGACCTGCTGACACCTATGTGTGTGTATGTGTGTGTACATGCACACATCTGCAAAAATGGCAGTTGATGGCTGCCACTCAAACAACTAATCTGCCATCAGTTGAGTGACAGGGGAATGTGTTGCTGCCCTGACCTGCTCATTTAATCACCAAGTGTCCAATGAGGCTTCCCACATTGTTAGCTGTAAACAACTCTGGTTTTAGACTTAGTGAGGGTCGTGTGTGTGTGTGGGGGGGGAGGGTAACTGCTCAAGTAAATAGTGTTATTATCACTGAAAGATTGTCATGAGATTATCATCATACTGAAACTTTGTAAAAAAAACAATAAAAAACAACATATCCTTCATTCCACTGAAGAGTCAGAACAGTCTAAGCCTCTTCTTGTACATATTTGTTGTCACTTAACATACATCTTAATTTAAAAAGGAATAGTGTGACATTTTTGGACATTTCATGCTCATCTCATGTCTTCACATGAATATGTTGCTGGAGCCACACAGTTAGCTTAGCATAAAGACTGGAAACAGGGAAATTACGACTTCCCAGTTCAGATGGAATGCAGCATTTATTTTGAAAGAAATAAGCACGTTCAGCAGGATAAATAGAGGTGAACACGCAAATGAAAACAAGTTGTTGCAAACCTCCAATTCAGCTTTTATTCTACAGATATCAGTTTCTGTATACAGCATATACAGTCAATGGTCTGTCTTCTAGCCAGGCTATCTTCTAGCCTGTCACTGTGGGAGGATGTGGCGAGAGCTATATGTCATCAGCAGTGAAAGAACGGAGCGGTGTTGGACAGATAAGAGCAACAACATGTTTCCCAGCTGTGATAAATTGTCTGCTCAGACAGCGCTGCTATTTCCCCTCTTTCATACATGGGCCGTTTTATTGAATTTAGCCACTGATAAATAAATGGACTGCCACAGACCCGTTTAAGCCTGCCCCGAGGAGGATGCTTGGCAGGAGTTTAAACAGCTGGCCTTTTTTCTCGCTCTTTCTCTTTTGTGACAGTGATTTTGTTCGAGATCAGAGAAAAAAGGAGGGATATCGAGAAATATCGAGAAGTAAAGATGAAATCCTGGATGTATGTGAACACTATCTCAGAAAGCATTACATTTTTGCAGGATCAGTCGGCCCTACATGAATACATGGACCCAAACGCAAAGACAATATTCAGAGAGTTACAAGTATAAGCGAGTGGACAGAAAATGAAATCTAAATCGAAATCCGGATTCTTTTGTTTCAGCAAAACAGTGAAAACACAAGTATGCTAGCAGAACTGGTTGTCAGATAGGTAAACAGCTTGGGGAACCCCCTCCCCCCACATCTTTCTGATTTCGGAATAGCTGTGACTGCCGCCGACTATTTCTGTAAAACCCACTTCATGCGGTAATTGGTCAGGTGTTAGGAGGCGGACAACACGTCATACAAGCTAGTTGCTTTCTAGCATAACCGGACGTTAGTCACAGGACATTACACAGACGAGACTGACTCAAGCCACTGATGCTTCATGTCAAACCTGCAACAAACAGGGCCAGGCTCAAAGATAACGAGCACGTAAGGTGGAGCATATTTAATTTGGCCCAAAGTGTTGCTGTATAACGTAATTATTATTAACAAAATGAATCCTTTATAAAAAATGTATAACTAATGAGAACTATTTTATGCTGTTTGAGTTCATATAAAACAAATATTTTTCAAATCTATTGATCACATACTGTATATGGTGAATGGTCTTGTACTTTTCTAGACGTCCAAACACTTAATGTGCTTTAACACTACATGCCATTCACCCATTCATACCCTTTCATACACACATGACATTGGCTACCATGCAAGGTGCCACCTGCCCATCAGAACTAACTAATTCATACACGACATTGAGCCTGCATGCATGCCAGCATGTATTCTGCTGCTGCTGTCTGTGACAAAGTAAGTGCTTGACACACAGACAAATGCCCATGTGCTGCTCAGGTCTGATCAAGGTAAAGATCCATTAGGTTAGTATGCAAATGTATGTATATTAAGGTCATTGATTAGGGTGAGCAGGCCATTTTTAAGGCCTGGTGATGTAGATGAGGAGGGAAGGGTTGGTGTGACCTGTTTGGGTCTAACTCAATACAGTGTCACATAGCAGCACAGCTCAATCACTTACAATCCTGAGTGAACCATGAAATAACGCCGCTTCCTATTGGACCTGAGAGCATCACAAGATGAATGTGACCTCCGCAAAACCTGTCGAGTGATAGTGATGTTACAGTCCCACCTGGATTCTACATGTGGTCCTGTGCTTTGCCTCATAGAGCAAACTCTTACTTTCCGGTACTTGATTTTCTGTACAGACTCTGTAGAGACCAGAATTTGTTATTCTGAAACTGTACCAGGACGCAGTTTTGAATAAAATATTGTGGCAGCATGGACAGATCCCAGAAATACTGTTCCTTTCCAAAAACTTGACATAAATCAGAAAATAGAGAAATTAATTTCCGTGTTGTGTATTGTATAGAATCCATTCAACACAGGTCACAGTAAAGCAGTAGATTGTGGGATTGTTTTTACAGTGACAGCGGAGCTTTTTGTGAGCTGAAGGTGTCATTTATAATTTCAAAAAGAACAAATAATCTTCCACAACGATCCACATTTAATCACTAGATTCTAGTTCTAGATTGAAATATGCTATATTTTACGACAGTCTATGTTAATTGTAGCGCTAAAGCGATAAAAATAATAATTGCAATACAACAATAATAATAACAAAACAATCATTTTGACAATAACTGATTAAGAAAATCCTTTTGGTTGCATGCGATTTTTGTACTTGCCTCTTAAGTCAGGATATCCATTTTTCTTTTTTTTTGTCTCTCGCAAGTCCCATTGGTGCAAAATCAAAGTGCATTTACCGGTAAGTTGTCTACCGAGCTGGTTCACCTTCTCAAATCTTAGGATCTGCTTTCTTTTCTCAGTTGCATATCTTAATATATATCTTGGGGATTTTGGACTTTTGATCATACAGAACACGCAGCGGACATTTTCACCCTTTTTCTAACATTCAATTGACCAAGCAATTAATCAATTATTTGAAAAAAATATACATAAGACATATAAATCAATAATGCTAATAACTTGCAACCCCAGATAACTGTAGAGAAAACATGCAGCATGCTGGGTCCTTTGTTGAATCTGACCAAAAAACACACCTTTTCACTTGTCACCATCTTCTGGATGGTGTGAGTGCAAAGAGTGAAAAATGTCACTTTTGTCATTCACTCTGATATAAGACTCTATCACACATATAGGCTCATATAGCCTCATAGTCTTACCTAACACTGTTAGCAAGACAAATAACCAAGATCCCAAATCTGGGACAGTAACCGGGAGTTACTGATGAGGTACAGGAAACCTTGTAGGAGCCATACGTAAAGTATGTAACCTGCGTCAGAATGCATTGTGGGTTCTGTGTGTAAATGCATGTCTGTGTGAAGCTACACCATCTGCAATAAGAGGACCTGACAGCTCCCACACCCCTCAGTGCAGTGTGTGTGTCTTTGGGCTCATTCAGAGTGACAGTGTAGATTAGGGGTGTAATCCCCGCAGAGCTACAGGGGATCTATCAGTACCCTCGGCTCCAGACACAGACACACGCACGTACGCACACACACATGCACACACACACACACACACACACACATACACACATGCACGCACATTGTGCTGGAAATTAATTGAAATGTTAATGGAGGCGAAGACTCCATTCTTAATTGCTTGGTGCTGGATTGAGACAAGATCGTTTATGAAGAGAAATTAAATCAGGATCCAGGGCGATCTTGGTTGTAAAAAGGTTTCGAGGTGTATGTGGGAAGGTCATAAAGGAGCGCTGATTGCAACAACGAACAAGTCACGACTGACACCCTCTGTTTTTGTTAGCAGGTCATGTTAGCAAACTGAATGGGATGATTAGTTAACAATATGTACTCAAAGAAAGTTCACTGTATTTGTCTTTTTTTCCCCCAGAATGAAATATCTGAGGTGGCAGAAAAATAAAAGCAGTGTTTTGAGTTTTCCCCGGATGTGTCGAGGAAAAACACTTAAAGGGAGGCTTTGATCTTAGTTTTAATTAGCTCCTATTCCCCTCTAGTATTCCTCTTTTCTGTATTTGCAAGAAAGCGTATGAACAATGCTAACAACGAAGCCTCTTCTGACGATGTCAGCATTTTACTTAACTTTTAACTTGTTTTTTTTTCCCTCTTTACTTCTCAAAGCGTACCCTCTCTCCCTCAAAATGTCACCACGTACAAGAACAGCAAAGAAGAGCTCACAGCCGCTTTCCTCCACGGCCATCTCATCTCACTCTTTGTGGCTTCAAGATGTATCCAACATACCAAGCACATGATGAATTCAACATGTGTATGTTTTTTAATCAATATTAATTTCAGGGCAAATCAATAGAAGCAACATTAAGATGGTCCTTTGCATGTTGAGCACCTTGACTCTGTCAGTGAATGGAGACGTGATGAGAGGTGAGAGAGCGTCCATGGCGGTGCCAGCGGGGAGGCCCAAACTCACTCATTATCTCCCCTCAATTAGACCCTCTCGCTTCGCCACCCTGGGCCTCCACAAAGTGTGTGTGTGTGTGTGTGTGTGTGTGTGTGTGTGTGTGTGTTTCTATTCGCCTTCACCCTGCTGAGTTCATCATACAGGCAACTGAGGAGTCTTTCCACTGAAAATCTGTCTCACTGATCACTTAGACATAATTGGACAGGCCATCTCCCTCTCTTTTTTCATGTGTGTGTGTGAGTGTGTGTGTGTGTGTGTGTGTGTGTGTGTGTGTGTGTGCTCAATGAATATATGCAGCACTTTAAAGCGTTTGACAAATACACAGAGCTGAGGTTATACGGAGCAGCGGTGCAACCGACAGGTGTAGGAAAGTCAAGACCAGTTGGATTTAAAGGACAAGTCCGGTTAAAGCTTTGGACTCATTTTTGGAGTTCAGCACGTCATTCCTGTCAGTAATAATATCAATGTACTCACCAAGTTAATTGACGAGACCTGGGAATTCAGTGGCTAAATAGAAATGAGGCGAGAAACACAACGTGTCAGACAACCATACAAGTTTCAAACAACAACAAGTTTTTAACAAGCTTGAAATAAACTGTTTGCAATAATCTAGCTCAACGTCTTGCTGTTTCCTGATGTCATAAATTACTTTGGTGAGCAAACAGTCATGACTGATAGAAATGACGGCTCAAACTGAGGACATGTTACATACATTGTAATGAACTCGAATTTCCTTTAAATAAGGAATAATTCATGTTTAGTCACAGATACACACAGACGCTTTAACCGATAAGCTCTCTATTGCCGTCTCTCTTTCTTTCTCACGTTCTTACCTGTGACTTCTCCACATCTCTTTTTATTTTCTGTGCAGTTGCTTTTCCACTCTCTTCTCCTCTGCAAATGTACCTCAGACCAGCAGTCCACCAGCTTCACCGCAGCTAACATTGACGTAGTTCAAAGTCTGGCAGATTCCACATCTTCTACCCAATCAGACTTAATTAAACAAAAAACTGTGAGCCTTAGAATGTATAATGTTACTGTACAGTTTGTATTGAATTTAGCCAGCTGTGTTGAAAGACTCCACATTCTCTACCTGTGCAGACTGCATGTGTGTGTTTGGGGCTGTAATGTATCCCAGCAGCCCTGTGGTTCAATCGTTAGGCTGAGAGAGAGTGTGTGTGTCGCAGCAGAGGGACCCCAATCCAACATTCATGAGGCCTTTGTGTCTGTGTGTAAGTCGCTGGCTTCTTGTAGTCCTGAAGCACAAGTTATATCACAGGAGCAGACACATACACTGCTGTCCGTACTCTTGACAGCACATTACCATGGCATACATGACAACATTCACATCAGCAAACAAATAGATGCAGACAAAATGCTGAGGACAGTGAGCTGAGCTTTAACGAACTGTGAAAGTTAAGTCTCTCAGCCTGTGTGTGTGTTCTGTGTGTGGGTGTGTGTGTGTGTGTACAGACGGAGAAATACATGGGTGGAGATCAATTTGTGGGATGGATAGTTTTAAGATTTTTACAAAAAGCAGTGAAAGAGCATCATGAGACAGAGAGATGCAGAAAGAGAGCGAAGGCAATGATTAAAAAGTGAGAGAAGTATCAGTGTATATAATTTGTGATGAGCAAAGTGAGGAGGAGCTGCAGAAGTTTTGTCCCTCCATCAGTAGCCCGATCCCTGGTCCCTCGGTGCGCCTCCCTACCCCCCAGAGGGCCTGTTGTTTAGCCACCTAGGCCTTGATGAATTTCTCCCCGTCAACAAATTAAGAATTGCTATTGTTGCTGTGACAACAAGGCATCCCGGTCGCCGTGGGGAGCACCATGGAGACCAGTGACAGAACTCTAGAAGTCTCCTAATCATCCCCGGCTGTCAGGAAGCACCTGGCCTGACACCTCTGCTTAAAACCTGTCTCCCAGGCATAAGATAATTACAAGTGCCAGCAGAGAAGGAGAGAGGAGGCAGGGAGAAGGAGAGCTATAGTGAGAGAGGAGAGAAAGAGAGAATTCTTTCTTATAAGTGGCTGTGTGAGGAACGGAGTGCAGGAGCTTTTTGAGACAAGTTGCCATTGAAGTAGAGGAAGTGTTCAAAGGAAGAAGTGGAGTTGAGTGTGGGGAGGTGTCTGGGGTGTCTCCCCTCTTCCCTGAAGAGAAGGCCAGGGAGGGGGTCCCTAGATAGCGCTGTGGGGGACAGGTGAGGGACGGAGCTGTCACTGGGCCCACATTCACACACACACAAAGAGAAGACAGAGACTGTTTGACTGGTCCAGTACAAATGCTTCATGGATTGCACACCACATTTTTTGGGGGGGGTAACAGTTTGTGGAGTATCTTTTTTTTCATTATTATTTTGGAAAAGTTACACTAAAGTTGTGAAAGCTCTGGTCTGATGTACGTAGTTGCACTGGTAAATAGAGTAATGGCTTGGAGAAAGTATGTACAGAGCTTACGAAACAAAACCTCACTGCTGACATGCTGAACTGCCTCTCTGTTTGTGACAAAAAGAAAAACACACAGGGCTCATGTCACACCAGCCCTCTCTATAACCAGCCTGATTGCTAAGTGAGAAAATACTTGCCAAATCACATGTACTGAGCCGCTGAGGAAGAGCAACGCGCGCATTCGCCCGTGTATGCACACACACACACACACACACACACACACACACACACATGCTTAAGTTTCATTACAACCTTTCATTTCTGTAGCAGCGGGGCCTTCCTTCAGAATAACATTCCTGTCATCCCGGCCACAGGGGGCTAAATTATTAAAATACTCTAATTCTTTCCTTCTCCCTCCCTCCCTCCCTCCCTCTCTTACTTTCCAGCACTCTGCCACTCATAATTTGTCTTTTCATTGTTGCCAATTCAGAGGCAATCCCTCCCATTAATGATGCCAACTGTTCTAAATGGTGTGGCTGAGAGAACGGAGGAGGAGGGGGAGATGTCAGCGAGAGGGGAAGCGGTGCACGTGTGGCACAGACAATGCTCTAGATTTTACAAGCTGCTGTGCAGATATAAATGGATGATATACTGACTTTCACCCATCTCCCTCTCCTGTCCTCCCACATGCTCTGATTGTTAAACAGGCTTTCTTTTATTAACTGTTTAAATGTACATATGTGGCTTTATTTGCCTGTCACTAGTAAGCATATTTTGGGAGATTAAGAAATATATCTACATCTGTTTCCTGTGCAGGGTCTACCCGGATGCATAAAACTTTGGAATATATTTTCACCACGAATCAATTAGATCATATACTTTTACGGCCGTGCCTTTGTATTGGCAAGTGGCGAGCTGTGTAAAAAACACTTTCTTTTTGTATTGACTGAATGAAAAGTACAATAAAACTGAATACATCAGCGAGGACAGTGATGATGCAGCAAAATGGCACTTAGAATATTGTTATTGTAGTTTATGTGTTCTCCTGAGAGCAGCTATACCTACAGAAATATATAGAGAAGCACATTCACGTCATGAATATTTGAAGTTGAGAAATGATTTAGTCACATGCATCAATCTGTGTTATGAACAGGAGAAATAATGTCAATATATATATATATATATCTCTGAGAAATTATGCAAAGACACAGAGTTTACCTTGTATTGAAGCTGAATCTGCATGTATGTAATTTCGATATTGTTCTTGTAAAGAAACGAGTGAGTTGCATTGTCTTGTCATGTTTTTACTCATTCATCACAGGACTGAGTTGCAAAATTGGATATCTTTCTTTTTCTATTTTGAGCAGGTTTAATGTAACTTACTTTAAAATACTAGCCCCTCTGACCTTGTCTCAATAAATAAAACATATTAGTAAATAAATAACTCGCTGGCTGAAGGATCAATGTAGGGGCCTCAGCAATGACTTCAGTTTTTTTCGAGACATACCTGTGTTAAAAATGAATCTGTAAAATATTTTCTCGTGATGTTCTATGATGCAAACACCTTTTAGTTCAGTATGCTTCACACATGCTTCACACATATCACAGATATGATTTCCAAATGTACTACTTTTATTTCCAAGTTACATATTGTGTTTAGTGTTATAATTCGATAGGATCATTTAAATAGCGCAGTTCATTATTTGGGGAAGGATTACATGGGGAAGGAGTGAGAGAGCAAAATAAATATTGATTGGTTTGAGAAAGGAGGGCGAGAGACAGAGAGAGTGAGTGAGAGAGACTTGGTTAAGCTGTGTGATGGAACTGCGCTGCTATCTTCAATGAGGAATCCCATATGAAGGTCTGGATTAACCGCATTTAATCCCTCATCAAACAGACAACAACAGTGCAGCCTAATCCCCCCCCCTCAGATTAGCAGCGCTCCTGCTCTCGTCTTGGCAGCACAGTAGGGGCCGGTGCCGGTGCCGGTGCCGGTGCCGGCCCATTGAGCTCTCCTCCACAATGACCTCTGGATGAGGCTCGGGCTTACAAGCCGCAAGCCCGAGCCTCATCGCAGCAGCTGCAAGTCAACAACGTTTCACGGGATGAACTGTTATATGAGACATTCACCGGACATGGCGGTATGGGAGAGAGGACATTTGGGAGTTCTGTTTCCACCTGAAATTGTATTAAATTTCATTTGTAAAGTTAAAAACAAATGTTCTTCAAGCGTCTCTAGATATTTCAAAACATGTCCATAAATATAGTATATGATGAGCAGGTTATAAAACAAGAAAGCTCAAAGAAAGGTGTTTCAGAGCACTTGACTTTGAAGACCTTGATTGTATTACAAAACCTGTAATTAGAGGTTGAGATAGGGGGATGTAATTGCCTCTAAGAGTGAGTACCCTGGAGTAAACAAATATGTTCATCAAGCAAATAAAGGATTAACGTGTATATGCTCACTTCACTCCTTAACCTGCCGATTCATCTGGGAAATGCAAAGCACAACATAAGGCGAGAGGGTGAGAGGGGCGGAGAGAAACAGAAAAAAAACAAGAACAGAGAGAACGGGCCAAAAGTGCTGACACTCGCTCTTCTGAGCCGGCTGGGTGACTCGTTTCCTGAGATAAAACGCAAATAGGCAAATGCTCACTGGGAATATGTGTTTTACTGAGAATCATTTATTCATGTTTTTCTTTACTTTTACTTTGAATTCTGTGAACTATCACTCTAGACCAATATAATCCCAAACTCTTTGAATTTTCTGATATTTTGTGCCGATTTAGTTTCAGTGGCCCAGTCCCATAAACGTTGACCACAAACAGAGCTTAATGAGGGAATGTACCCACAGAGGCAGGACTCACGTCAAGGTCTTGGTAACTCGTTTGTTTTTGCTGATGGAGTCATGAACAAGTTTGGGCATGTAGCTGAAATTTTGATTTAAACCTCTGTTGACTATCTCCTGCATTGTCTGCCGCTTGTGCGAATGCTGAGCTTTAGTTTCTGTCTTAATTAAGGTAATTGTGATTGAAGTGTGGCCTGTTTTAGTGTAGCCTTGAGGCGGGAAAAGGTTGTGTTTTTGCAGAGCTAGTTGGGCTGTACTCAAACCTGAGACCCTGCAGGCACCAGGAGACAGTGTATGTGATGCCTGCTGACCTGTGGAGACCCTGCATATTTAGGTAAAGATGTACAGATACACGCTGAGAGACATCTGTGTTGACAAACCAGTGCACCTGGATGTTAGAGGTGAAGATGGGACTTGACAGAGCGCCTGAAAGCTTTTTTTAGACTTACATGCAAAAACACAGACCAAAATGACTGTGGGGCAAATCATTTTAAAACCTAAAGCAAGTAATCAGCATATTTTGTCATATTCTACTCAAAGGGAGCAGTTGACTGTTTGAATGTTTCCACTGTTGCCATATTGTAAATCATATCATCGTCTTGTGTTTTTACTAAGACGCTCCCTTGTTTGTGTTACATTGGCAGAAACAGGAATCCCCCCCAGAACAAAATTCCGGCCCCATGTATATTTTATTTCAGGCTCAGGAAAAGAAAAATAATCACACTTTCTCCTATGCAGAATCATAAAACCCCCTCTATTGTAAAATGTACTGCAGTGTGTGCATGTCTACGCTGTCTGCCCTGGTTTAGGTTTATTTACCTTGAATACCTTTTTGTGTATTTTTTAGCATTTTCTGCCAGTAATATTCATTTAAAAAATTGTAAGCAATCGCGCTAGTAGCAGTAATAACCGTAGTAATGCTTCTGTAAATTGTCTTTTTGTGTGTGTATGTCTGCCTATGCCTACAGTATAGTGTGTTCATGTGTGTGTGCGATGTATGAGCTTGTGTGTGTCTGAGTGTGTGTGTGTGTGTGTTCTTTGGAGCAGGACCAGCCCAGCAGTTATGGAGCTCAAGCGGGCTAATGTTGTACTGCTGCCAAAACAGTAAAGCAGCCCCCACTGATATCAGTTATTAATATTTAACTGTCCACTATTAAAGTTTAAGGCGGTTGAGATGGAGCTGGGGGGAGAAAGAGGCTACTTCATGATCAGTGGCCGTACAGCACTGTAAACACGTTCATTAAAGCCCCTGACAGTGTTACAGTGTGGATTTAGGGAGCAGGAGGCAATAGTGCAGGAGGCTACAGTTGTTCTGTGTGTAGACATAGTGCACATAAGCAGAAGACACTGGATCTGATAAATGCATGTATTTCTGCTTGAATACGATTATGTTTTCGTCTGAGCATGAGAATTGAATTAATTTAAGCATTGTTGGGAACCAGTGCCCACCATGAACAATATGCATGTGTCTCACAATATAAATGAGTAGATGTGGTGTGCAAAGGCTATGCTGTAAGGCTGCATTTCTTGCTCTTGATTGTCACATTTACTGTCCTCAGTCATCAGGGTGCAGTGAAAAGTCTTGTTTAATTTGTTGTGTCATAAAACTCCTATACATTTACTTTTATTTGTTGCTGTAAACCTGCACTAGAAAACAAATAAAAACGCCATATGGTATATTGTGTTTTACATTCAATACGCAGTTATAAATGCATGGCTTAATATGGAAACATATGTGAAAATATAACAAGGGCCTCAAGTGTGCCCCCACATTCATCTTCAGAAATGGGACGTTTTAAAAACAATTGTGATGTTTCTGTGTTTTCTCTTATTCCTCCTTTAAATTCAATTTGGAGAATCAATTTAACACACAGTACTGTTGGCCAGTGAGAAAGCAGTCTTGTAAAACTTGTTGCCCCTACCCCTAACTTGCTACCCCTGTTGTTTCTCCTCCTCCAAACAGCCTGGAGTGTGACCTCCCCCTGACGTTTTGAGGTAAACAAGTCAAACCAAGGTTAAAACAGGAAGAAATGCAGTGTGAGAGATTCAGCGATGTTCCAACTCGCTCAAGAGGTAAAAGAATAGGCTGGCTGGCTAAAAGTGAGCATGAAAAATACCCCACCTCCACGTTGACCCATATCATCCATTATGTGTGGGTGATTATGAGAAGAGCACTGCCTTATGGGTAGCCACAGTTCCAGGAAACAATAGCTCACTGTCAGGCTATGTTTTAACCGTAGGATGACCAGCTTTATTACGGTCTGATTATTGAAGCCTCACTGAAGTCTCAGCAGCGATCGTTATTCTGGTTGCTTCACTGAACTGCCAGATCAGTCAATGACCTGCTTCAATTCATATTCAGATAAATGAACCAACAATCGTACCACACACAGGCACTTTCAAAGAGGCCACGACCCTAAAGTGAGCGCAGCTGACAAGGTTGGTAATAGATGTGGTCTGCACATGATACTGGATCATGCACCTACTCCTTCCTCTCTCATATCAATAAAAAAGGGCTTGAAATAAAAGGTGTGTCTTTTCTTAAAGTGCTTTATGTCACAGTGCTTCTCATACATAATGCATTCATGCACATGACAATGTTCGGACTTCAGAAATAACAAGAGAACCTAAATCTTTGCCAAAATTAGCCTTTTAATGAAATTCCCATGAATGCAAATGTAGGCCAGGTCTGAGCGTAATTCTGCCCAGGAATTAAAGTAAGTTGGCCCGCTTTATCTTAATAGCTGATCTCAGCCCAGTGGGGCTGGTATTAAGTCTGCCGGTCGCAGCACAGCGCTCAACGCAATCACAGCTTTGCCTTCTCTAGCGTAGCTTACTCCAGTGACCAGCACAGAATTAACATGCGCATGGACGTGCACTCGCACATACACACACACACACACACACACTCACACACTCACACGTACACAATCCCACACACACGCCTCAGTGCATTCTAATATGATGTTTCTCCATTGATATTACGGAGGCAATTATACCGAGTTGATTATTAAGGCCAATTTGTCTGTGGAATCCCCCCTAAATGTTTAAATATACAATATTGTTTAGTGTGCGACATTGAATGCAAGCCACATTTCATACCAGTATTTATTATAGAATGAGTAAGCAAACGTAAATGTTTTTAGAGTGGCACAATCTAATTTAAGTAAGAACAATTATTTCCTGGATTTCCTGTCTTTATTTGATAATTGCCAGACAATTACGGCTATACATTTCATATTTAACATAGAACTGTATTTATGCTGAACAATATTGCTGTAATCCATTACCTGATATATCACCTGACAGAAGTGGGGTCTTTGCAGGCAGACAGCACTTCATTATGAAGCCATTTGGATTAGAACAGATTAGGGCATTATATAGATGTGTAGAAGAGACTAATGCTTCACTAATTAACGCTTCATTATATCGAGATCACGGCATGTGGTCTATGATGGTGCGCGTGTGCGTGTATGTGTGCGTATACTCTATGTGCATGGTCAAGTGTTTTATGTCTCATGTGTTAAGTCCAACTCTAACACAGCATTTTTACAGATTTTTCTGTCCTTGTCTGTTGTTCACAAATATCATCCTTCACTCTATTTCTCCCTCTGGTCAAAAGGAGAGGATATAAGTGCTGAACTGAAGTGTCCCAATTGTTCCCCTCACAGGACCATTGTTTGTCTGGTATATAGCTTCCAGTGTTGAGGAGAAATCACTGGTCCCTTCACTCTATCCCAGCACAAAGTGACTTGGAGTAACTGCCAGTGATAACTAGTAATTACATCCATTTAAAATGTGCATTATTTTACCCCTGCATTGAATAAACTAGTGAGGCAGAAAATTGTCCGTTTTTATCCTCTCCCTTATAAACACACAATTTCGAAAGAAAGCACTTATTTTGTACAGGTTTTATCCCTGAGTGAGGCTAAACATTCTCCAGGAGTTTCCACATTAATTGTCACAGTGACAGACGCACACTCAGTCCAAGTGAATTGACCCAGCCCCAAAAGAATCTCTCCAGTTAACTGCAGTGACTCTTACCCTGAGCCGTTGAACTTTGGGAGAGGATTCATCTTTTGAAACTTTTAACAAAAAAAATATATATTATTTTCACTATTCCACAAAGAGGACATGATTTCCTGAGTGGAAATACATTTGAATGGACATGCGCTGTCTATTCACCGAGGGAACTTTCTCTTAATACCAGTCTGGCTCGGCCCCTGTATGTGTGGACTCATTGTGTGCACGTGGCACAAAGAGTGATAGGAGTCTTTAGAAAAGAGCGAAGCTCTCCACAGATTAGACCCCATTAGCATTTAAGGTACTGTCATAAATTCCTCCGAAAGTGGAGGGAAGCAGCAGGACAAATGAAGTAGGATTAATAGGGGCCCGAGTCTGACCGATAGTGGGGATTGGGAGGCAGGGTCACCTTGGGATAGAGGGGTAGGGTGAAGACAAGTAGAAGCAATGGTAAGATGGACTAAGACATGCAAGACAGACGTATGAAATAAAGTATTGTACAGTTGAATGTTGATAAAAGAAGAATGAGCATGAAAGGTGAAGAGCAAGAGAAGAAGATATGAGCTTAAAGTGTAGAGGAACAGACACAGAGTTGGTTAGGTCTGTGAGCTTCCCTGCAGCGGACCTCCAGACAGGTAATGAGGTCAACGTACAGAGACAGATAGCTACTGTGTGTGTGTGTGTGTGTGTGTGTGTGTGTGTGTGTGTGTGTGTGTGTGTGTGTGTGTGTGTGTGTGTGTGTGTGTGTGTGTGTGTGTGTGTGTGTGTGTGTGTGGGTGTGGGTGTGGGTGTGGGTGTGTGTGCGTGTGGAAGGGGTGCACCTGTGTAAATTACCTTTCTGGTACTTTCTTATTTAACACATCAAATACAGTTTCAGGAACTTATGTGTTCTCAAGCACCTACAACAAATCTCATTTCTAAATATAGCTCTAATCTGTACAAAGATGGAACCAAATACACAAATCTGCAATACACTTTTCTTTACATGATGAGATGAGATAAACTCAGTAAAACTGATGAAAACCTACATTCTTCTTCTGTTGTCTTAAGCCTGCATAATAGCTGTTAGAGACAGAAACCTTAATTATATTTTATAGTGATAATGAAAATGGTTTGATTTCTCTTATTATTCATACTGTCAATATCCAAGCATGAAGAGAAAAATAATTGCGTAAAACACATTGGCATCATTGTAAGAAATCACAAATTCAGTGATATGTTCAAACTGGATAAAAGATCGAGGTGTTGTTGGTCCCACCCTAACATGTTCACTGATGCTTATTCTATATGACAGCAAGTTAGACCCTAGTGGGGAAATTTTGGTTAATGGTGCAAGATCCGAGATTGGGAGCATTTCGATTGCCTCTAAACGGCTTTTAAAGTTTCGACAGCGAGCCGGCAGCTCAAAGCTAACAGTGTTAACAGCGCTTATAGGGCAAACTACAGCATAGTGCTGACAGAGCTAACAGTGTTCACCTGAGGGGGGACGTGGGGTGGATGCTGTCGGTCAAGACGGCACTATCAGCTGTAACAATAAAAATATTGATTATAGCTGCTTTAAAGGAAAGACAACTTTGAAGTTTTTGAGTTTTGTAATTCAACAATGAATAAAAGGTATTTACTTCTGTTGTTTGTGAATAAGATTATTCCTTATTGCCTGAAAAAGCTGAAGTAAAAAGCGAAAAAGCACAACTTACCTGGCAACACATGTCGTACGGTACAGCATTGATTTGACAGGCTGTGGATAAACTCTATTATTACGTGCCAATCACTTTTTTAAGACAAAGAAAGGGGCAGCAAAAGAAAAGGATTGTTTTGGGGGCTGCACCTGACACCAGTTTGACTGGATGCTGAATCCCTGACTTGCAGCAGACTTGTAACAAAGTTTCTCCCTCCTCTGATCTGCAGTTTGAATTGACTTTCAGCCAGCCAAGGAGGTGAGGGTGAATGTCTGCCTTTATGCAGCTTAACTCCCAACCCTTACAGTCGCAGGGACAAGGTGACTTACAGGTAATCTATAAGAATAAGGAGCCAGGCAGGCGCCCTGGGCTTTTATTAGATCTCCGATACTCCCGGCCCCAACCCCAGTCCCAGCCTCGGCCTCAGATTGGCACTCGCTGGCTCCACCTAGAGAAGGGCTACTTCGCAAATGACTGCAGACAGCCACGATATGACAACCACCTAAAAACCACCTCTCCTTCAACAGAGGGGCCGGGTGGTGGAGGATAGAAGATGTCAGTGTCTCTTCGCATTCACCCACGAAGAAAGTGAGAGAAAGTGAAAGAGGCAGAGAAAGAGTGGAGGGATCTATCCGTCAGAGCTTACGGAGTTTTCTAACAGTACATTGACCTTGAGTGCTTGCCATTGATTTCCAGTAACGCCTCCCAAACAGCGTTGCGAAGCCCGCCGAGCACTGCGGGACCCTGATTGGGAACAGATTTCCCAAATTCCGATAGCGTGCCACCTGCCCAGGATGATGGATAGTCCTCCTGTATCCCATCAATCCTCACCTGCTGCCGAGGAGGTGACACCTGGGCCAGATTTATCATCATATACGACAACAAGCCAGGCAGCCAATCAGAGAGTGGCATACTAAACTGAGGCCCCTCCCCCCTGGTGGGCTCCATTATGTTTGGAAACAGATTTATTCCTGTGATGTGACAAGAGGAGGGGAGACGAAAAGGGAGAGGAAGAAGATAGAAGGAAGGATTATAGAGAGACGACTCCCTACAAGCCGAGGGTTCAACTGAATGATGCTTTAAAGGAGCGCCACAGCAATTAAGAATTGCACTTCCATAAAGTTGGGGGAATCACAAAAGGAATATTTCAAAAACAACAGTCAAAACCGAAGCAGCAGAGGACAAGATATGATGACCTATATGCTGCATTCATACCAAGTCGGGCATTGCCACAATATGGTTGTGTGAGTGTAGCAGTGTCAATTAAAACAACAATTAAAGTCCTTTGTTCTCTCGTGACAATGTTGTTCAGTTTTGGATCGGCAGTTACATGACTGGCCACTGCAGCGCGATATCGGGTTGCGTTTTTTAAATGTTGATTCTGTTTCAACTTCTGCAGGCCGCTGTGTTAAACGCGCCACATTCAAGTGAATGGGAGGACTGATGTTTTCACCGCAATGCCTGATTTAGTGCAAATGCAGCCTTATTGAATGATTTACAAATACGCTCAGCGCAACATTTTGTGACTTTCACGTTAATAAACATTTCCTGATTATGTTGATGACAGTACAGAAAAAAAAATCTAAATTGATAACTTTCACCATTTTTAGTAGGCCTACTAGTGACGCCGATGGATCCGATACTGGGTCCAACCCTGCTGCACAGGTACAAAGCGTTGCGAAAAAAGTGGACTATTTACAGAGGATATGCATTTTATACAGTTTTGAAAACATTGGGTCTTCAGCTTTCAGAATCCGTAAACCAACTCTATGTTGTCCAGACTATGTATTATTACAAATTATTTAACATTGTTGTAAGTTGTAGAAATATGACTTTCGTAATGCAAGAACAAGCCATGTTCAAAAAATCTGTGATAATACTTCTTGTCAGTCTACAATATTATGTTTGGTATCACCAGAAAATAGAAATTCTGAGCTTTCTGAAGAACCCAAATCAGTGGCGGCTGGTGGAAAATGTTCGAGGTAGGACCATCTTATCAATTTCAGCAAACATTCCAGTATGATTTAATGCAAAAAAATGTAAGTCTCAAACACACATTATTACTTGGCAGTTAAATATTTAACATGTATTCCAACATGAAAAAATCTGTAAATAACACTTATATAATATAATATAACATGTTCATTTGTTGAGATGCCCCTATGGACCTTGTTATAGGAGGTAAAGATCAGGAGAAGTAAACATGAAATGTAATTATGAACACTGATGTTAAATTAAGCTATGATGAGTTTTCACTGTTAATTTAACATCTCTATTACATGTTGATGCCTCCATGACCAAGTTAAGCAGATGAGACTGAGGACAGCTGTGTAGAAGAAAAGATGTTCACTTTGTCTAATATGTAGCGTGACAGAGTTCTCATGTGTGTCCTGGTGTTCTCATGTTTCCTTACCTCCTCATCCCTCACTCCCTAACTGTCCGTGCTGGATCCGTCCCCGTTGTTTTAAAAAGCTAAATAAATTATTAGCATGACATCATCCAGCTAGCCAAACATGTCTGGTGTTCAGCTAGTACAGAAGCTTCGCATGTACTGCTTCCCTTTCCCGTGAGTCTGCTGTCTGATTGTGAGGTCAGGCTGATCTGATATCAGCTCTTTGGCTGCAGAATCTCCGCCAAAGTTTTCCTCTCAAACGGGGGTTGAAGGAGGAGTGCTCGCGCTGGCGCTCGCACCTGTAGAGACTTCTCCTGTAGAGACGCGATCGTTCTAGCGGCTAGAACGATCTGGCCCATAGCTGAATCTATTTGAGGGCGCTGATTGGCTAAATTGTATGTCACTCATTTATATCTTGAATCAGCAATTGGCTAAACTGCTTCATAGACCCGTCTCTTTTGGGCCAAAACGATCAGGCCCCCCAAGCTGCGCGTTCTCAGAGTGTCGTGCACACAGACAGAGAGCACGAGCAGGAAAAGCATATATTTTGTGCAGATATCATATTTTACACACATTACTGGGTACATTCCATTGTTCAAAAACACAAATATTGACAATTTGTATAATTTATGATTATTATAATTTTTTTATTTTTTATTTTTTCCTTTTTTGTGTGGCTCATGGTGGGGCCATGCCCCATGGCCCTCTATTGACCAGCCGCCACTGACCCAAATGCACCACGACTCATCACACACAGCGTACGCTATCAAAGGGGAAAAGACGAAGTGGAAACTTCCCATTTTCCATTTTCCATTATTGCATCTCCATGAATGGTAATAGAAATATGTTTCTTGATTCATTTTGGGTTTGTTCTTTTTGGTGCTCTTTTCGGGCAAGGCTTGTACTATTATTTCAGAATATTACAAAAAAGGCCACAACAATACAATTATGTAGCCTATTAAATAGGCCCTTTTTAAGGAATGCCCCTTTAAAGATGTAGCGGATCGTAAACTGTATTTGGAAGTGCTTTCCATCATTGCAAAGTGGAGGCTAATGTTGTGAAACATATTTAAAACTTTTAAGATGTTTCACTGACATTTTAAACTGGCCTTTACACATATGTTCAAAATGTTTTTTCTCAGAATCACAGAGTCAATGTGTTCATATTATTCACAGTATACAGCCCATCACATGATGAACTGATCTAATTCAATCTCTCAGAAATGATCATGGGAGCAGAAGAGGTGATCACAGGACCATGAATGCGCTAATCTAATTAATATCCTCCTGTTCCTGCCACTGATTTTATGACTAGTTAAAAACCTTCTGCTGCTTTTATGGCTATTAGAAGCCAAGTGTGAGCTATCTTCTATCTTCACTCTATTTTCTCTCTCCACCAGCAGTTGGCCACCCTAAAAATGAAGAGCCTCTAGGGAGCATAGGGTTCAACAGACTCAGAGGCCAACTACCTCTGGATCATTGCAACAAACGTCTAAAAAACAATCCAGCATGAAACCTGAGAGTTGTGATAATGGTCTTGTATTGCTCGGTGTTTTCATTTCTGCCATTAACCTACCATCTCCCTTCCCCCAAAACCCTGTCCTTGCCCTCTTCCGCTCTACAAACCCCCTCCTCCTTTCCCTCCCTTTCACTTGGCGGAGCTACAGCGGTTTCTCCAAGGCTCACCAGGCACAGTGCTTTAGCCCTGTGTAATCCTGCCAACCCTATTTCATTAGCCACGCGGACTAAAGAGCTTAACAACACCGCCCCATTGCAGTAGAGGGAGAGAGGGAGAGAGAGAAAAAAGACAACACAAATTCCTCAGAGTACACGGCCGCTCAGCCAGTATTTTACGCTTTCTCCCTCTCTCTCTCCACGCTCCTTGCCATACCTCCCCCTCTGCCTCTCCATCTCCATCTTGCAAAGGAGCCCAGAATGGATTAGAGATGGCATAAATGCGATGAGACGTATTACCAATCGATTTGGAGGGAGCGTGGCATTGTTCTTCTGAGTGGAAAACTTTGGATCTGGCTAACGATGCCAAATGCAGCTGATTGTGAGATGAAGTTGTGCGGAGGAGAGACTCTCACTCTCTGCCGCTGTTGTTCTCTCCTGTCTTATTTCATCCGAAACTGCTGCTTGTGTTTAATCACTGGAGTCATTGAGGACTGTTTTGTGGTTCGTCTGTATTGTCTTGGAGAAACATGTCGGGTTTAAGAGGCTGTAAAGTAGCTTTGTACTGCTCTCGGGAGAAAGGAGGATAAACAAGCCGTTTGGGGAGAAACCTGATCAGTGTTAATGGTGACGGTTTAGGACTTCATCTTTCACTGATGCCTTCTGCCTGACAACCAAAAACACCATTCCACTGATTAGACAGCGCTACTGAAAAAAAGCTATAGACTAGCCATGCCCATAGTTTCCATTTATTCTCTATAGCCTGTTAAAAAAAAAATGTACTCCTGCTGGCAGATAATGCGTACATTTTATAACACAAAGACCCCCAGCCCCTGGGTTGATTGTGCTGAAATGGCAGGGTCTGAACCAGAAACTGTTGATCATTTACATGATATTATGGAGGAATGGTGGGCGTGACAAGGGCCTTGGATGAGGAGCACGAGGAGGTAGGGGGGCCTGACCGGGGTCTGGGCAGGTTGTCAGCTAAGGGCACAAGGTGTGGGGGACAGGGGCAGAGACTGCTGCCATATTTCTTCATGAGGACGACAGTGACAGAGGAGCGGCAAAACGAATGGCCTGTCAAAATAAATGAGAACGAATAGTTCCGGTGTTCCATGGAAAGCGGACCCTTCAAGCATCAAGGGGCGGTACGTTTTGACGCAGATACCAGGACCAAGTCTGCAGCTAGCATGACTGCTAACTACCCTGAGTCTCTGCAGAGGCAGAACACAGAATATATTATTGATCACCACTAAGAAGGGAGGTTGAAGTAGAGGATTAAAAGTAAAAGGTAAACTGGGACATCCTGCCAGCGATCTTCACTGTGATTTTGTTTCTTAGAGGACTATGTCCTTAAGTCATTTGTATTGGTTTGACAGAGATCACTAATGTATGAAAAACAAGATAACTTTTATCACAGAAATGTAGTTGAAGACTCTACAGGTGTTTTCACTTATTTTCTCTAATGAGACTCCTTCTCATGACGCCGTCAGACCAAAGTTTTGCTTTCCACTCGTCTGTATGCGGAACGGGTCGAGACACGCTTCGCTGCTGCTGGCAAGTTGAACCGGCCTACAAGCAGCAGAGAGGACAGGATGATGTCTGTCTGTAGTGAATGAAAGGACATTGACAGAGGTTATTGACTGAAAAAGGTTTGATGAACTGCTGTATCATTTACATCTTTCTGGACTGATTTTGCTAGCCCTGTATGTTTACAACCCAACCCACACTATTTCCTGTACCGCCTGCTTTTGGCCACACCAACCAAGGAGATTTTGCTGGAATGTAGGTCTACCTGCAGCTTCAGGATGGTGTGGGCGTGTAAGGACTTGATTGACTTATCATTCCCATGAAATGGAAAGTTGCTGTTGCTTTTGTTGGTGATGGTAATTTGGGTGAACCAACCCTTTAAAGTACCTGCCAGTAAATTTAGATCTAGTTTGTGTTTACTGTACATCGGTTGCTTATTTCAACAAACTGCCATTTGAATATAGACTTTGTCGTACGATTGCCCCATTTACTTTCTGTCGCCGTCTCTTTCTTTCCTCTTTCTGTGTCTGTGTTTTGGTACACTGTCGCTTGTCCCCGCCCATTTTTCTTCTTCTTTAATATCCCATCTCTCGCCCTCTCTCCACTTCTTTTTCTGTCTCATCATTAGTGGCTGTCCCATGTTGAGGGGAGAGTAATCTGAACTACGTGTCCCAGGGGCCCATTCCTTTACTTCCTGCTGTAGGAATAAGTGGCCTATTGATTAGTTATCAGCCCGTAATTGGGCTGCGATCTCCCTCGCCCTCAGATATCCCCCAGATATATGACACTCCTGACAGCCAGAGAAGTGGGTGAGGAGGCGGGGGTTGAGCGATGACGGGGGGGAGGGGGGTCGGATTCCTCCTGCCAGCCAACACTTTACTCAACTAAATGTCTTCCTGACCACATAGATGCCAACTGCTGCCCACGTCTCTCTCTTCCTGCAAAGGGATTTTCAACATCACGTCAGGGAGAGATTATTCAATCTTTCAAATTACACAGCCAGCGAGAGGTCCTGCTGGATTTTAGGCTCTGTGTTAACTATGAGCACCCAGTTTTGCCATTTTCTCGTCGCAATAAACTCTGAAATTGTAATCAAAGTTTTAAAATGAAAATGGTGCGGCTTACCGAGAAAGAAACTTATATAAGCTCAGAGTAAGTACACCATTCGCATATGGATAATTGCCTGTGAGGGATTTCAATACAAATTGAGGCTCAGGAAGCGGATAAGCAACAGGAAGGGTGTCTCTGCTCTAGTGTAAGCATCCAAATCTACTGTGAGTGCGCAAAGAACCATGACTAACTCTTACTAAGTCTGTTTGTGCGTTTTTCGGAAAAGCTTAAAGATACTTTCCTCTCTTCTTCATCTTACTGCCTCTTGCTGTCATAACCTCCTTTTCCCCAAAAAAATGTGTCGTTCTCACATATCGTACTCTTTCTTAGTTAGAATCAGAAAAATATATATTTATATATCACTCTCCAAATGCTCCTGCATTTTCCACATCTACACAGACCACATCTGATAAACATCTCACTTCCACACTCAATATTGCCAAAATCAAAAGTCCACCCATTACTTGAAGCCTGCTCATCTTCCCGCTTCACTCATCCCTCGGGCCGGCAACGATCAAACGTTTCCCTCCATTCTTCTCACTCGCTCTCCCCCAGAGAAGTGAATATCCCAGTGGAAGTGCATTTGTCTCCTGGCATTAATCTAGTGATGCTGTATGAGGCCGTGGTGCCCTGTGGGCTGTATTGTCTCTGCATCGTCCTCTCTGACAGAGTGCTGAATAACGCAGCGAGATGTGTCTTTAATTTGCTTGCTCCCTCACACACTCCTCTGCTTACTAAGAGCTATAGGCAAATTATTCTTCCATTTCTGAGGAACAGATTAGGGGATTATCAAGGGGAGGTTCAAATTAATATTTACATTCATCTGCAATAATCACTAAATCACACTGCATGCAGAGGTGTTTACATTCTCGTCTTTATTTTGGCTGAATCTCTTAGTGTCTCCAAAGGGATGAAAGCGTGTGTGGGAAGACTTCAGAGGAGAGAGAAGCAGCGTTAGCCATGTGGACTGTTGTATCTGTAATGTGGCACCACCTCACTGGACTGATCTGCACAGAGCCAGTGGCCTCTTCAGCCCGCTAGACAAACAGACAGAGACTCATTGTGTGAGTGTCTGTACGAGACTTGGGGAACCAGAGCAGCTTGTAATCATCGACAGCTATTGTGTATGGTGTTCTCCAAATAGTTAATTATTATTTATTATTGTGTGAGTAATGTTTTGAAGGTTTTTATTTTCTTTCTTTTTTGAGGCTATCCTAAAAGTTAGCTCAACAATTTGACTAAGGGTAACTTCAGTATTTTTGTTTCTAAGTGACCTAATGGGGGAAACCATTTTTGAAATTGGTCCGGTATTGGTGGATCTCGTCCACGGGCTGCAATGCAATCATATTAGGAAATTGCGCACCGTCAATGTAGGTCCACAAAACGGGGCCACTGACAAGGCTCAGATTGTTATTTTAAGTGTGTGATAACATTAAAGAACAGACCCTCTAGAGAAAAAAATAAGTTTTTCTTTACCCTTTGCTTTATCTTTTGATTGATTTTTCTGTAGGGTCCTTTCCATAACCTATAATAATCTCAGCCTGTCAGTGACAAGAAGAACTTTTACTGGAGATACATTGCCCGACATGATTACATTTCAGCCCGTATAGCAGCTGCCGACTGCAGCGTTATCCCTTAATACTGGACCAATTCAAAAATTGTTGTCCCTAATTGAAAACATGGGGAAAATAGGGTCCAGGTTGAAAAATATCAAAGTACCAATTATGAAAACTGTTGCTCAACTAAACTAAACTGAACTAAATGGAACCCTACTCCTAAAACTAGGTTGTTGATTTACATTAAAACAATTTTGTGTAAGTTATGTTGAGATAATTAAATTAATCAGAGAACTCCTGAGTCACCGGATCACGAAAGCTATTTCAGTCGTGGTAACTCAAGAGTCCTGTGGACTCAAGAAGAGCTGCTGTATTTTTATGTATGTGTGTCCGTGATTCTGTCTTGTCATTTGGATTTGGAGGGTGATGACGACGGGGAAGAGGTGAAGGAGGATAAAGAGGGGGAGGACTCTGTGCACCTCCTCTCTGTGTGACACAGTTCGACTCTGACTAATGGGGAATCTCTTTATGTATATGAGTCGCATTAATAACAGCACAGAGTGGACACTGTGGACATTAATAACACTGAACAGTTTCAGAGAGAACATTGCACGGTGCAAAGACCAGCCACATCAATAACAACTCATAACCTTCAACTGCAACATGAATCCTCAACACACTGTGTTCATGCATACACCTACAAATAGAAAATCTCAGTCATTAGCAATTAAAAGCTAAAATGATCCAGAAACCATAAGCTTTGAGAAAAAAAACCAACAGCTTCGTATTGTTTTTGTTATTTTGTGAGTGTTGATTTCCTCTACCTGCTCCTCCACATGCTGGGTGATGCACGGTGGGGACTGCTAATGAGGCCAATAATGTAGCAGTGTGTGTCTAATGAGAGAAGATGAGCTCAGGTTCCATACGATTCACACTTTATTTGTGTGTGTGTGAACATGATTACATTCATGAACCTGGAACCTCCGCAATCAACTATTTCCTCTTGCTGTCCAATTTCACATGTTTGTGTATTCATAAAGCCCTTGAAAATCATGAACTCGCAGACTTCATCATGTTACCCGTTCACACTAGAGATCTCATATTTCAAACTATGCGTGTAGTTTTGCTGGTTTTTAAAGTATAATAGCAGCGCATCCCATGTT
Source organism: Melanostigma gelatinosum (assembly GCF_949748355.1). Taxonomy (NCBI): domain Eukaryota; kingdom Metazoa; phylum Chordata; class Actinopteri; order Perciformes; family Zoarcidae; genus Melanostigma; species Melanostigma gelatinosum. The sequence goes on from NC_136634.1 coordinate 14,121,406, forward strand.
ACACAGAGACAGAGAGCAGATGAGACTGCTCAGACGATGCCTGTGATGTCCACCTGCTGTGAGAGACAATAACCAGATGTGAAGAGGAGAGTTTGACACATGCAAGTCTGCTCATTGTGGCCAATTACCGGGTTGAAGCATCCTTCTGGCAGGCACAGAGAGAGAGCGTCTCTGTGTGGATTTCTAATCAAGAGCATCCAGTCATTTGAATCTGAATCTTACACCGCTCCGGTGTTACTCTGCATAATGTTTCCATTTTGAGGCTTTAAGGGTGATTGACGGTGGTGGACATCCCCGCCACTGTGGAGTTTAAAAAGCAGTGCTAGATCGAAGCAAAAACAACAGAGCAACCTCAGTCCTTTATACAAACATATTAAGGGTAAGCCATGCCCTGTCTTTCTCTGTTCCTCAATCTCTGTGAGTGTACACACACACACACACACACACACACACACACACACAGGTACACTGTCAGGTAATCACTTGATGAGGGGCCCTTTCTCCTCCATTAACCATGCAGACGTTTTTCAAGTCCACACATAAACAGACAGTTCAAACTCAGAGCTGCTACCTGCTTGCAGAGTAAGTAAATTAATCAAAAAGGTTATAAAAGTCTGATCAGCGCATGATTGGAGAACAGGACAGTGAGATAGTGGGAGAGAGAGAGAGACCGACTAAGCCTGTTCTCTCAAACGTAGCACTTTGCAAATATGGCACTTTGTTCCTGTGATGTGGGAGCTTATTATCTTATGAGTTCTTTTATTCCCCCTTATAAAACACTGGCGGAGGAGAGAGGTCTTCATGCTCCTCCTTGTAATAGCTTCTCACAGCTCCTCATTCTATTACAAAAGATACACCAGTTAGTTAAGACCCCACGAAACATTTCATTTTCTGTCCTGCTAATTAAATGTGTCTCAGATGAGCCCACTGAGCCCACTTGTCTGGTTGTCCCCCATTTGGGTTGCCACCAGAGTTTAATATATGGCATTAAACAGGGATTGAGAATGAATATGAAGCCTACCTCCCATTGGGAATGTAATGAATGATTATAAGGCATAATCTTGGTCATGCAGAAATCCTTTAGTTTAGTTTCTGTCGTTTTATTTAAGTTACTGTCTGTTAAATATGGTAATGTCTTTGGCTATTTTTGGCACACTTAAGATTTTAAATAGTGTGAGTGAGTTTATAAAATGCATATCTTGCAGATGCATGAAGGGAGCTTTCATTAGTTTGTTGTTTCTCAACGCTCTCAATCCTCCTGTCCTTTCTTTGTGATGATATGTTATACAGCATAAGATCATATTGTGGTGTGCAAGTTGCCATGTTTGTCCCAAATAAATTGTATTTCTGCTTGTTATTTGTTTTACAAAACCTCACAAGTCGCTCCTGCTTCTTCACCTGGAAGCAAAACATTTCTATTACAAAGGTGGGGAACAAACAACAAGTCGTGCACATCCTCTGTAAGTGCACATCTTCAGGGAACCCCAGAGGCAAACAAAAGGTTTGCATGCTGAAAATAAAAGTGAAGTCTATTGCAACGTGACACATAAGTCATTCCTGTAATGAGGATGTTTTTAATAGATGTAACAATTAGTAAAGTCACTGTACCAGTAAATCACGTGGGAACTCAAGGAGCGTTGGTTATCCTTTACCCAGGATGCATCAGTGTTCTCCTGGGGTGAACTCTGAAAGGTCAGACAGTGTCTCATTAACACGTACTGTGGCTGGGCTCCACATTACGTTTGTACGCGTAAAGGCCAGAGCATTAGCAGCGTTACGAAAGAGTCACCCGGCCTCAAAGGGTTGCATGTTTTCATTCACAAATCACTTGACTGTAAGGTTCTGGGTTCACAAAGTGATACAAATATTAGTTTTACAAGTATTTAACGCTATTTGGTTGGTATATTGGTGTAGGTCAGTCCTTCTTATAGTAAGTAAACACGGCCCTAATATTTTGTTAAATGAAGCTGTTCAATCCACCTGGAGCATAACTTTTATCCTAATTGAATGTAGTTGGGGAGAGAAATAACAGCTTAACTTATGTTTAACTGCCGTAATCTTTGTTGTGTAGCGTTTATTTCAATATATTTAGATAAGTCATAATCAAATTGGTGTACAAAAGCTCTTAACTTTCCTGTACTAATGCTGTATAAGTGGTCCTCTCCCTGCTGTATAAGCTTGTTTTATGATGTATGCCCGAGTGCAACCCTTGTATATTGTAGGGGAAAAAAATCATCCGCGATAAAATAAAGACAGCAGTAAACTTTGTGGGAATGAGCTTCCTACATGAAACTCCAAAGGGAGAGCGAATGGGGTGCACACAGGACTATTAGCCCTCAGTAACACAGCTGATGCATTGGCTCTGGACTCTGCTTGTTAACCCTTGAGACTCCCGGGCCGATAAATCTTAAGAGATCTGGCAAACCCAGAGCTCACACAGCAGCTACTGTATAGTGTCCACTGCTTCAAATATGGAGCTGTGTGGACACATGAGCAACATAAACTGCACACTGTGTCTGCTGTGACTTGTGTGCTAAACAATTGTACATGTACTACGAGAGCAATTATCATTTTGATGTTTTAGGTAATTTTGCCAGTTTTACAGGATGACTTTTGGTAACTCTATTGTGTTTATTCACCTCCCTCAATTATGACATAATTGTCCTGTCACTAAACGTCATGATAGGTTAAAAAACATATACAAATAACTGTATAAAAAGCAATACCTCCTGTATGAAAAACATGTATTGCTGTTCCTTTGAAGTTATTTTCCTGCCGTATATCCACCAGTCTCAATTTACACTACAACAGCAACAACATGGTGTAGCATCAGATGGGACACCTCATCTGTTTAATATTTATTCAAAAGCATCAGAGGGGCCTCTGTTGTATGTTCGAATGAATAAAACACGATGTGTATCCTTCCTGTTTAACGTTAAGTCCCCATGAACAGTCACAGGGACCAAGAGAATATTTACTTGCGTTGTGACACCGGGGAGTTGGATTATCTGCTGGCGGCTTTGTAGTTTTCTGAAGCTTCCCCGTGTGACATGTTCCAGGGAGAGTTCTCTTATTTGCTCTCCAGTCCTCTGTGTATAGTCCTTATTGTTTGTTCTTATGTGCCACCACTCCTGAGGAATGTGCTCCAGGAGAGAGACTGTGATCATTACATGGGATTGAGACTCCAGACTCCAGAAGCAAACAGATGGAGGTGTAGTCACTAGAGTATTCCATTAGAAAAAGGATTTTATGTTGTCAAGGACAACATATTATTGTGACCAAAAAAAACAAGTTTTCTCCTGAAGGAAAAGGTTTTTAATTCGATTTCTTTTTAAAGGTGATTTAGTTGTTTTGCGTTTGTTTTGAACAAAAATGTTTCTTTTGTCATAAAGAGTCATGCAAGTAAATGTTTGTCCTGTCAAATAAGATTCAAATCCTGCAGTGTGTCTAACAGCGAGCAGAGGAGGCTCTACAAGGGCAAAGTGATACAAAATGTTGAAAAGATTTTTACATTCATCAGAAAACAATTTGCACACAGCTGGTGTATCGGACACAGACCCTTTTAAAAGACACGTGAAATATTATTGTATACCGAAAGGTGGCGACGTTGGGTTTCCAAACAATGTCATTCAACCAGACCCATGCCATGCTCTCCTCAAACACTTCCATCGTCCTCGCACAACGACTCGCTTCATCCGTATTCATTTCTGTGATTATATGAGGAATATCTACTGTTTAGCCATCGATTCAATGTGGAATATAGCCTGTTAATCTGTCGCTCAGTGAAAATCGTTCAAATGCATTTCGGTGCTTTTAATTCCAAAAAGTTTGGGTAGAGTGACTAAAACAGTTGTGTTGTCTGAGACGAGTTTTAACTCCTTAATTATAAATCTGCCGGTATGAAATACACCTGTGCACATCTTGATACAGCAACACACTAAATGAGAGCTGGACTAAACAGTTCTGAAACAAACTGTTGGTGACAAATATGATTCTTATTTAAAAATCTAAATTATATTTCATGTGATTAATATGATGATGGATAAACATTAAATATCTGGTGAAATCATATCGATTTGGTAATCTAAGAAACTTACATCTGTATATTTACAATCTAACATCTTCTGTCAATCATCAGAATTTGTTTTATTTTACAGGCTTTTGTTCTTTTCCATGCAAAGTGACAAAAGAATGAATATTATTATTATGTGTCAATCTACTGATGTGCTTGGACAGTTAAGAAAACTTTGGTTTCTATACTATTATGCTAATTACGTCCCCAGGCTGAGCTCCTCATTGGCTGAGTCTCAGTCAATTTCATATTTCACTCCTGACGTCAGGGCGCCTATAAAACTAAGCAATGCTTTTTAACTCGTCGGCTGACTGATGCCTTAGAAAAAATCTATTAATCTTAGGGTGGAGGTTTTTTTTCTCCACAAAGCAACTATTTGCCCGGGACACGTGCGTGAACCTGCTCAATTTGGCGCACTAATCCTAAAAGGAGCCATGAAGTGTTAAATGGTAGAAACACAGACAGCGGCGCCCAGACACCCGCACGCTGGGAGAGAGGGAGGAAACTGCGCTGCTCCAATGCGTCTGTGCAACACAGACTGAAGAAAAAAAAACTTATCGACTCACAAAACCAAAACCCGCTGCGCAATTAGTGCGTGAAAATCCACTTTTTCTCCGGTTTTGAAGAAAATAAATAAAGAAATCAAGCTGGCTCAGTGCGTTTCTCAGCAGCCCACTTTGACAGGTGCTCCTCACCCCCTTTGGAGGACTGTCAACAGCAAGAGGATGGCATCAGAGCTGGCAATGAGCAACTCCGACCTGCCCACCAGTCCCCTGGCCATGGAATATGTTAATGACTTCGATCTGATGAAGTTTGAAGTGAAAAAGGAGCCGGTGGAGCCCGATCGCAGCATCAGCCAGTGCAGCCGCCTGGTCGCCGGGGGATCCCTATCTTCCACCCCGATGAGCACGCCTTGCAGTTCGGTTCCCCCCTCGCCAAGCTTCTCGGCGCCCAGTCCGGGATCAGGGAGCGAGCAAAAGGCACATTTGGAGGATTTCTACTGGATGACCGGGTACCAACAGCAGTTGAACCCCGAGGCTCTGGGCTTTAGCCCGGAGGACGCCGTAGAGGCGCTGATCAGCAGCAATCACCAGCTCCAGACCTTCGATGGCTATGGCAGGGGGCAGCAGTTCGGCGGAGCAGCCGGGGCAGGAGGCGCCATGGCCGGGGAGGAGATGGGATCAGCGGCCGCAGTGGTATCTGCGGTCATCGCTGCAGCCGCAGCTCAGAACGGGAATCCCCACCACCACCACCACCATCACCACCACCACCACTCAGGGGCACACTCCGGGTCTCAATCCGGCAGCGGGGTGGGGGGAAGCCACCAGCACCTGCGCTTGGATGACCGGTTCTCGGACGAGCAGCTGGTGACAATGTCGGTGCGGGAATTGAACCGGCAGCTCCGGGGGGTCAGCAAAGAAGAGGTGATCCGTCTGAAACAGAAGAGGAGGACGCTAAAGAACAGAGGCTATGCCCAGTCCTGCCGGTACAAGCGGGTCCAGCAGCGGCACGTCTTGGAGGGAGAGAAGACGCAACTCATTCAGCAGGTGGACCACCTCAAGCAGGAGATCTCCCGGCTGGCCAGGGAGAGGGACGCCTACAAGGAGAAATACGAGAAGCTGATCAGCACCGGCTTCAGAGAAAACGGAGGATCCAGCGACAACAACCCATCATCCCCGGAGTTTTTCATGTGAGTCTCGGCGCTGAAAAGTTTTAATAACCGACCCTCACAAAGAAACCGAAAATAAAAACTGAATTTGCACGCAGCTAAAAAAGGTTGTGCGTGCTTGAGTCGAAGTTGTTTGGAGCTGCGAGAATACGCCTTTTTGTATTTGAATTGTATTATGTTTCAGGGTGAGGGTCTTGTTTGATTTACGTTTCATCACCTTTCAAGGATATCTGGCCACAAATATATGCCTGTTTAATTTGTAAAAGATTTCTGTCCAATTCGCGATGTTTGTCCTCAGACAAACTGAATAAAATGACTTCACACTGTTCTGAGGTCCGCACAGCCTCCCCATGCGCCTCGTCCATCCGGTCCCCTTTACCCAAAAATAGCTTTATGAAATTCAACAATCCTCACACACATCAGCTTTATTTTGATGTAAATTTATTTTACTTTTTTTTTCAAGTCAATTCATTTTTGATATGAATGATCTCATTTTCATATCATCCATCCTATGTGTCACGTGAAAACATCCAATCTCAGTGACAGCAGAAGTTGGGTGTCAGACTGTAGTTATGTGAAGCCATGCATGCTGGTCATGCACGGACTGTGTTCTTACTTCTTTTCTTCTTCCTTGTTTTTGTGAAATTGTGTATGGTGATTGTATTATAGCATGACTGCATTGTTCAGCTTCATCACCTTTTGGGATTTATTTGTAAAAAAAAAACAGAAAGAAGTGTGTGAACAGGTGCATTCATCCGTCACTTTGCTTTCATAAAAGTTCCCCGCGAATGGACCCTTTTTATAGGCTGCTTTTGGAGCCCTGTGAGGAAAATGACATTGTGGAAATGAAGCAGCTTTATACTCAGTATATTGATTTATATACTCACAGTCAACGTCATATTAAGATGAGCAACATCAGACAAGTTTGTAGAAACAATTCTATTTTTTCTTGACAAATGCAAATAGATAATTGCGATCAACAAGTGGGGCTCAAGATAAAATGCTTTAAACAGAACAAACGCAGATTAGGATGCATTTCTTGAAATAAATGTGAAGAAGACCACTTTGTCATGCAAAAAACAAATGATCTGTTTATTCTGCAACTCGTTGTTAATGTGTGTTCCTTTTATTTCAGGAACTTAATTAAGTTAAGCTAGAACCCTATGGGTGTTATTCGGTAAATAAACAGTCAACTGCTTGGAAGTGGAAATGATATGTTCTCCCGGTGCTGTAGAATAATTAAGCAAAGCATCATGCAGCTACAAGTCTTTTGTGGAGATTCGTAAACAGTAACATGTATGCAGTACAATAAACTGGCAGACATCGTGCTCACTTTTAAATATGGAATTTAATAAATACACCATTCATCAATACACCTTCATGAATGGAAACAAATATATTCTCCTGAAAATGTTTGTTATTTTTATTCGTTTGTTTGTTAGTTTTGCATGTGGTTTGTCACTGTGTCTCCACACTCTCAACCCTTTAATTCCCTCTCAATCTAAACTGAAATATAAACAGAAGAAGTAACTGCCAGTGTAATTTAGATCACGTCAACATCTGTTCATACACATTGGGTTTTGACTGAATTGCGATGCAGATGTTGCGCACAAGGCGCGTAATTACAACAGCTCCAAGATCAAGCCCATGCAGTGAACTGTTTTTATTCTTTCACTCAATATGCGTTTTCATTCTTTTTCCCGCTGAAAAATACAAGGTGAAATACTTCAAAGTATTTTCATTTTCTTATTTTGCTTCCCGAGAAATAATAAGGGACGCTCTTCACTTGTTGCGTGTTAAAAGAGAGAAAACAAAAACTCTTTAAATTGTCTTTAAAAAACGTGAAGAAAATCAGACCTCAGTGCTCAGTATTTCTGTTATAAATTCACTTTCGCCCCAGGGCCAATTATATTTGTGCTGCAGCTGCCAAAAGGCTGAGTTAATGATTGATTTTAGAGTAAACTTGCACTTTTTACTCGGTGGCTGTCCACTTGTTGTATATTGTCCGTGGAGGGTTTCATTTAAAATCGATCAGAGACAAAGGTCTAGAGGACAAAAATATACGAATATGCACAAATATGTCTTATTTTGAAAATAATAATTTGACGCCCTGAAAATAATGCCGTCTGAAAATAAACGTTCAGCAGTCAAACGCTTTAATACTGCGGTGATATGATTACAATAGTCTAATTTCTGGTCAGACTAGAAGATGCTTACAGTAAAATGTAGCCTGAAAATGTTTCGCTGTGGTTATCGCACGCAAAGTATTGAGGCAATCCACCACTTTCGCTTCAGTGTAAAGATCCTTTATTTGACTCTGACATCGACATGCTGATAAGAGAAAAAAAGGGAAAAGCCACAGGAGGCACTCGGAGTAATTTGGTTTTGTAGCGACTGACAGCTCCAGTAGCTTAAAACGTGCCTCTGCTCTGGACTGCAGTGTCTCTCCTCCTGAAAGCAGCCTGATGAACTCATCCAAGAGAGCATGGCGGAGATAAAAGCTATGCGTTCTGGGTTAGGCTGCCATACAAGGTCACTGCCACCACTGTGTGTGTGTGTATGTGTGTGTGTGTGTGTGTGTGCGTGCGTGCGTGCGTGTGTCTGCGTGTGTGTGTGTATGTGTGTGTGTGTGTGTGTGTGTGTGTGTGTATGTGTGGGTGCGTGTGTGTAGGAGGGTTATTATCGTTTCCTACTGCGGGACCTTTGCAAGTCGCTTGAATGTGTTGTGTGTGAACATAAGGAGATGATTTTCTGTGTGCAGCTCATGGAAACTTTAAAATGCACCACAGTGAAGACAAAGGCTGTATACTCTGTGTTTGCTTTGTGTCACACACACACACACACACACACACATGTACACAGTCACCTGGTTTGCAATAGGTCCCATGAAAACCCAGAGTGAGGGACAAGATGGTAGAGCATGATCCTCTCGTGCCTGGAGGAATGATTTTCTCTGTGATTAAAAGTGAGTGAGAGACAGCGATAGAGCAAGAGGGATAGATAGAGAGAGAGAGTGAGAGAGAGAGAGAGAGGGGGGGGGATGCTGGCTGCCTTCCTGCTCCTTTCAGATGATAAACGATCAGAGATGCGTCCTAGCTGAGAGGAGAGGGCCTTTTAGTGAGCATGTGTCCACTAATTTATGGCCTTCCTATCTGATTAGGTCAATATAGTGTGCTATTTAATTGCATTTGTGTTATAACCTAGAACTGGAGATGCTACTCTTCTTCCATGGCCCCCCTCTCTTCTGTGAGGCAGATAGGGTCAGCTGAGTTTTCTGTGGAGTCTGAGGATTTGACTCAGGACAGTCTTACCTGGAATGTGATGTGACAGACAGGACGTCTGCTTTGTGTAATGGTTCGTAGCTTTCCAGTGTTTGTGCTCCGTTACTCAATATGTAAGAATGATACAGTGGAAAAGTGCTGATCATTGAACGGGTGGAAATTGTGTGGGACGCTTTCTGCTTGTGTGTGTGTGTGTGTGTGCATGTGTGTGCGTGTGTGTTCTGAAACACCAAGGGGCAAGAGGATTCAGTAGCACTGATTCACTTCCTGTGTTGAAGGAGGACAGAAGGCACAGGAAACAATATTTCAGCGCTGCCTCCTCGTTTCTCAACCCTCTATCAGATTCACTGCATCTTTCTCTGCCTTTTGCCGCCTCTCTTTCATTTGTACAGTATGAAAAAGTGAGTACATATAGCATACAGACACACCACATAATTAATCTTATCAGTACGGAGTGTAATTCTGTTCTCTGGCCCACTATATTGACTTCTGCACTGTGATCATTTGCAGTCTGTCCAATGATTAGGTTATTAAAGATAATGCAGTTGTCTGCTGTCACAATATTGGACTCTCTCTTTCAGGTCAACTATGGCAAATCACTTTGAAATGTATCAGTATTGACATTCGAATCATCATCATGTGCGTCGCTTTAATGCCTCAAAATGAATAGCACAAAGGATGTGCACGCTTTTTTACTGTCTATTTGTGAGAGTGCTCAATAACCAGCCAGCATTGTCTTTTATTTGACCCTGTGGAGGAAGGGTGTTGTGTGCTTTAACTGAGTGCATCATATCTATAGGAATGAGTCATTGTATCATGACGCTGTCAGGCTTGTAGCTTATGTCAATCAAAATGGAATCTAAGTAAATGTAGGTAAAACAAATAGTCTCACTTAGCTCGGAAAAACTCAAAAGGCCGAAAGCACAAAAAATTCAAGTTGCATTATTTTTTTCTTTACAGTAATACCCTAATTAATTGAACAGCTCAGAGTGCTCCAAACGTTCCTCTATTTTGATTTATCACTGTTATAATAAGAGGAGTTTGTTTTCTTATAATCAGTAAAACAGTTTTCTTAAAACACTGCCTGAAAAAGCATTATTACTTTAAGGTGTCGGTAATATTAACATATTCAATCCACTATCTTATCGTTTCATGACTGTCGCTGAATCAAACACTATTTGTTTTGTGCTACTAAAAAATGATTTGGTAACAATTGGAGCCACATGTCTCATTTAGTAACACAGCAGTTTCTGTGTACGTTCATTTCTTTTCTTCAGTGAGCGCTCCCTTCCCCATGACAAGCTCCCCCAAAGGGTCAGAAACATATTCGCATTCAAAAGAGGAAACAATTTCAATCTCTTCCACTCAATCCGCATCTGCATCACTCCATGCGATAAACATTTACATTTAAATTGATTTAAATCAGCTGCATTTATGTTCCTCTGTGGTCCGTCCATCATCTAGACCCGCAATGCCAGAGCTTCTCTCTCGCTCTCTCTTTCCCTCTCTCTCTTTCTTTCTCTTTCTCTCTCTCTCTCTCGCTCCCTTTCTCTTTCTCTCTCGCAGTGTCCTGAGTTATGTGTCATTTATCTGAAACCCTAATCATTTAACTTGTCCCCTCCTGTCGTGGCTGTGCATGTGGTAAGAATGCAGCAGCTGTAAAGAAGGTTTGTGCTGCTGCCTCTGTATGTATCTTACTGGCTTTACACGGTGATTTTCTGTCCAGCAAATGGAAGCATGGGCAGAGAGGAGTTAATGTGATCGTCTGAATCCAATCCTACAGTCCTGTGTTGAATTGAGATTACTGTAAATGCTCAGCTGTAAGATAATATGCATATAGGCACATGTAGTGTGTCTCGTGTATGTTGCAGTAGAATCCAAACACTAGATTTGCATTTGCTCATACAAGAAGCTCTCCTCAGAATGCATCACTAAAGGGCAATAGATGAAAGCTAATTGTGATTTAATTATATGTGATCACAATATTCTGACTCACGGATAAACATAGCTGAGGCTGTGCTGATGTTGTCAACAGTGAGTTGAGTTGCAGGGCACAGAGTCAGTGGAGTAGTGTAGTTATGGACCGCAGCGGACGTGATGGGGGGGGGGGGTGTTTGGAAACTGAGTGCATTATGCGACAGTGAGTGTGTGCATGTTTGTCTATGTGTGCGTGTTTAAGTCTGCGCGTGCACGAGTTTGTGTTATGCAGGGTGGAGCTGGAGCCAAGCCCGAACCCTGTGTGTTTTACCTGCATCTCAATGAAGAGAGAGAGTTGATTTACCCCTCTGCTGCAGTTAGCCTCGCTCTCTCGCTCTCTCTCTCTCTCTTTGTCTCTTTCTCTCTCTCTCTCTCTCTCTGTCTCTCTCTTTCTCTCTCTCTCTGTCTCTCTCTCTGTCTCTCTCTCTCTCTCTCTCTCTCTCTCTGTCTCTCTCTTTCTCTCTCTCTCTCGCTCTCAGTCTCTCTCTCTCTCTCTCTCTCTCTCGGGAGTGAGCGTGTGTGAGTGAGTCGCTGAGTGAAAAAGGTGGAAAAGGTGAACCGTGTCGTGGAGGCAGGCCTCACGGTGAACGGATTGTTTGTTCAGGTGTTGCCCCTGGCGCAGCCGGCAACTAAGGTTGTCCTTTTCAATGTCCCTCCCTTCATCACCGACGAGTTCCTCAGCAGAGAGCTGTCCAGACACGGGAAGATCGAATCCCCGATGAAAAAGATCTTGTCTGGGTGTAAGTCTCAGTTGCTGAAGCACGTGGTGTCCCACCGCAGACACCTGTTTATGATCCTTAACAACCGGAATGAGGAGCTCAACCTTCGCTTCCATGTTAAGGTAGATGATTATGAATACGTGATTTTTGCGACCTCGTCGGCGATGAAGTGTTTCGGATGCGGTGTGTTTTTAGGCTGAGGAAGAGTGATTTTAACAGTCTTAGGCAGTGGTGGGACCGTGGTAAGGTTGAGATTAGGCTCCTTTACCAGCAGCACACTTTCAACGTCACCCGAGACATTACCCGATCTATGAAGGACCTGGAGACTGATATAGTGGACCTAGAAAGTTTAAGCGAGTCCACAGGAGATCGAGGACATATTGAAGTCCTCAAAGGAAAAAAAATGGCTCTGGCCGACCTGTTGGACGTTAAAGTTCAGGGTGCACTGGTCAGGTCCCGATTCCAGAGCATCACGGAGATGGATACTCCCTCTGGCTTCTTCTTCGGCCTGGAGAGGAAGAGTGGGCAGGGGAGGGTGATCCACTCACTGTTGGCAGACACGGGACAGCCGGTTGTGGAACCAAGCCAGATTCGGAGGCGAGCTGTGGGCTTTTACTCCTCCCTGTATACAAGTGAGTACAGGGAGGAGGAACCCCTCATAGAGGAGTTCTGTGGGGGGCTACCTCAGGTCTCTGAGGGGACAAACAGGGAGCTTGACAGGCCCATAAGCTTGCCGGAGCTCAGTGCCGCCTTGCAGGGGATGCAGGGGCGGCGTGCTCCCGGCATCGATGGCCTCTCCGTAGAGTTTTTTTAAAGCGTACTGGGATGTGTTTGCCAGCGATATACTGGACGTTTTTAATGAGAGTCTGGCCTCTGGTTCCATGCCGATGTCCTGCCGGAGAGCGGTAATAACACTGCTGCCGAAAAAGGGGAACCTGCAGGACATCGGAAACTGGCGTCCTGTGTCTCTACTGTGTGTGGATTACAAGCTCCTGTCCAAGCTCTTTGCCTCCAGGCTGAGGGAAGCTATGGAGCAGGTCATCTATCGGGACCAGACCTACTGTGTGCCCGGCAGGTCCATGGTAGACAATGTCTACCTCATTCGGGACGTTTTGGAGGTCTCCAGCTCTTTGGGTATCGACACTGGTCTGATTTCTCTAGATCAGGAAAAGGCTTTTGACCGCGTTGAACACAGCTTCCTCTGGACAGTTATGGGGAAGTTTGGGTTCAGCGCTGGCTTCATAGCTAAGATCAAGGTGTTGTACAATGAGGTTGAGAGTGTGCTGAAGATAAACGGCAGTCTGTGTGCTCCTTTTAGAGTGGGTAGAGGGGTCCGGCAGGGTTGTGCCCTGTCCGGGCTGCTCTATGCACTCTCCCTGGAGCCCCTCCTCATCAAGATATGCTCTAGCTTGCAGGGGCTGGTTTTACCTGGTTTTAGTAAGAACATGATTTTATCTGCGTATGCTGATGATATTGTTGTTTTTATTAAGGACCAGAGGGATGCAGACCTTTTAACGAACATTGTGGGGGTTTTTAGCAGGACATCGGCAGCGAGGGTGAACTGGAGGAAAGGCGAGGCCCTCGCTGTCGGTGAATGGCGTGGCGGCCTCCCAGTTCTCCCCCAGAGCCTTGTGTGGAGGAAGGACGGTTTTAAATACCTGGGGATACATCTTGGGCAAGAGAACATCGTCCAGAAGAACTGGGAGGGCGTCACAGAGAAGATTGAGGGGAAACTTTCCAGGTGGAAGTGGCTGCTCCCTCAGATGTCTTTTAAAGGTAGGGTACTGGTGTTAAATAATCTCATAGCATCCCAACTGTGGCACCGACTAACCTGCCTAGACCCTCCCTCAGGTTTTTTAGCCGACATACAGAGGAAAATGGTGGATTTCTTTTGGGAGGGTCTACACTGGGTGCCACAGGGGGTGCTGTTTTTAGCCAGAGAGGAGGGGGGACAGGGCCTCGTCCACCTAGCCAGCCGGACGGCCACTTTTAGACTCCAGTTTTTACAGAAATACCTCACAAGTCCGGAAGGTTTAGTGTGGCGAGATGTGGCCAGCTGCATCCTCAGGCGTGCAAATAGCCGGGGCTGGATACGGCTCTGTTTTTAATTGATTCTAATATTTTAAAGTTAAGTGGGTTGCCTCCGTTTTATCAGGGTGTTTTTAAGTCTTGGGCCCTTTTTACTCGGAAAAGGTGTCCACAGTCTAACTCTCTGTACTGGTTGCTGAGAGAGCCTTTGATTCACAGGGCCAAACTGGACATCAGCAGCAGCGTCACCCCCGGCCTGACGGGGGCGCTGCTGAGGTCACGAGCCCTGTGCCTGCAGCAGCTGGTGGATGCAGTGGGGCCGACGCTGAGCGATGCCCCGGCCCTGGGCTCTCTACTGGGTCTGCGGTCTGTCCGGGTGGCGAGGAGGCTCCTGGAGCTGTGGAGGCAGAGGCTGAACTGAAAGGAGAGGAGCCTCCTCATGGACTACAGCCGAGGAGTTGAGCCGGACCCTGCAGACCCGTTCCCTGATGTCTCCCTGAGCCCGGGGCTAGGGGAACTCACCGGCCCCCTGCTCGCTACGACGTGCCCGGAGACTCTGACATTACACAAGGCAGACAAGAGGACGCTGTATTTTAATTGTGTCAAGAGCACAAACAGGTCTGGACTGTGCAACCGGCGCCCCACTGTGTGGTCAGGCAGACTGGGACAAGGCGGGCCTGGCCCACAGTGGAGGATTTTATACAAGCCTCCCCTGAAGAAACGGACTGCCGACCTCCAGTGGAGGATTTTACACGGTGCTGTCGCCTCCAACGCTTTTATTTCGGTTCTTAATCCCACTGTTTTGAGCTGTTGCCCCTTCTGCGGTCTCCGGGAGACTATCTACCATGTTTTTACTGAGTGTAAGAGGCTCGTGAGCTTCTTCTCTCTTTTAGCATCGGTTTTTAGTCTTTTTAACATGGTTTTTACTGAAAGGGTTTTTATCATGGGAGCTGCCTATAAGAAAGCAGAAAAGGAAAAGTGGCAGCTACTGAACTATCTTTCGGGGGAAGCCAAAATGGCCATTTATTTGAGTAGAAAGGCCAGAGTGGAGACCCGGGAGGGGCAGGAGGCCGGGGCAGTCTGGCTATGTAATATCAGGGCCAGACTCTGGCTAGAGTTCAGGTTTTACACACACATTGGAGATTTAGACGCTTTTAAACGACGTTGGTGTTTTGAAAATATTGTTTGTTCCATTGTAAAAGATAAGTTGGTGTTTGCGCAGGTGTTTACTTCATGGGTTATGTGTAGGTTTTTTAAACGGAGCAATCAGTGATTTTAATGCATTCGCGCTTTAACTGTAAAAATTGATAAATGTAAATAAAGTGCTTTTGAAAAATCTCAATCTCTCTGTCTCTCTCTCTCTCTTTCTCTGTCTCTCTCTCTCTCTCTCTCTCTCTCTCTCTCTCTCTCTCTCTCTCTCTCTCTCTCTCTCTTTGTCTCTGTCTCTCTCAGCCAGTCAAACAGACATTGATCTCTTAGCCAGGCAAGGTGACCCACAGTGTTGTTCAGCTCTTCCAAAGTCTCTCCTCTCCCTTTCATTTGTACCTGGGAAAGGCCTTGACCCCACACACTGCTGCCATGTAGCAGCCCTGCATGTGCACGTGGGCCGCACTTCCCCTGTATCAAGAACAGTGTGTGTGTGTGTGTGTGTGTGTGTGAATGTTCCCCTGTGTCTGGCGTGGTGTGTTTATCAAGCTCTTTGTTTGTCTTCACCTATAGGTGTGTGTGATTATGTGCACATTGATTCATATGTGGCCAAACTATATATACATCTGAGAGTCTGGGCTGTCTATGTTGATGCGTCAGAGCATTTTTCGGGTGACGGCAGACTTGTCTGTGCTGTGAGCTCCTGTATAGCTGAATGGGTCAGAGTCCATTTGGCCCCAGTGTGAGTCGGATTACAGGGAAATGAATGGCCCTCATTGTTGCTTAAAGATGGATTGGGGGGGCATTAATATACTTTGTCGCTCCTTCGCCTCAATTCGTTCTACTGAAACCCGGCAAACCGTTTTTCAGGATCATTTGGTTTTTAAAGCAGGTTTTCTTTATCCGCGGTCGTCCATAACATGTGGTCGTATGTGTACGCTCACATGGGTACATAGTTTATATGCTCACACAAACCTTACTGTCAGACATGCATAAACCCCAAATCAACGTAAACGTCGAGATATGGTGCTCACAAACCGACGGACCGAAGAGATTCATTTCACACATGTGAACTAACACATTTACACTGTATTTTTGTTCATTATTTTAAATAATGCACTTAAAAATGTATTTATTTGAATGAAGGAGTGGTTATATAATCACAGTGTTTTATTAACCATTGTAGTAACATAATGACTTGAAGTTTATTTCAGATATACTGTTTGAAATACCGCGCAGTGCGTGTGTGTGTGTTAGAAGCGAGCATGTGCATCTGTATTCATGTCTTGGAAAATGAGGTCGATAACATGTATTCATGAGAATAAGCCAAATTACAAAACAATTCTAAACATTCCATTCTAATCTGATGACTGATATCTGTTTGGTTGAAATATTTGACAGATTTTATTTGGAAATTCATAGTTGTTTCAAACTGTTAATCTAAATTGTTAGCCTTGAATTAAAATATTTGATGTTCATAATTTCAAATTGCTTGGTAGCCTTTTATGAATTCAGCTCATATGTACATTTTAGAAACAAATATGAATGCCACAAATGTATTGTTCAGTTAAAGTTCTATTGTTTTTTCTAAAAAGACTAATATTACTCTCTGTCTGCAGTAATTCATGCTTCATCTTTGCTCTCTCAGTCATGTCACTTTTCTTTTTTAATTCATGGTCCATTTTGGAACCGAACAGCCATTACTTACTGCTCAAAGTGTTTTTTTCGCTACAGCAGAGCTTCCTGTGTTGTTTGGATCACACTCTGGGTTTTATAACACATTTCTGTTTCCTGTTTCCGTAGGACGTCAAGAAAATTCCTCCATCTGTGATCAAGAGCTCTGATTTCTCCGTCCCACCACCCTGGAGTCTGAGGTAACGTCTTCTGCTCAGGTTTTTTAATCTTCGACACTCTTTTACTTTACAACACAAATTAATCGATGACATTTACATTGTTAAAATATTCAAAACTAATGTCAAAATAAAGAAATATGAAGTGTGTGTAGAATGATGATCCAAATTTCTCCTGTTTATCAAAATACAGCACGTAATGTCCACACTAAGCCTTAAACTCTATTGTGATAAGTAACTGATCCATTACAATGAGGTAGTCATTCATTTAGGTATATATTAGTTGTTATTTACATTTACAAAACTTTGGATTTATACACAAAAGGACTTGGTATCGACATCTTTGATTCAACTTTATACCCGGAAAAGTCCACTTTATCATTAAAAACAAAAAGACGGGTTGCATCCAAGCAACGCATTTTAAATATATCATAATATGAAAATACAAATCATCCTGTAAATGCTGATCAGAATTGCTTCATCGTTTTGAATCTTTTGAATTCATTGTTTGTACTTATTATACAATTCACATTTCTTGTTACCTGCTCTCTCTCTCTCTCTCTCTCTCTCTCTCTCTCTCTCTCTCTCTCTCTCTCTCTCTCTCATCATTTAAAAGAAAACAATTCAAACAGCAGCCTTGAATCTGTAGCTCCGTGACATCTTGATATTTTCAATATTAGTACACATTTGGCAAGAGTTAGTATAATGCCTCAGACATGAAGTACGGGTGTTGTATCTTACCTCTGAGTGAAATTAAAACCACTCTGTTATATTGGTTTTATTTAATAAGGAAGCACTCATTTGGGACAGCAGACACCAGAGCGGGTTTCATTATTAGATATTGTTCTTACTTCTCATTTAGCTCTTCAAACACTCTGCCAACCTTTGTCGTGTGCGATGTTATGCAGTTTTCTGCTTCGTGGCTCTGACAGTTTGATTGACAGGAGGGTGACATGGCGCAGTGCTCATGGGATGAGGCCAAAACTTTTGCCTTGACCCTTTGACCTCCTTCACTCTCTCAGCTCTCTCTGTGGAGACAAATACTGGACATTATGTTTTATTTGTGGCTGACACGCAGATGGACGGATGGTGGGATAGCAGAGGATGGCGGAGGATGATGGAGTGAGGGAGGGAAAGCGAAGGCTAGTTTGTTGCGTTCTCACGTTGCCGGTTAGCAAATAGCTGGAGAGGAAGGATGGATGTAAGGAGTCGAGGCAAAATTAGGGAAGGAGTTAAGGGATTGAGGACAGGAAGGGACCTGGATTTGAATGCAAACATTGACGTTAGGGTGAGAGAACAGAAGGAGGTGAGGAGGCGAGGGAAGGGAGGAAGGGATGGCAGAGGGGGGCTCCTGGCCGTGGATGCAGACAGACAGGCAGGGTAACCAGAGGCAGGCGGTGACCTTCTCTGCTGCTGGATGATCGAAGGCTTTATTTAAAGGCCTGGTCAATGCTGGGTGCTGCTGAGGTATCAGCCTCGCAGCCAGGCGACTCATCACCACTGTAATACAACTCTCTAACCCTAACCCCCCTCCCCCCCCCCACACACACACACACACACAGAACACGACAGGACACTCTCTGGACACCTCAGGTTTTACACGGTACAGTCGAGAGGCTGGACAGAGGAAACTACAGCCTCAGCATCGGCTAATTTTACTGTGCAGCAGACAGTATACTCCACTTTCCTCATGTGCTCAGCATTGTGAAGCACATGCTTGTTTTGCCTTTGCTATGCACTCCATCTCTGTCCATTTTCCTTTACCGTTGACCAATTATATACAGACAGCATAATGCGCGATTTTATATGCGACGCACTGATACAGTGAGGAATGAGGTGATGATGATGAAGAGTTAAAAAATGACAGAATGCAGGCTGCTAAGGTAGTACACCTGCATCTATATGTGTGTGTGTGTGTGTGTGGAGTGGAGCACGTGCGCTCGCATGTGTGTGGCTGCAGCGTGAAGACACCTGCATGCTTCAGCACTTTCTGGCTGTCAGGAGCTCTGAGGTCACAGGCAGGGGAGTGGAGAGGGCACATTAGAGGAATCTTCAGAGCCCCCACCCACCACGCCTCCACGATCCTTCCCCCTGCACCTCCCACCAACCCTCACTTTTCCCTCTCTCCCCCGTTATCCACCGGCATCCCTCCACCACCTCCTCCTCCTACTCGTCTACCCCTTGTGGAGACGGGGTGAGTCGGCCAGTGGGGGGGTGGGCACAGCGACAGGTTTTTGTACACGGCAGGAAGGACAGACGCACGCAGACGCATCAAGCTGTGTAAGAGGAAGGAAGAGAGCGAGCACGTATTTAAGTGCTTGCGTGGATACATGGGCTGTGTATGGAAACACCTAGAAAGCTTTTGTCATTCGATTTCGGTTAATATCAAAGCTTAAAATACAACTGGCTGTTCACGGAATATATACATATCAACCATGCAGAAGACTGATGTTAATGCATATCATGATATCTGTTTCGGCATTTTAATGTTCATGACATTGGACTACATTGTAACTGGAGCATTTTCAACTTCTCACGAAATACTTCTCACTAAAATAAGGAGCACAGTCAACAAAACTGTCATGATTTATGATATTGAAGCAAAATTCCACAATATGATTTGAGATGATTTATAAAATAAATCGCCCACCGTTAATTCAAACATTGGATTGTCACTTATAAAACACTGCAGCTGTGTTGGGTTCTTTTGTGTTTCGCAGCGACAAGGATTTGCTCCATCCACTGTCACACTTCACTATCCATTTACTGCCTGGGATATATATAACTACTAGCTGCTGAGTGTGAGACTCGTTACACTGGTACAGTCTTGATAGCGACACAGACGTCACCCCTCAATCCAGAAAATCCAAATGACAGGGAGGATATGAACAGGATGTATGCTCATCATTAGGCCTGGTCTGAAAAGAGGGGAAGCAAGTAGACTTGGGGTCTGGATTAGAAAAATATGTCACTCACTGCAGTTAAAGATACACAGAACTGAACACAGAACAACGGTGTTTAGGTTTGGATTGTTTTAAAAAATGTGTTGTGTGTTTTTACTTTCTTTTTAACCACAGACAAGATGATACTTGAGGAGAAAGCTGCACCCCCGAGACAAACCTCTTAACACCAACGCGCTCCTCTTTTCAACTTATGTTAATATACAATTTTCTCTCCGATTTTTCAGTTGTTTAAGCCCGGATTGTGTTGTTTTATTCAAACATAATTAGTTGTAAATCTGCTACCATTGTGTGTGTGTGTGTGTGTGTGTGTGTGTGTGTGTGTGTGTGTGTGTGTGTGTGTGTGTGTGTGTGTGTGTGTGTGTGTGTGTGTGTGTGTGTGTGAGAGAGAGAGCCTCAGAGCCACTGTTGTCCTCAGGTTGTGACTGTGTGTTCACAGCATGATTGAGAGAGGAACTTGTGATCAGCCGGAGGTTAGCGTGATGAAATGTATTCCCCTGAATCACCGCAGCCAGGAGCCCAGGGCCTTCCTCTTCCCCGCAGCCTCCTTCCGCTTACACACTCACACACACACACACGCCTTCCTCGCTCCCCTCGCGTCGCCTTCCCCTCCTCTCTTCCCTGCGGTGACTGCCCAATGCTAGCTGCTTAGCGTTGCACCCAGCGCCTAATTGAATTCCAACTGTTAGATCCTGGGTACTTCTGGCCCGATACGGGGCTAATTACTGACTCAGCTCTCTATTAAAAGATTCTCGAGCTGGTGTTCTGGCGAGGGAACTCGCCTGGCTCCGCTAACTGCCGTTACTCCCGACGTCTACCCTGCTTCCTCCGGTCAGAGCGCGCTCGGCCGAGAGACCAGTCCTGGCCCCGGGCGCTCCCACCAGTCGCGTCGGTTATGGCAGCTTCCCTCTTATGGATCCGCGCTCTTGGTAAATGCCAGGTTAGGTTTTAACGGCTAGGATTAATTCTTGCTAAAACCGTAAGGGGTTGTTAAGTGGATTCGGTCTCTAGGATAACCTTTCAGAACTCAGTTGTTAGACATACAATAGCTTTAACTTTTTACTGTCACGAGGAACTTATTACTACTTCGGCAAATTAATGCACTTGAGGATTTCACTTTAAATGCAGATTAGATATTTATTGCAGGTTATATTTAGTTAGTTTGCAGGGGTTACAGCTACAGCTCACATAAAATGTCACTACACATGATTAGTCAATTTAATTATCTTCTTCGATTATACTCATTAGTTTTAGTCGCCGAGACGGCTCGGTTGGAGCTGGATGTCCAATGGTGCGATGAAAAAGGTTCTTTTGGAGTTGTTAGGAGCGAAGGTCAGGCCTGGCCCTCGATCCTCCCGCTCCGCAACGGAGCCCGTTCAGCTGTTCTCAAAACTCAGTACAAAGTCTTTCTCAGGCAGCTGCGGCTTTCTCAGTTGTCCAGATGTTAAGAGGCGAGCGGTGGGGAGAGTTAGAACCTTCGTCTTTCAATCTCAATGTCCACGAACAGAGGTCTCTTTTCCGTGAACAGAGACGAAGTCCTCAATACATCAGCTGCAGGCTTTAGTATCTTCTTCCGATGCGCTTGGACGGCATCCGCGATGAAATCCCAGCTTTGCTCTTTGCAAGCATGTCCTTATATTCCTCATATGGGCTGTGATCAGCCCCCACCTGTTTGGTGCATTTACTCATCCCCCCTCCCTCTGGAAAGGGCGTTGAGCCGAACATTGCCTGTATGACTCAACTATTGCATCAGTTTCCAGATCTTTCTCTTGGCTACACCCAACATCTGGTCTTGATTACAGCAATGTCATTCTTGCCCAATACATTTCATTTCAGCTCCAACCTCACACAGAACACACAGAAACATTCATTACATTTGTTTAAATCACTTCTATGCAGTTAAACACTTGTTACACAATTGATTAGAACATTTCGTTATATTTATTCATACATTTTATCCGTTTGATTACACTTCAACGTTGAATATATGCTTTGTGCGTTTATAGCCTGACTTCTCTCCCTTGAATGTGTCGACATGTTACCGAGGCAGCGCTGAGAGGTCAACTCTTCTTGACACCCCCTTCTTGAGGTCTCAAGCTGCCGCATTGTGCCCCAAGTAATCCTCTAGGAACTCATCGTCGTCCTCGGCGGTGATGATGAGAACGTCGTCTTCCGGCTCGGATTCGTGTTGCCAGCTGTCGAGCACCACCAGGCCTTCCATACCTGGTGGCTGGAAATCCAGGAGGGCGTTGTCATCCTCCTCGTCATCTATGGCATCCTTCATCTGCTCGTCCAGGCTCAGCACCAGGGCCAACACATTCTGGTTCAGAATGCTGTCAGGGGAGAGGGAGGCCGGAGTAGGGACGGGGCTGGTTGATGCTTTGTCCTCATCCTCGCCTGGAACTATCAATCCTTCAGGGATTACCTCCACCAGCTCTCCGCAGTCCTCGTCGTATCCCCACATCCCCATTAGATTTGGTACTACTCCTGCGAGCATCGTCTGGCTACCCACGTCTCGGTGTTCCACACCCGGGATGCTTGCCGTGTCGTCGTCTTCTTCTGGAGTTGGTAGTGGATACTGCAGGGCGGGCAGGCGTGGTCCAATGACGACGAAGCGGCCATCGGTGAGGTGGGTGCTGGACACCCGGATGCCATCAGGATACGCCCATATTTTTGTGTATACTGGGCAGTATACACCATCAGCATAGAGCAGGACCTCCGGTGGGGTTCTCCCAGCGGAAGTCCACACTGGTTTTGCTTTAGCCTCTAATTCCATACAGTCGACTACATTCATCGCAGGCATATAAGGGGTACTTCCTTTGCAGAAGAGGCCGCTGGCTGCTCCTACCGGGAATTGCCCCAGGTAGCATTGGGTGCACCATAGGGCTTGGTTTACCTCCCACAGGTGCAACATTAGCTCCGGAGGAATCCCACAGCGGACACAGCAGACCTCCTCCTGAATGTTGTTGAACACAAAGACTTCATTAATCATTACATTTTTCAGCGCATTTTTACAAGCCAAGCTTTAGCAAGCAGGGGGTGGTCTTATTTTCATTCTTTTTTAAGGCCCCCTCTCATTATTGGAGCGCTTTGCAGAGCGCCGCAGAGCCAGAGAATGCAGCCATGGAGATGCCAACACCATTGGAGGAGGTGTTAGGCCTGGGCTTGTAGGCCTAACCCTTCTTGGAAACAAAGGCTCATACAGCATGAGCCAGGCTGCTATCCCGATTGATGATTCAGAACCCAACCAGTAGATGGCGACAGTTATGCCCCAACCTATGCCCCAAAGAGCAATGGCGCCGATCTTGTGGAGCCAACGCCCTCTTCCTCTTTCTTTCATAGCCATGGTCATGACCACGAGATACGTCAGGGCTGTAACCGCCAGAAAGGCCTCGACGATTGCCGAGACCAGCTTCAGGGGGTTGTAGAAAACTGCAGCGACGTCGATTACCAGCCAGATGATCACCATTCCACCTTTTACTAGACCGCAGCGAGTAGAGTCGATGTGGATTCTCCCCAGGAGGTATGTAGCGAACCATGTCAGGGTAAGCCACAGTGATCCTCGATAGATGTTTTCAATCGCTGTTTTCAGACACCCTACAACCAGGGCCAGTATTCTTAGCGGCTGATTCATGGACCATTCGCCCATGCAACAGTAGAAGAACCATATGATCTCAAGGACCCAAAAGTCCAGGTCGGTTAAGCGAATAAACGGCCTGCATCTGCGTGCTGTGTCGGAGGAGTTCTGTAACGCTTCAGTTATACTCATTCCGAAGGTGGTCATGCCTGGAGTCACAATAGTTGTGCTGTTGGTCATACTCACTCCGAAAGTGGTCATGCCTGGGGGAGACGTGGTGTTCATGCCTGGAGGTGCAAGGGTTGTGGTGTTGGTCATGTTGGTCATCTTGGCTTTCTTAGGTTTATTCGTTCTTTTTTCAGTATGAGGCTCTTGGTTGAGGTTCCGGGTCTGCAATGGCTATGGCGCTCCAGTTGTTCACCCTTTATAGGTGGGTGGACTCCTCCTTCCTTCGTGGGAGGAGTCCCTTCTTCACTTCTCCTTTTTCCTTCAACTTCCCCTTAAAGCACGAGGCAACAGTGGCTGCTACCCCGCCCTTAATGGCGGCACAGATTATTAGGCCCAAGATGACAATTCCAATTATCATCAACAAATAAGGCCAAAGCCAGGAGAACAAACTCCCCATCCATCCCTTTATGACCGAGAATCCTTCTCCAATCTTCCCTGCCACTTCTTCCACTACGATGGTTGCGGTCCCGGCTATGGAGGCGCCCGTTAGTTCGATCCAACTGCACTCGTGTTCTCGTCGGCCGCTCCCGCAACTCAGCCAGTGTTCTTCTGGCTCGTAGCATGTTCCGTTCCCGTAGAGGCGGTTAGCCCCTACCCATTCAAATCCTTTGTCTTCTTTACCCTCGCAGAGGCTTTTCCTGAAGGCGTGGCCCTCAGCTAGAAAGACTGTAGGGTCGGTTACTGGGGGAATGATTTGGCCGTTCACGTTCACTCTGTCTTTCATGCGATGGCCCAGGATTAAGTTGGTACAGCTGCTGGTCAGGGGCCCTGACCGTCTCCATTTCCCATCTTTAGCCTTCACCCAGGTTACTTCTTGCACGTGGGTTTCATATTCTGCTCCATAGTGGGTCTGGCAATGGTCTTCCCATCCTGGCACAGTCTCACAATGTCCCCCGGCCAGGCTGATGTTGCAGGTCGTGTTTCCTCGATTGCATTCCATTTTCCAGGGCCGCGGGCCCACATATGGTTCTGGTCGGCTCCAAACCCCAGGCCAGATGTCTCTTTCTTTCGAGTACACTGTGGCCAGGTACTGATACTTCACCCAGTAGTTGTTGGTTTGAGTTAGACATGGCACCACCCATTC
The DNA here is from genome assembly GCF_949748355.1 of Melanostigma gelatinosum. Taxonomy (NCBI): domain Eukaryota; kingdom Metazoa; phylum Chordata; class Actinopteri; order Perciformes; family Zoarcidae; genus Melanostigma; species Melanostigma gelatinosum. The sequence continues at coordinate 14,145,997 of NC_136634.1, forward strand.
TAACACTTCATCCTTCTGTAGGCCCCACCAGGTTGAACTGTCGTCCCGGGTGTGGGCCTCTTTCCATGCCTGCAGGGTTCCTTTGATCGTCTTGTTCGTCTTCAGGCCTGTGCAGTCATATAGCCACGTTCCCCAAGCCCGATACCACTCTTGCCAGAGTGTGCATCTCGGGGAGGCGCCGTCGGCTAGATACTCTGTTCCGTTCAGAGCGATGAACATTTTGTTGGTCACACAAGTGTCAATCTTTTGGAAATCCCCTCTTGGGGCTGTCATTAACTCCTCGGGTTTCGGCAGCTTTTGTACATACATGTCAGTCGTCCTTGGTCCCAAAAGGCCGTAGCTGGCTCTGGAGTATCCCTCCGTGAAGGCTCCTTTGAAATGCTTCAGCTCGGTTATCCATATCCACGGCAGGGTGTTGTTGAGCCAAGCCTCGTGCCGGGCATTAGGTTCGGGTAGATAGATGAACTTATGAGCCTGATACTGTGGTTTGTTTACCGGAGTTATTACGAAGTAATTCTGACCTTCGCAATAAAAGAACACATTCCAGAAGCACTTATCTAGGAGAGGGAGCTTGCTTTTTATACAATGCTGCGTCCATTTCCTGCTTCTATTTCTCCGAAGACTGTCACTTGACTTGAATAGCGGCGGCGGCTGTTCTTCTTTTTCCTCTGGAACCGTCTCTGAAGCCGTAGGTTGTACTTCCACTACTTCTTCTTCCCTCTGCTGCGTGACATTCACGGCTCGGCTGGTGAGGTTGCTCCGCTGGCAGTCGGTGGAGTTTCCTAGTGTGGTGTTACCTAGTGGCCTCTCTGGCCTCACTTTAACTTTCACCCGCTGTGGTTTACGTCGCGGTTGTGTGGCCTCACAGGTGAGATTGTAGTGTCCCCAGAACATTCCGTCTGCCGGTAAAATCATCAAACACGTATCATTGCGGTGGTTCGCTGCATAGGTTACCTCGGGTTTCCAGTATCCCTCGTTCCCTTGCTCTGACCATGAGACACATGCCCATGAACAGTACCAGCCTGGGACACCGTTTTCGGGGTAGATCCAATTACACTGTGCCCGTTTTTCTTCTTGTGCTTTCTTCATTATTACCGTAATCTTCATCTCCGCTCCTAGCGTAGATACTTCATCTATCCTCCATGTCGAATTCTCTATTATCTTCTGGAATTCGCCTGCCCAGTCTGTTTCTTCACCCGTGTCGTTGATTTTCGAATCGTTGATTTTCTGATCCCAGATAGTCATCCACGCGATGATAGTAGCTGTCAGGTTCGGTGGCGTCCCACCCCCTTCTTGGACTTGACGGGTTGCATTAGAGCCAACCTCAAGGTCCAACCAGGGCGAGGCGCGCTTCTGTCCAGCGAGTTGAGAGAGAACGATCGTTCCAGAGTCGACCGTCCAGCATGTCTGGTCGAACTTCTTTGTGGTAGTGTAGGACACCCTCACATGAGTGAGGGCCCATGGGATACTACCATAGTAGTACAGTATAGCCAGGACAAGGCATAGTCCTGTTAATACTGCTACTACTTTAGCCAGCAAGCAAAGCCATAGTCGTTTTCCATTCCGAGGTCGTGCACTTGATTGGTCCAGTCGCTTGCCGGGGCGTCTTAAGGAGACGGGGGTAAAGGTTGAGGATCGCCTAAATTCATGAACTCTCCCATGAAGTAGTGGGAGATCCATGGTTTCGGATTCTGCAGTGCTCTGGTCGGTAGCACCTCTGGAAGAGGAGCTAGGCATCCGGAGCTGAGGCGCGGGGGAGAGTCAGGATCGCACTGACTAATCCTGCCCTTCAGGAGCTGGTGATATAGCACCGATGGGTATCTGCCAATGGCTAAGTCCAGCCCCCGCCACACCCACTGGTAGTAGGTGACGATTAAGGAGGGGGAGCAGGGGGGGGGTGCAAAGCAACCCTCGTTCACAGCATTATTTTGCCGCAGCCATGCGTAGATCTGTCTGTCCACTGGGTCGATAAGGATCCGGACTTTGGCAAGAGATGCATATAACGGCTGACCGTCGTCCGTCTGGAGCTCCGTTACTTTAGCCCATGCTGCCAAGGGTTCGTGAAGGTTAAGCCGGCCAAACCCCGTAGTCCGTAATCTGGAAGGAGGCAATTCCCTCATGGTCAGGCATGGGTCCGGGTTCGGTGGGCCAAGGCCTGGCAGGCGGTAATGAACCATACGCAACTCTATGTCTTGGTTCTCAATTACACAGCGCGCGCTGTTTTTCACGTGGAGCGCTATGAGACGCCGCATGACCGGGCTGGTGGTCCAGATCACATTTTCACCCAGCGAAAGATCAACATAGTCGTTTTGCAAATAATCAGCATAGTTAGGACCCCAGCGCAACTTCAACCGCAGACCCATAACTGAGATGAAAACGGTATTCAGGATCCAGGGGGATTGGTCAGGACAAGGGAGGACTGGCTGCAGCAGCCACGGATGGGTCCGATTGACTCTGTCATATTGGAGTTGCCATCCTGTGCGAAAAGCAGTCAGCAATTCCGCCTTCCCGGGTATTGACAGGTCAATTGAGCGCCTATATTCGCCATTGCTGCAGAAATAGGCGCCGGATCCACAGAGGCCTTTTCGGTAGGCAAAATCGCGTTGGGGTCTGTCCAAAAAGACATTTTCGTTCGGCAATTGCAGATATGGCCTTCTTTGTGCGAGGAGGGACTGAGAGACTATTGATAGGTCCCTGCAATCTGTGTTTGGTGGGTTTGGCAGCGACATGTTGACAATCAAGGTCCGTTTTTTCCAGCAGCTATACTTTTCTAAGTGCTGCTACTGCGAGGCTTTCCACCCCGCTGCAGTTTGCGAAATGACTTCCGTGCCCAAGCGGTCAAACCTTTTGCGTCTGCGCGTGGGTTTGGAGGAGGCTCCGCCTCATCCGCTCTGGTCAGCTCCACCCCGACGGAGTACACACCGTCGAATGGAACCATCACGGTTTTCAGCGTCACCATGACGCGCATTGTGCGGGTCTCCCATGTAGGCGTTGGCGCTCTGGACGCCCAGGAGCCCGGTATTTGCATAGCACCGTTTCTGCGCCATCCCTCTGGGGTGACCGTGAAAATCTTACTCTTTTCCTTGGTCCTGGCACCGGTGTGGTGGAAGGCGTCCAGATCTGTGGTGGAATACTGGAGATTCGTGCCGCGAGCACCAGCTTCTGTTGGTACCGGGGCAAGCTCACGTATTGGCACATCAGGATCACAAAACACCTCCTCAATTAACTCGCGCCAGGTTGTTAATTCCCAGGGCCCCAGCCACCCCTCTCGTGTTGCCATCTCCAAGCGGCAATCGGGTAGGTTTGCTGCGGTGGCTGTGTACCCTGGGTCATCGGGGCTGCGAAAGACCCTGAAGGCCGCTGGGATCTGTACGGAAGACAGGGGCGGGTTGATAACTTCGGCCTGGCCTGGGCTGTATGGCCAGTTCCTTTGCACTGACTCCCACCAGGATCTCATGGGGACTTCACTACGGTTTCCACTTGCTTCTTGTGGGTCGCCGTCGAGTAGGCCCATAGATGGTGCCGAAGGTCCCCCAGTCGCTGCTTGTGATAGATCAACAGGAGCGGCAGCACCCTCACCTTCCCACAAGGCGGGTGCCAGGGTTTGTATTGGCTGAAGAAACTTTCTCACCTGCCATCCGTCGGCTGCTCCAGCTTGCACCAGCAGGCCATTCAGCTGGAGTACGGAGCAAGACGCACAGAGGAGCAGCCTGTGTCCATCCCATTGGCAGACACAGTCCTTAAAGTTCAGCTTTGTCCCCCGCAGATCCCACTGGATGACGAAGTGCAACCTTGGTAAAAGCGCGATACGACAAAAACCGCACACATATGCATCCAAAACCTTCACTGGTTTGTGGGTCATACGGTCAAATTCCTTTCTTCGTCCAGAGACCCGGTGTGGTTTCTTGTTTCCGGGTCCCTGCCATGTGAGGTTAAGGGTGGTCGGCAGCAGGCAGACCACACAATCATTCTTGATTTCTTTCCATGTTAAGACTTCATTCTCTTCTGAGAGAAAGCCCTTTTTTGCATACTCCAACTTCTTCATGGCTCTTCCTGCCCAGAGCCCCGTAGTACTCCTTCTCATGTTAACCACCCCTTTGACATTGGCCACTCTGACAAAGGGTGGTAAAGCTTGTATGTGGGTGGCCATTTTTGAGTTCCTGGTTTTCTCCTAGTACGGAACTGGCTTCAGCTGCCCTACTCCTTGGATTCCTTTCTTCTTGAGTTGAACAGTATTACTGTCCAAAATCTTGACAACTATGTCTGATTTATCGTACTTGGCTTTGACTGCAGAGTTAGAAGCACCGACCTGAGCCTTGATCCAGACGCGCTGTCCTACTCGAAGTGGCACTTTTTGCTCAAGCTTGGGCTCTTTATCTTCGGAGCCCCGCCCCACTTCCTGTGATGTGAAGGGGCGGCGCATCAGCTCCTCCGCAGGGGAGGGCCTGTCACTTCGGTAGCGGTCGTTCAGGGTTTTGGCGATTTCCAGGGTCTTAGTGCTCCATTCTCTCGAGTTGGCATTTTTCCCAATCCAACTTTTCACCAAGCCAATGGTCCTTTCCACCACCCCGTTAGCCTGGGGGGTGTATGGGGGAGAGTAGATCCTCATTACCCCATGCTGTTGGCACCACTGGTCCACTTTAGCGTTGCGAAAATGCGTTCCGTTGTCAGTCCTGAGCTCTTTAGGCAACCCTAAGTAGCCACAGACTTGGTCCAGCATGCTAACAACACTGTTGCCATTAGCTTTTCTTACGGCTTTTGTGGTTACATACCCTGACATGGAGTCCACAAGCACCAACAGGTACTTTTCTCCACATTTACCCGGTACCCCTAAGGGTCCTGCCACATCCATGCAGATAGAACCCCAGGGTACGGTACTTTTAATGGTGAGTCCTCCCACTCTTTGTCCTCTCCTTCCTGCGTTGTATCGACCACACAACTCACAGTCTTGAAGGATTCTGCGGACTTCTTTTTCAGGAATCCAGAGTCGCTGCTTTTCCAGTTCCCTTCGTGTTGGAACGGTGCCTGCATGTCCAAGTGCTCCATGCACTGCTTGCACCACCTCCTTCACGTTCTCTTCTGGGACTACCCGTCCTTTGGGCAAATCTTCCCACTTCTCGATCCCAACAAAGACAATTTGTCTCATCTGGACGAAACGATCCACTTCTTCGTTTCCTTGCCAATGAGTTCCTGCTCGCGTGTGGGCCCTCTGGTGCACCACTTCGAGCTCCATTGTTAGCCGCAATTCGGCTATTTTTCTCCATAGGTTTTCGTGAGCTACTTTCTTGTTTTTAGCACTCTCAAAACCATTTTCTTCCCATATGGACAGGTCTTCGTTAAGGGCCTGAGCACAGTAATAACTATCAGTTATGACTCTAGCTCTTTTCACCTTTCTTCGCTCCAACTCGAGCAAACCTTCCAATATTGCTGTCACTTCCCCGGTCTGAGCACTGCCGGGGATTTGGCCTCGTTGTCTGAAGCGCTCCTTCTCATTGTGCTTGAGAATGAAGCCCCAGTAGGCCTTGTCGTCTTGTCCTTTTCGCGAGCCGTCGGTGTATAGAGTCCACTCTATCGGTTCGGCTGGCTTCTCGGCCTGAGTCGCCTTTTTCTTACTCACGGGTTGTGCAGGGCCGATTTCGAGGTCTGGGTCCAGCAGGATGTCTTCCCAACGTCCCCACCTCGCGTTCGTCGCCTTCGTGCTCTCTACCGTGGCTTTTCTTAGGAATCGATGGACCTGGCTTTGCGTGAGGACCCTGATGCCCTGCCCCTGAGCAAGGTCTTTCAGGGTGCTCCAATACCTTGCCAGAACTGCCAACTCCTTCTCTTCTGCTGGATATTTCTTTTCCACGGAGGACAGGGTGTAGCTCCACAAAGTGACTATTCCCCCGCCCTCGTTGCACACTTTTACCACTGCGTCGTCGTCGTTGCAACTGACCTCTGCCACCAGCTTGGTTGTAAGGCTTCGTGGCTCCAGCCGCAAAGCGTCTTTAATGGCTGTCTGGAGGTTTTCCAAATTGTTTTGATCCGTTGCGGTCCATTCCCACTTCTTGTGGGCATCTTCTGGTTTTTCTTTGCGTAGTTTTACATACAGTGGTTTTGCATGCTTCTGGTAGCTAGGGACATGGTCCCTAACATAGTTGCAGAGTCCCAGTACTCTCTGTAGTTCGTTCAGCGAGGTTGGCGGGTCGATCTGCTCCACTTTTTCCCGGAATCCGTCTGAGAGTCCCAGGTCGTTGGAGACCTGGAACCCCAGGTAGTTCACTTGGAATCGTCCAAATTGGCATTTTTTCAGATTCAATTTCAAGCCGGCTGCTGTTAGTCGTTCTACGACTTTTCTCAATTTTTGCAGATGTTCTTCTTCGGTGTCATCTGCAATGAATACATCATCGATGTAGATTGTTGTCTCTAGGCCATCGAGTATGTCCATTACGGCTGACTGGAAAACATTCGGAGAGTTTTTGTAGCCTTGCGGTAGCCTTTCCCAGACGTACGCTTTACCTTTGTGGGTGAACGCTGTCTTGCCCTGGGAGGCTTTGGCTAGCCTCAACGAGAAAAATCCGTTTGCCAGATCTATACAAGATTTGTACCTTTTTAGTCTTAGTGTCTTCAGCGTCCCTTGTGGGTTGATCAGGCTGGCGCGGTTGGCGACAGTCCTACGGTTGAGGGCCTTAAAGTTGATAACAGGTCTCCATCCTCCTCCCGATGACTCAGGCTTCTTGACTGCCTGTATTGGGCTGTTTGTGATGGGATTTGGCTCCTCTCGCACCACTCCTAGTTCGCTGAGCTCCGTGACTATCAGGTCCATTTCTGCAACGGCCCCTGGATTCAGGGGGTATTGGCGGACTGGCGGGTGTACACCCCCTTCTATGGTGTGGGTGTATTTTGCACCCATGTCTCCACAGTCATTTTTGAACCTAGCCACTCCGGCTTTGGAAAGTATGTCTTCTAGCGTTTCTTTTCCCTCCGGAGAAAGGTCGCTGTCTTCGATTTGTTGCTTGGTCACTTCTGGAATGTTCACTGGTTTGTACCACTCCGGTGATAACGATCCCATCTGGATTAGTTTTGCCCCGAGGACTCTGAGTCGCTGTTGTATTGGGGTTCGATTTCCTGGGCTGCTATGCAGCTCTTTTAAGTCCGTTATTGTCATTAAATTGTAGGGTCCTAGAGCCCATACAACTCCTTTCCAGACGCCAAACGGAATCTTTTTGATGGTTCCGTCGGCTAGTTGAACAGTCAGGTGTCCTTTTGTTTCAAGGCATTTGCGGGTCATCGACACTTCTGCACCAGTATCCACCTGATAGGGGATTCCATCCACGTCGGTGTATATGTCGTCCCCCACCCAGTAGGCATGATCCACTGTGACCCGCGCCCGCTTAGCCATTACTTTCTCTGCCCTTCGCTCCCAGCTTCTAGGCGGGAGGCACGAAGGGCCTGTTTCTGTTCTGTCGTCAGCTTGTTGTAATCCTCGGAAGAGAGAAAACTGCTCTTGTTGGCTGGCGGGGGCCGTGGCCCCTCCTGTTGTTGATCCGGCTGGGCCCTGTGGTAAACGCCCTGCCTCTGGAAGCCTTCTTGCCTTGGAGCTTGCTGCTCCCTCTGGCTTCCTTGTGGACCCCGCTGAGGTCCTTGCTCTCGCGGGTAGCCTTGGTAGCCTTGAGAACCCCTCCGGAATCCTGGCTCACGCTCGTAGTTTTGTGGACTCCTCTGGAATCCTCCCGACTGCCTTCTCTGTGTCTGTGAAGGACCGGGTCCCTCGGTGGGCCTTGCGTTGTCATACGAGGGCCTGGGAGCCGGCGGCTTCGGCTGGTTTCCTTTTTCTCTTTTGTCTTCCAAGTGTTTTTTCTTCAAATCCCATTTTCTTACTGTTTCTTGGATTTGTTCGGTGGTACTTTTGCTGATGTTTAGGGTCACAAAATCGATGTCATTCATTAGGCCCTTTGTCAGCTTCCTAAGGACTTGCACACTTCTGTCCGGCGGAATCGCCTGTCGCAAGGCGTACCATGCCTGGGTGAGAGTTTGCCCTTTGTCTAAGCTTTTTCTTGCCTTTTCGATGTGTGACTCCTCGTCTTCGCAGTCTTCCAACACTAATCTTCGGTAGTGCTGTTCCGCGGTTTCTTCGGGACCCATCGGTTGGTCCGTCACATGAGCCAGCCACAATCTCTTCGCCTCATCGTTTGTGGAACTGGCTTTTACCATAAGCCATTTCTGCGTCAGATATTCTTGCACCGATTCTTTTGGGTCTCGGTTTGTCACCATCGCCTTGATCTTTTTGAACTCACCAAAGCTCTGGGTGGAAGCCCGCATCTTTGTTATGCAGTCATTTTCTTCAGCGGTGGTGGGACAGCTGCTTCGTGCGAGGCCCTGCCCTGGAGGTGGCTGTTCGTCCTCGCTGCCCGAGATGTCTTGCCTCCGCGCTTTGTCTTCCTCCGCTGCCAGCTTGTAGGCTGCTTTCTTCAGGCGTCGCAACATGACGTCGTACACGATTGTCACAAAGCCTGTGCGAAAGTTACCCGTCAGCTCCGTGGCTGTTGCGAGGGAGCCGTAGGTCGGGGTCATTAGAAAATTCGCCCATTCTCTTTTTGTCGCGTAGACCATTGTTCCTTTCATTCCTTCGAGGTCGTGCAGCCATATTTCTGGAACATCATAATTTGTTTGACCGACCTCTGGAGCATAGGCTTTTCTTCCGTCTTTGGTGGTCATGGGCCCGTAACGATCGTCTCGGGGGAATTTCAGCGAAGCCGTGCACACTGAAACTAGGGGCAGCGCGTTCTTCTTGCCTTTTCTGCTTCCTATTCTCAGGTCGGTCATTCCTCCCGGAGCCTCGTATTCGATGGAGGTCAGGCTTGGCGCTGTTTCTTCTTCATCTGAACTCACATCTGCCGCTTCTTCCTGCGCCTCTCGTTCTGGTTCTGCTGACGGCGAGGCCGGCTGAACTGGTTCTGGTGTTCTCTGTGGAGTCCTCGGACTTTCCCTGGTCCCGCCTGGACTTTGGAACCTTATCATGGGCTCTTCTCCTCCTCCGGAGTAGCTCATTGTCTGCACGCCGACGGACTCTGCTGGGCTGGGGAACCCCCGTGGAGGTTTGGTTGGCACGGGGGTTTCCTCTTCTGTCTGCACCGCTACTGTCCGGGGAGAGGGGATTGGAGTTCTTCTTTCCTTTTGTGGTTTTTCCTGGCTTGAGCTGACCTGTGGACGTCGCTCCTCCCGTCCTGAGGGACCGGGTGTTGATTCCTCGTAGCTCCTCTGCTCGGTCCTGGTTTCTCTCTTCAATCTTACTGATTGCGGGAGCCGTGGCAGAACTGCTTTCGCAACTGGGGCGTTCTCGTCCTTGTATTCCGGCGGTCCTGCCCTCCAGTTGTTTGGCCCCTCTGTTTTGAAGAGGGGTCTCAGTATTCTCTCTTTTCTCTCTTGGTATTGGGCCACCGAGGTGACTATCACCAACTCGCGGATGTTGTTCCACCCGTGGGGAGCGTTCATCAGGAGGTGCAGAATCCTCATTGCCGCTTCTTCTGCTACCTCCCATGGTAGGTTGCCGGACCTGGCGCCGTCGTTACATATAACGACTCTTTTGAAGGACAATTCGCTCGCTCGGGTGACACCTTTTTCTAATGCCTCCTCTATGCTGTCCCGATAAGTGTCCTGATCTTCGCCATCTTCATATCTTTCAATCGGTACGTGTAGCACCGCATAATGGCTTGATTCTCCGCCGCTCGTAACCACCACCTCCTCCTGTCTTTGTCTGCATCCGTGGAGGCGCACCTCAAGTTCTTCTTTGTAGAGGCTGCCTGCCTCTTTTACCAGATTCTTTCTGAACCGGGAGATATGAGGCTTTAGATGTGAGTTGGTTAAGACAACCAGTCCATGGCTGTCTATGTCCCAAGGCTCTCCGAAGTGGTTATATGCGGTTAACCCTGTCTGGTTCGCATATTTTTTGGTCCCCTCGGGCATCTTTCTCAATTTTTGAAGATGCTCTTCTGGGTTCGGGGAGTGAACGTGTCTGGTCTTACCCCTAGCTTTCTGGGGCCGCCTCGGCTCTGGGCCGTTGTAGTCCTTCAGGACCTTTTTTACTGCAGTGGCAGCGGGAGTCCCGGATTGCATGAAGGGCGGGAGCAGTTGGTACTCGGCGCTCCTGTCCAGCGTTGAGTCTCCCTTCACATCGTCTTCCTCCGAGGTTTGCCCGCCCTCGGCGCTGTCCAGCCCTTTCTCTCCTTCGGACTCCGTGGACTCCTCTGACTCGGAGACCACGGAGACCTCTGTCCCGTTGGTGCTGATCTGATCTTCATCGGCAACCTCCTTGTAGCTTGGTTCTTTGGCTATGTATGCCGCTATGGCGTCTTGCTCTTTTTTATTCTCTTTGTAGCGGGGGGTGGCTTTTACCTTCTGCTTGATAGTCACTGCCCCTGCTCTGATTTCTGCGGCCAGCATCTTCACGACTGGGTCGTATTCTTTTGACGGGCTGATTACGGTGGTTATTTTTCCTTTAATCGTCTCCATTACCACTAGCCACCACTGTAGCCACTCTTTCACTGTCTTCTTGGTTTTCGGGGGTGCTTCACACCCTACCACTGCCAACACCATTCCTGACTCAAGGGTGAGGGGAGCAAGATAACCCCCCTTCTTCTCGCAGAACTCTTGTACTTTTTCTCCCACCTTCGCCTTATCTGTTTCTTCATGCAGGACGAATAGGTGTTGTTGGACAGACTCGTCCCAGGTGTCCCATCCTCTGCCATTCAGGATGATCTGATGTTGGACCTCGCTTCCGCGTTGTGCCCCTGGATACGGCATCGGTGTCGGTACTCCCGATGTCGCTCCGTGTGGTCCAGCGTCGTCCTTCTGCTGGTCCGTGCTGTCGTCTGCTGCCTGGTCCGGGGTCGATGGCGCTGGCACGTCCTGCTGAGGCGTCTCCGTCTGCGGGCTGCCTCCGTCGCCGTCGGATCCTCTCTGCTGTCCGGTGGCGCTTCCTCCATCAGGGCCGTTGGCTCGTACCGCTGGGTCGCCTCCGCCGCTATCGGATCCTCCGGGCGATGCTTCCATCTTGGACTTTGTCTTTGTCTTTGTTGTCTCGAGTCGCCTTCCTCCCAAAGCCTCTCGTCGCGCGTTGAGGAAGGGATGGGATCAGGCTCTGGTCCCTCTACAGGTCGGGCGAGTCTGGTCGATGCTCCCCGTCGCCTGCGGATTCTCCTGTGTTGGCCTGTAAATACCCCACACAGCTTCGATTCGTGGATGTCTTCGCAATCGGACTTCTTCGAGGCTTGGGCAGCTTTGCTTTCTACCACAACGCCTCACCTCAGGTCTTTTCGTTCACGAACGACAGCCTCTCTTAGCTGCCGGGGTTCTTCTTTTAGACTCAACGTACTCCTTTTCCGTCGAGCCCCACGTTGGGCGCCACGTGTTAGATCCTGGGTACTTCTGGCCCGATACGGGGCTAATTACTGACTCAGCTCTCTATTAAAAGATTCTCGAGCTGGTGTTCTGGCGAGGGAACTCGCCTGGCTCCGCTAACTGCCGTTACTCCCGACGTCTACCCTGCTTCCTCCGGTCAGAGCGCGCTCGGCCGAGAGACCAGTCCTGGCCCCGGGCGCTCCCACCAGTCGCGTCGGTTATGGCAGCTTCCCTCTTATGGATCCGCGCTCTTGGTAAATGCCAGGTTAGGTTTTAACGGCTAGGATTAATTCTTGCTAAAACCGTAAGGGGTTGTTAAGTGGATTCGGTCTCTAGGATAACCTTTCAGAACTCAGTTGTTAGACATACAATAGCTTTAACTTTTTACTGTCACGAGGAACTTATTACTACTTCGGCAAATTAATGCACTTGAGGATTTCACTTTAAATGCAGATTAGATATTTATTGCAGGTTATATTTAGTTAGTTTGCAGGGGTTACAGCTACAGCTCACATAAAATGTCACTACACATGATTAGTCAATTTAATTATCTTCTTCGATTATACTCATTAGTTTTAGTCGCCGAGACGGCTCGGTTGGAGCTGGATGTCCAATGGTGCGATGAAAAAGGTTCTTTTGGAGTTGTTAGGAGCGAAGGTCAGGCCTGGCCCTCGATCCTCCCGCTCCGCAACGGAGCCCGTTCAGCTGTTCTCAAAACTCAGTACAAAGTCTTTCTCAGGCAGCTGCGGCTTTCTCAGTTGTCCAGATGTTAAGAGGCGAGCGGTGGGGAGAGTTAGAACCTTCGTCTTTCAATCTCAATGTCCACGAACAGAGGTCTCTTTTCCGTGAACAGAGACGAAGTCCTCAATACATCAGCTGCAGGCTTTAGTATCTTCTTCCGATGCGCTTGGACGGCATCCGCGATGAAATCCCAGCTTTGCTCTTTGCAAGCATGTCCTTATATTCCTCATATGGGCTGTGATCAGCCCCCACCTGTTTGGTGCATTTACTCATCCCCCCTCCCTCTGGAAAGGGCGTTGAGCCGAACATTGCCTGTATGACTCAACTATTGCATCAGTTTCCAGATCTTTCTCTTGGCTACACCCAACATCTGGTCTTGATTACAGCAATGTCATTCTTGCCCAATACATTTCATTTCAGCTCCAACCTCACACAGAACACACAGAAACATTCATTACATTTGTTTAAATCACTTCTATGCAGTTAAACACTTGTTACACAATTGATTAGAACATTTCGTTATATTTATTCATACATTTTATCCGTTTGATTACACTTCAACGTTGAATATATGCTTTGTGCGTTTATAGCCTGACTTCTCTCCCTTGAATGTGTCGACATGTTACCGAGGCAGCGCTGAGAGGTCAACTCTTCTTGACACAACACACCGGCGTTAGCTCCCGATGCCATAGAGATGTTAACACGGCACAATACTAACAGTCCTCGGGACGTGTTTCAACACCCAGCTCCAAAAGAGAAAATTAGGGCTAAGCTCACTCTGGCAGCACATGATTTATTCAGAGCTCCAAACGATGTCTTCTGTATCCCCTAAAGGGTCGTCTTTTATAGCCATGAGCGAATCAGCACTTCATATACCCACATGCAGCACATGCAGAATTTGTATTGTGGCTGCGCCATTGGTAGACAGAGTGTGTGTTTCCTCTCGTTTCACACGCTTCTACTGAAGTGCATCTATTGTCCCTAATATAAATGTGTCTGCTGGAGTCTCTGCATCCATATTGCTGGCGACGCCGTCCATCCCCTCTCCCTGACACCCTCACTTTTATTCCCTGGCTCTCAAACACTAGCTCTGGGCTTTAATGGCACATATTTCCTGGGCCCGGCTGAAACGGGATGCATCTTCTCCTTGTTAGCTTGATAAATAACCTGGCTGCTGGGAAAGTGCTGAATTTGAGCTTTCAGCCTCTATTTTCTGCTGGATGACATTAATTTTAAGTGCTGAGAAGGAACTAACTAATACAGACAAATAAATAAGGAGGGGGAAGGGAAGGTGCAGAGGTGCCGGAGTCACTCTGCCGTCCCTCCCCCTGTTACCTGTTTACACACAGGCATTTATATATGCAATATGCAAACCTGCAAAAACATTCAATACACACAAGCGGTTTCTCAAGAGATGCTCGTGTTGTTTGCCAAACCGTGGAATCCTCTTGTCCCATTATTCGTAGGACTCCTGCAGAGGTCAAATGTTTGACATGTTGCAGGTAGACAGACAGTCTGTCAGGTAGTCAGTCAGATCGGCTCCGTGCTCCTCTATCTACTGTCTGCCTCCGTCCCTCCTCTCTGTCTGTTCCTCTCATTCTGTCTCCTGAATTCTGTGTTTGGTCGGAAAAAGAGATTAGTGTGGCAGCAAAATGGTGGCGCATCACAGCGCACAACACTGTGGAAAAATGATAAGAGCTTATAGAGACGAGAAAACATAGTTCAGGTTTGAGTCGAAGCAGCTCATTAAAGTATTCATTTTTTTGGTGGAAAAAAACGATTGTTGCAGAGAAGGCGAGAAAAAATATTAGCTTTCAAGCTGAAACACTGTTATATAAGTATGTTTAAACTGGATGAATACATGTTAAATTGTATGTTTGTGTGTGCTGCGACAGCCTGAGAGCACGTTGGGAAAAGATTCTCTCTTTGTGTATTGACATCATGTTGCCTGCACATTTCTATTGCTGTCTTTTCCCTTGATTTCTATTTAATTCAATTTAATTTAAACATTTTTGAACCCACAAAACCCAAGACGACTTTACATTAAGAAAAAGCATGTGTCACATGACAGCAGCAAAAGCACAGCAATAAATGTGTTTTACTGCCTGTTTGTAAACCAGGAACACAAGGATGTCGCCAGAACATGCACAGCACCACTGATGATGAGAACCGCTGTCATCAGTCACAACATGCAAAATTATACTTACATGTACCTCTATCAGTTGCATATCACTACACACACAAACATTGTTGATATCTTTTTTTAAATGCTTTTGTTCGGTCTTCTAACATCAAACATGTATCCAGTATTTTTTCTTCAAATCCATTTAATCCGCACTCACACACGCACACACACGCTCACACACGCACACACACGCCTCTGTTATGTAAAACACAACACAATGAAGTGGCTTTGGCTGAGACACCTCATACATTATTTTAACAATGTGTAGCACGGTGAATAAAAAGGTCAGTGGTTGAGAACTGGCTCCAAGTAACAATAAGAAGCATGAACTGAGCACTGCAGGCCCTTCAGTCAGCATCCTGCTGCTGAACGCTGTGAGGAGGAAACACATGTGAGCTACAGTAATAGATTCTACTGTACGCTCTGTGTGTGTGTGTGTGTGTGTGTGTGTGTGTGTGTGTGTGTGTGTGTGTGTGTGTGTGTGTGTGTGTGTGTGTGTGTCAGTGTTTATGGGGCACTGTTGTGAAACACTTATAACAATAGATTTCCTTGGTCTATCATTATTGATTGTACATTTTCCCCCTTTGCCCTTTGCCTCACTTTGATAAATGTCTTTTATTACGACAACATTTTGCTTTTAAAGAACATGGTGAGCTGAGATTTTGTTTCTAAAGCGGTGCTTTTATTAGACTATTTCTATTTTTGTCAGCATCCACTCCGGCTCTGCAGATGCGATGCTAGAAATGCGTGTTTCTGTTTGCAAAGCAGGGTGTAATTTTCGGGGTGTATTTATCACATGCTGTCATGTTGCGGTCACATGACCACATGAACCACTGCCAGCAATTAAGGCTGATAAATCACTCATTTACAGGAAGAGAAGGAGGGACGGAGTTAGGCAAAGAGGAAACGAGGGAGTGATAAGAGTGAGGGAGAGGAGTAATGAATAGCCTGTACCCCTTCACAGATATTTTATTCTTTCATATTTTAAACCATGATCTTGAATGTTATTGTGTTTGGGCAGTGTAGTATGAACTCTTGCCAGTGAGGCTCATTGACTCCTACAGGCAGAGACAAAGAGACAGATGGTAGTCGTTTGTGTGGTTTACTGTGATTGTGACCTGACTGCACTGCTTTATTTACTGTCGGAGTTGTGTGTGTCCATGTGTGCAGCTGAGTGCACGGCTGCACAAGGAAATGCATTTGTGTCATGACAAAGAAAGAGATGCAGAGACCATTCGCACACAACCGTCACTTCACTTTCTCTCTCTCGTGGGTTCCTGCTGATGGATTTCCTCTCGGTCTAAACAGGAGAGCAAACACATTGATGGCTCTGCATGCAGCAATTCCACGTACCAAACAATGCAGGGATTTAACTATCAACATCCTTTCTTTTTGTCAGATTGTAGATGGAAATAGTCACTGAATTCCACCAGACTTTGTCTTTTCCTCTCGTCTTTTTTGACCTGCTGGCATAGAAATTGAGACAATTGAGAAATTGAGACGCGGCACATAACTGTGAGCTTTAGTTGCTGATCAGACACAAGTGTTAGAGTACTCCTGGGATGTGAACGGGGTCTAACCTGCGCAGCGTCTGTATAAGTTACATCAGAGTGTGTGTTTTAGTGGGCCGGGTTAGTGCGCTGCAGTGTCTCAGCCTGCCCACTCACTTGAAAAGGTTGATGAAAGATTCATGACAAGAAGAGAAAAAAGGGGGAAAAAAATAATGTTTTTAATGGGCTCGAAGAAGACGAGGAAAGAAGAAGAATATGTGTTCACAATGAGAGAAGTTGAGTCAGTCAGGTTTCCTGCTGCAGAGGGAATGTGATAACGAAAGATCAGGAATCAGCAGTTACTCTGTACGTGTTCGGGGGGGGGGGGGTGTTTGCTGTTGAAAGAGGTACAATATTTAAAATGAATAGTTGTGTGTGTGTGTGTGTGTGTGTGTGTGTGTGTGTGTGTGTGTGTGTGTGTGTGTGTGTGTGTGTGTGTGTATTAAGGCAGTATTCAACAGAGGCAGGACCCTGCTGTCCGCGGTCTTACCAGTACTATAATTAGCCAGGAGCAGCTATTCTAAGGAGAGAATTAAGTTGTGTGCACATTAACTGCACTGGAATACAAAGTAACACTGCGACTGTGAGTGTGTGTTTTGTGAAGTATTGCCAAAGTCGCTCTAGCCTGGAAGAAAATCTCCGTTTGTTCCAGCAGAGAGGACAGTGTGATCTGCTTACTCGCTCTCGAGTAACATCAGTGATGTAAGCTGTATGCTTTGTAAAATGTTTTTTCCCCTGTGAAGAATGTTTAAGGGGGTTTAGTTTTGAATTCTTGTCATACATTACGCAAATACATTTTTGTTGTACTTATTTTTGTCTTTTATCTTGTTATTTCATGGTCAGTAAGGTCAGAGACACATTTCTAATAACTGTAAGAGATGGGAGTGGGAGAACCTCAGGGTTTATGCAGTGAATTTCTTTTGATTTACTCCCAGAGGAAGTTACCACCACTATCCTCCAGATCTCTATTTTCACTACATGCAAGTGACATATACGAAGGGTGCTGCACCGTCCTCATCTCCCTCTTTCTTATTTGGTTCAAGGTTGATACACACATGGGGACGGAAATGGAGAGAGAGGGAGAGAGAGAGGGAGAGAGAGAGAGAGAGAGGGAGGAGACACCTGGGCAGGAGGAGCAAACAGGGAAAAGCGCTGCTTTTTGCCTGACGTACAACTTTTAAAGTGGTAGTGAACCCATCACAAGAAATGCATTTCTACAAGAGGCCTGAGGCACCAGACTGTAACACTACATGCAAAAAGACATTTTTTTTGCTCAGAGTAATAAATCAGAAGAATTTGTCACACACGAGGATGCTTGTGTGCACTGTCGATAATACATGTTTAATGTTGCACTGGGGTAATTGCGCGAATTCTGAATTATGCCACGGGGTCTGTTAAGTCCTTCATCTGTTACTTATACGTGAGAAACATTAAATAGATCAAATAAAGCATCACAAAAGTCACACAGCAGGTGCAATAAATAGACGATTGAGAACACAAAGTCTGTGAAGGACAGCAATCTCTATTACACCTTTACGTCAGCAAACTGTCAACATCTGTGCTTTTGCTACATATTTCTAAATTCCTATATTTGTCGAATCAAAAAGATTTAATTTGAGAAAAAGCACATTTAAAAATCCAATTCCTTATGCTGAGTTTGTTTTGGTGGTGCTGATATCTGCATCACACTGTTCCATTCTGTATATTTCATGTGGCTTCAGCTCGAGTGAATTAAAGGGCCTTTAAAAAGTGGGACGTTATTAGCGTCAGACCACCTGCGGTAAACATCTGCAGACTCAGCCTGCAGGACAACATACATGACTGTTCTCTCTATTTACTGACACACACACACACTGCTCGGCTGCATTTTTTGCATGTCTCTTGTCTTATTGACGTATGCGCAGTTGTGCGTCCCTTCATGGGAACGCAAGCTGCTTATTAAAGATGCCACAAGATCACAGATCAAGTGCAGGTTCTGCTCTTCAGGTCGGCCAAAAGTCAAAGGTCAGCAGGTTAGTCTTGGAGGCCAGGATGATCACAGCTGATTGGTTAATCACAGTGCAGCTCACCAGTGATCCGCTGGCGAATCAAAACCAAAGTTCAACATGATTTTGTTTTGAATAATTCCTCTGCATTATTCTGCTGACTGCATGAAACCTGTTTATTTGTTTATCATAGTTTTTATTCCTGCAGTAACTACTCTCCTTTGAATAATTAGATGTTCTTTTCATGTTCTATTAGGACTGTTTTTCCTCACTATTTCTCCATCTTCAAAGTGAAAGCTAAAATAGGGCGATCATTGCAATTTAATTACTACAAATCCCTTTGTGAATTTGCTCTTGTGTTTGTTTACATGCATAGATTTGCAGGCTTCGGCAGTTTTGTGTGTGTGTGTGTGTCTGATTCGGTGAATGTCTTTACTTTCTTGTGTTGTTCTATATATGCCTTCTTATTTATAGTGTGTATGTGTCTGTGTGCGTTTGAGTGTTGATGAAGTCGCAGTGGGGTTTATTTAAATAGATAAGATGCTATTTTATTCCCAATCAGAGGAATCTCCTGTCGCATCTCAGTCTCTTCATAATAACCCCCGGCATTGCTCTACATCCCCCTGACGCACCATACACACACACATACACACACACACACACACTGAGTATTGCAAACACTGCAAATTTTCTCTCTCTCAGGGGTAAAAGGCTTTGATAAATGAAAATAAATAGTTTTTCTTCATACAAGGAACAGAAGAGAGAAGAAAATGGCAAAAGAGACAGGAGGTCTGTGACAGTTTGATGCCTCAATACAAGCAAATATATGACAAAGAAACACCTTTTATAACTGTGTGTGTGTGTGTGTGTGTGTGTGTGTGTGTGTGTGTAGGTGTGTGTGTGTGTGTGTGTGTGTACAATTTAGTGCTGAAACACATGTACATCCTCAGTCATTGTGGGGAATAAGAGTGAGGAGGACAGTGATTCAGAGATGTGAGCTGAGGAGAAGGCAGATATAGCAAGTGGCCTGTAGGCTGACATGTTAACTGAGTTACAGGGAGAGGAAAAAAAGACCAGCGCGGCACATGATTTAGAGGAAACAGGTTCTCCTCCCTCATCCGTCTGATTCTGTGACTGCAAGGTCACGTAGCCGCCTCACTCTCTCTCCCTCTCCACCTTTGTTTCCCTCTGCTCCCCTGGACCTCATTTCATTCAACACTCCCAAACCTCCGACAGCTCCATAACTATAACTCTCTCCTTCCTGTCCTCTCCTCCTCTCTTCTCTTCATCCACAGCTAAATGACTCTGTCAGAAATAAAGAGCACTTATCTTATCTACTGCCTCCACTCTGCTGTCTCCCCGTCGACGTCACAACCACCAATACACACACAGGGATAAAAAAGAACAATGACAAAAAACAAAACATGGACAAATCCTACCAGACACACATCACACGAACAGGTGTGTATCTTTTATTTCAGTCAAAATGACTTTCCTAACCCATAACCAAACCCTTTTTTATTTTCTCTGCCTGTTTCATTATTATTCAGTCTTGTTCAACAACATTTCAGCTTGTTGCACTGACTCAAAGTCTTCAGCCACCTGTCTGAAAGCAAGACGTGAGCCCACAGGGTAGCAGACAGACAGGTAGACGGAGGCTTGACAGAGGACAGGTGTCCACTCATTCTGTTCTGCCAGTGTGTGTATGTGAGAGTGCGCGCCACCTACCAGGCACTCAGCAGGGGGCCACATAGGGATGAGAGGAAAGAAAGAAGGATGAGGGGGTGGGATGGGGATAAAACTCTTGGCAAGAACACACACACACACACACACACACACACACACTCAGCCCAGCATGCGCTAACAATCTGCTCGGTGTCCCTGAACACTCCATCACGAATGCTCACAGAGTCACAGAGTGCAACATAGATGCAGATTTTGATCAGCATGTATTGTGATGACTTGGCCTTTCTGTTACCTAAAAGTGCACACACACACACACACACACAACGCTGTCCTGCTTGTACAGTTCAGAGGGATCAAAGGTCACGAGTAAACTCCATCGACTGACTCTGCTGTGCGTGGAGGTTATGCATATGTTTATTGAACCTTTTCCAATTTGGCCACCTTATACCTGAGTAAATTAGCTTGAAGTATTTGCATACTGCACTGTTAAGGCTTGTCCTTTGTTTGCTGCTCTGGAGGCCTGCGTAGCGAGAACACCAGAGAGGGAAGGAGAGAAAGAAAGGGAACGCGCTCGCTCCGAGCAGATAGTGGATTATGTGTATGCAAGGATGCTTAAGAGACAGAGAGATGAAAAGAGTGATAATTCTCCTGCTACCCCGAGGCCTCTCACAGCCTCGCAGGCTCCCTATAGGTCCCCTGACGCATGCCTTAGCAGAAAGCCGGGCCCTGCTAATTGGCCCCTGTGATAACACCAGAGAGAAAGGGAGTGTGTGTGCGGATGAGTGTGTGTTTGTGTTTTGGTATTACAGCGCCATTGAAAGCTTATGTTTTCTACAAGTAATAATTTATTGGTTCTGCTTTGAAGGGTGTTTGATTTGTATGCTGTGAGGACATTTATTATGATCTGCTAGCTCATTGAAGTTGGAAGCCACTGAAAGACAATTACAGCATATACACTAGTTCAAAGCACTGCTTCAATCTTTAAACAGCTTGTTTCTCTCTAATTGTTTCATTATCTCAGTGTGCTTATTAAATGTACGATAATTGTTAATTACCACATGAGGATTTGTAAAGGATTTGTCTCGAGTATCAAAACAAATTAATTAAACTGAACACATTTAAAACAACAGCAATGATAACAGCAGGTGCAGTGTGTGTGTGTGTGTGTGTGTGTGTGTGTGTGTGTGTGTGTGTGTACATATCCACATTTCCAAAGCTATGCCAGTTTGTTTGAATCTCTTTGTTTAATTGAGATTCATATGAGGAATTTAAATGAGATTCAAATGAGATTCATAGCTAATTGTAGCAACACAGGTAATATGTGCATAGATTTAATGATGATTCAGTGTATCTTGCAGTCTAACGAGAGTTTGATTAGATCATTGGAAGACACTGGCTAAAATCATTACTGGGGTTTGAGAGAAAAGCAGCTCAAAGACAAACTGTTGTTTAAAGCCATTTCAATATATTTTTCCTGAATTACAGTTTTCTTAAAATGCTCTTTCAATTTGTTTAGAGACATCCATGCTTTGTCCTACACTGTGGTCTATTATTAAAACCAATAAACAACAAAAGCGTGGACAAAAGCATCCGCAAAAGAATGCAATTTCCTCTCTGTGGCCTGGATCACGTGGAAGTTGTAGGTAAAGCTTTTGTTCAGGATAATTTCCTCCGGTAAATTATCTCAAAGTGAGCACACTGTACTCTACCGTACATGTGATTCCATACACTCACCAGTTTAATCTGTGTAAAAATCCAGCTGCTGACGACAGCTGGGACATTATAAGTAAATAAAACGCAGCTCCCGAGCTTGCACATACACGCATGCACACACGTCAACACTTATTCTTCTGTTGCCTTCCATACATGAGCAACGACTGGTTTCCGTCCCTCTCTCCTTCTGCACATACACCTGGACAGATGTGCCCTGTTGGATACTGTATATTTATCTATAGTATGTTTACCATAATTAAATTGATGGGAAAAGGCGTGGTGCACTGATCTCTCTCTGTGTGTGTGTGTGTGTGTGTGTGTGTGTGTGTGTGTGTGTGTGTGTGTGTGTGTGTGTGTGTGTGTGTGTGTGTGTGTGTGTGTGTGCGAGCGTGTTGGAGACTGTGAGGTTACATTTGAGACAAGAAAGTCATGGACGCAAAGGAATCTTATTTCCGTCTACAGAGATGTGTACTCAAATACCCATAATTATCCTCTGAGGGGTGCACCCACTTGTAATCCCTAATATAAATCTAATATAATCAAAATACTGTAATGTTTCTGATATTACACTCAGGGAAAGAC
Organism: Melanostigma gelatinosum; assembly: GCF_949748355.1. Classification (NCBI taxonomy): domain Eukaryota; kingdom Metazoa; phylum Chordata; class Actinopteri; order Perciformes; family Zoarcidae; genus Melanostigma; species Melanostigma gelatinosum. Next base: position 14,167,818 of record NC_136634.1, read on the forward strand.
ACATTTCAGTTTATAGCTAAACTCCACTTGCATGGCCGTGACTATAGACTCAGACATTACAGAACACAAGCACAAAAACACACGCGCAGAGCATTTACGCATACTGCTGCCATACATTGTGCCTTATTTTGCATATGTACTCATTAAAATGGGGCTTAAACAGCAGGTAGCACGAACACATACACTATAGGCATGAAACAAATATTCTGTGGGACTGGTTAAGGCTCAGCCGTAGGCACAAGGCTCTCTCTACTGTACAGCTGCAGTATTGATAGATGCAGCAGAGCCTGAGTTTACCGTCCCACTTTATTTCAATTAGCTCACAGGAAGCAGGAAATAACCTGCAAATCAATTGTCATTTCTACGGGGCCGAGGCTGAGATAAAGAGAAATTTCCTCATCACACACTCACACTTCTGTACAGTCTATCATTGGTGTCTGATGTTCAACGCCTTCAAATTTTATTTAGAATTTGCTTTCATAAATTACACATTTGCTTTGCTTTGTCAAGTGATTTCCTACACATCCCAGAATCCTGCTCTAATAATCCTGTGACGTGTTGCATTTTGAGTCGACTCAACACTCAAATCGTTGCAAAAAGATCGATGTCCTCTGCTCCTAAATTAGATTTCTCGTTTAAATATGTTCCGTCTTCATGGTGGACACGAGCGCTTGCATTAAATGTGGTGAATGCCAATGTACCCTTTTTAATGACAAAGCATAGAACTGTGCAAGAAAAGCAGGAAGCTGTATATGCACCACGAAAAGAAAAAAACTACAGCCAGGGAGATTGAGAAAGGGAGGTCAATATGGATTGCAACCGAGCAAGATATAGCAGGTTATATGGTGTATGATCATATCAGAAAACACAGTCATGTATGCACCCCACTTTACGGCATATCACACACACACAAACACACACTCACCTGAAAACACCGGGACGCACCGCTGTGTGATTTGTTTGTGTTGTTGGTGCAGTGGACTGAAGCGATGGAGGTAGTAACTGTTTGATGATAGGCTTTATGGAGACACTATATAACGCCTGTGACAGTTTATTCAGTGCATGTCAGGAAGGGGGATTTGTGGCACTACAATTGCTGGGACACTCCTGCAGCCCCGTGCACTTATGCACCCACCATCCACAGCTCCGGAGGGAAAAATGAGCTAGGGAGATGTGAATCTCTTTGCATGTTAAATGTCATAGAGCTGTGCGCAGTATAATGCTGAAACAAGGCTGTAATTCTACAATACAACAAGTACTAAACTCAGATACTGAGGGAAATGACCAAAAGATCTCGTTTTTAAATTGTAGCTGCTGATTTGAATGTCACATCACACTCATTCTTTTGACACGCTCGAGTAGACCGGAATGTCTGAGACGGTTAAATAAGAGTTTTTTCCTCTGCTTCACAGTTATAGTGGCAGGCGATTGGACAGCAAACTGAGATCGTTAGACAGTACATTTTCTTCACAGAAATATAAATTCTGTCTTCTTTTTTGCACTAACTTTTTGTCCAGCTAGTTATTCCCCAAGGTCCATTAGCCGAGTTCTCATTGGTTCTCCTCTCGGCTAGATGCTATTAGACCTGGGATTGGGTATTGAATTAGCCTGCTGATTGGGTATTGAAGGAGTGAAGACTGATGAGAGGATTTGGCTAAGCTTTCTTCTCCAAACCTCATTACTCACACTCACACTCAAAGAGAGCAGAGCTGGAAGAAAGACACACACAAACACACACACACACACACACACACACACACACACACACACACCGTCGCCTTTCAGTCTTGCTTAAACTCACGCTTTTCAAAGGAAGATTTAACATCTTAAACATCATCCCACTCCACCAATCGCCTGCAGGTAGCGAGAGGACAATTTATTCCTCACATATAGACACCTGCACCGCTCTCTTTGCTCACCTTTCACCCATGCTGTAGACAGAGCACGATCAAAACCACGCAACAAATATCTGATATGATGCATGAGCAGGAGCTGCAGAGACTGGGGACACCGTAAGACAACAGACAGCGTTGTCGGCCCAAGAGACTGCTGCGTGCAATTGGAGGCTGCTAAGAGAGGGATGTGTGAAAGGCTTTGTGCTGATTTATGCTGTGTTTCATCCCACAATAAAGATTATGGATGATGATATTGATTTAGCCGGGGCTGTGGCCATGACTGGACTCAGGCTCTCAGGTTGGGAGAAAAGAGAATTTAGCTCATTATCATTCTCAGACACAGTGAGGAAGCCTTTCTCTCGGTGTGTGTGTGTGGATTAATGTTTGTCTCTATATTTGTGTGCCAGAGTCTTAGATCACCCTCTGTATTAGCAGCACGACTCTTTCCTCCTTTAGTGTTGGGGAAAGCGTTGAACCCCATCCTGTCCTATATTTCAGAGTCAGAGTCAGAGTCAGAGAGCGAGCAGCAGGCGTTCACAGCAGCACAGCCGAGCAGACCAGGAGGGAGGGATGAAGTTATTGACTCAACTTTGATTTAACCTCTCCTGCTTGATCCTCAGAGGTGCTCAGACACATGCAGATTGGGGAATTCTCAGAATAACAGCTGCCTGCTCAAGGATGTGTACATAGGATCCAAGTTTAGGCTTCTGATTTGGGATATATTTGTGTAAATCAGTGGAGGAAGTATGCGGTTATAAGCGGTTATAAGCAACAGCAAAGCCTCCACAAGTTGCATTGTCTGTATTTAACACGTGAAGACAGAAAACAGGACATTGTGGTTTAACAAGCGTACGCTCTGAGGGTATTTACCAGCCGTTTATTGACCATCAACGGCTAGCTTAGCTCTGGTGACTGCATGCAGTACTCATGAAGTCCCATCCTCAGCCACAGGGTTAAACACAGCTAATGTCTGAGTGTACAATTACCGGTGGTTAACACCAGCAAGCCAGCCTAGAACAAACAACATGGAAAGACAACTTTAAAGTGACGACGAGGCGCATTTCTTCTCTTTCAGTCCTCTCCACACCCCCATTCACTTTCCCAACACTGATCACTTAGGTAATAATATCTTGTAGCCGATGAACATTTAGGCTAAATTCAACTACTTATTCACATTAATACTTTATAGGCTGATCATTTGTTTTGTATGTAAAATCTCAATGCTTCTCAGGTAACTTGTAGCTACATGTTGTCGTGTGATAAGTACAATACTTTCCTCTTAGATGCAGTGAGGAATGAGCAGAAAACAGAAATGGTGAAGAAAAGATGCAATTTGCATGACATTATTTGTGCAGATTTCACCCCTTGCATTCATGTACTGCACAGTGTTATTTTTTTGACACATAAACAGATGCAGACTTTATTCTGCAGATTATGTCGGTTTAGCTAAATGAGTCTACACAATCTTTAGCTAATACATCCCTAATTTCAGACCATTTCAGATTGAAACAACAGCTATTATTACGAACAATATCACTGAATGCTGTTTTGCTGAACGCTGTTAGAGTTGTTGAACAGGACAATGGCGCGAAAGTGCACTTCTCTTTAATTAATTACCCTCTTTTGTTTCTGGTGGCACCACACACACACACACACACACTTGAACACACTCACAAATGCACAAGAGTTTGTTTTTTTAGAGGAAAAGGGAGGAAGTGAGGGAGAGAGGAAGAGGGTAATATCAGCAGGCTATCTATCCTCTCTTCCACTGGTGCATCCCAATCCTCTTTGGAAATAACAAATGCATAAAGGAGCCACAACACAAATATATCTGCCTGGCTCAGATAGATAGGGCTATGCGAGAGTTTAATACCCTTATGTAAACCAGTAACAATCAAGCCCTAACACACACCCCCACATCACCACTAAGGGGACAATAAGGAACACGCTCTATTCTCTCGCTCCAGATATGAACAGTGAGGAGTGATTGTGTGTGTGTGTGTGTGTGTGTGTGTGTGTGTGTGTGTGTGTGTGTGTGTGTGTAAAAAAGCGAGAGAGGAAGAAGAAGACCGAGCTGTTTTCTTCAGCAGATAGTGAACAATGCAGGAGCCCAGATTGGTTGGCTCCCTGGTGCTTGTTGTGGTGGTTGTTGTTTCAGAAGCAGAGTGATATAGACCCTGACCTCAGAGACCGCGGCACGTCTGATACTCTATTTCATTCATCCCTCACCATCCAGTCTTTTGATATCTCACTCTCATCCCTCTGCGCCAATTTGTTTTTATACTTTGCCTCCTCTCTCATCCTCCCTCTGCCCTTTTTTCCCTCCTTGCTAAAACTGACGATTAAGTAGACAAAGCGAGGAGCGACACTAAAGCCGAAGAGTCCATTTGTCTAAAAAAAACGTTGCCACTGACAAGCAATCCAAACCAAGGAAAAGACTCGAGGACTGGCACATTCTTCAAATTAATTTGTGTAAAATATGCTGCACATATGGCAAGTTTGCTTACTTTGAGATGCTCAGGAAAAAGTTATTTTGTGCTTATAATATATCTTGACTTGCGAAAAATAAAATATGAGATGATTTTGCATTATTTCCTAACTACGCAGATTTTGACCAGGAGGAAGAAAAACAACAAGGCTGTCTTTTTAAAGGTGGATCAATATGATTTAGTATGCCATGCGTGTGTGTGTGTGCGTGCGTGCGTGCGTGCGTGTGTGTGTGTGTATGAAAGTGGGGGTAGTATAGACAGGAGTTAGGATAGCAAAGGTTAATATCATACATCAGCTGCCATCTGCATACGTCTCTAAAGGAGAAAAACACTCTTTGTCTCGCTGCTCTCGGTTGGGTTGATCGCTGTAAGATTATACACCGGCTGACATTTCACACTTGCTATGGAGAGAAATTTGGACACTTTCTTTTAGAGGTGTAGAGGGGGCAGCCATAACAGCTCAGCAATTTAACTCAGTCTCTCTGGCAGCGTTAATCTCTCTCCTAACTAGAGGAAATACATTGTGATATTTGAGACAGTTGTTAGCAATATTTCTATAAGCAATTTTAGCTTAGAGCTAAAACAAAAACGTTTTTTTTTTGTCTTCCAGCCAGCAGTACATTCATCAAATTTTAGAGTCGCCTTCTAATGTTAGCCGACTCTGCAGATATTCAAAACACTTCTACAGTTTCTTTCAAAGCGTAACAAGTTGCTGTGTGAGACGAGCAGTGGTCTCAGAGATGTAAAGAATCCGTCTTTTCACTGCAAGCTCAGCGAGACATGATCAACATCTGTAAACCAAGCACACGCAGACAGTGAAACCCAATGCAGGGCAGAGGGAGCCGCCTGTGCCGCATGTGTGTGTTTCTACGTGCACATTGTAGTTATTAGCGTGTGTGTTGGCATTACCTGATCGCATTGCATGCATAGCTGTTTCTGCGTGCTTGTGCGTGCACGTGTCTTCGTGATTGCGTGTGTGCATGCCTTGAAGTTCTCCTTGATCATCAAGCTTAATGCTGCACTCTCTCAGCCATATAAGACCCTGCTAGGAAACCATCAAATATTTATACAACATTATCCCTGATCCTATGGCCTGTAAGTACAGAAAACACTCTGCTGACTTTCATTGTATACCAGAGGTTCAGGATTCAAGGTTTCTGGTTTTGGTTCAGGGTCGTTACGGATTCTTTGCCTTTTGTCCACAACCGGAACACTCAAGTGGTTGTCACGACAAGCCGCTGGGTAAATTATAGAGCAGAGAAGACGCACCGTCACAAGTGCTGTTTACGGCTCTCACCGTAGGATTTGTGACAGTTTTTGACAAAGTGATTTAGAGGGAGTGTGGTTGAAAAAACACAGGAAGAGAAGGCAAGATATTATTAATTCAACATTCCAGACACTGACTGGCTGCTGCTGTTCTAAAGGCTGTTTTATGGAGCAGAAACAGCCTGATCTCTGCATTGTTTTCCCCCTGATTGATTGCCCCGGCCCGAGGCGCCATCGGAGTGCGTTGCTTTTTGTTTGAGCATTTACTGGAATGTTGGGAGGATAAAAATCACAGCCTCAGCCGTCACACCACAGAGGCAGAGTGGCAAATACAAACAAACGGAAAGCCAGAAGGAGGCCGACACAGAGGAACAAACGGTGACACGGACGGTGAGACATGAGGAGCACAAAGAGACATATCATACACACATAGAACACACATTCATTAAAACGATACATTTTCTGTACATTTGCCACTGCAATGACCCAGTTTCCTCTCTGGGATCAATACAATTCAGTGCTTTTAAACCAATGGTTCCTAAACCTTTCCATCATGCCCCCTTTGGAAGCCAGAAAATGTTTTACTTTCTGAATAAATCTCGCCCGCTCACAGAGCTTTCTTCTTTTTTTTCACGTTATAGGCTTTGCAAAGAATCCGCTGCAGAGCTGTTGTATTGGGTTGGTTTAGATTGGAAAGGTGTTCCTAATAAAGTGTGTGACAATATCATTGGCAGGCTTTAAAACCCTGCTGGAGCAGAGGTGTATGAGCCCTTCCTCTCACTATGATATTGGACAACAAAGTGTAACAGCACAATTTGTTGCGCTCTCCTGTATTGATTTCACTGCGTACCTCTGGCACATTCATGTTTCAAAAATGAGGAATCAGTCAGTGACAGACACACCAGAATTCTCTGGTGTCCCGCTTGGCAGTCAGGAGAGAAAGAAAAATAAATCTAATTTAAACAGCTCAGCTTCCGATTTCTCAAAAACTACTATAAGCTTTCATTTTCAGACTGATGCAGGCCGTCGTATCAACACTTATCCTGTATATATTTTCTGTGTTCATATAGGTGATGAAAACAGGAGGGTGGGTAGCTGGAGTCAGATAGGCAGTCAGGCAGTCGGACCTCACTGTGGACTGTGATATGCTGTGGACAGGACAGCCCTTGGCTCTGTCTGTCAGCGTGTGAAGCCCCAGTGTGCAGCAGTGTGGACCGAGTTGATCAGGGTTCCCCACTGTTGCAGGCTGTCATGGTGACAGAGACAGACTGACACGGCGCAGCACTGAGAGGTCGCAGCCTTCAATCGGACTCTTTTTTTCCGTCCATCCATTCATGTTTCTCAGTTTCTCTCATTCAACCTCTCGAAGTCTCTCACCTTCCTCCCTTTGTCTCGCGCAGTTTCTCTTCTAGTGTCAGCGGCGTTTTGAAATCAATAATGTGTGTTTGGAAGTATTACGTTTCTCTATTTTCCTCGATTTACAATACAATGTTTTAATGCGTCTGTAAAAGTCTCACAATGTAGGTTTCAGTCTGTGTTATATGGGACATTCTGTGAAAGTAAGTGCCACATTATACAAATGACACAATTGCACTTAGAAGCTGCACATAAAACAAATATCGTGCCCTAACTAGTAGCATCAGCATTAAGTGTGTGTGTGTGTGTGTGTGTGTGTGTGTGTGTTTCCATTGTAACTTCAGCCCTGTGAGTTACTGTCGGAGGGAAGTCGATTGCGTAATCCTACAAACCTCAAAATGGTGCTTGTCAGATGATAATCTGCCCACTCTGCAGATTACTGCTCAGATTAACACACAATGAACACTGGGTAGGTGTGGGAGATAACACCCCCAATTTGTGCGTATGTGTGTGTATTCAACTGTGTGCACACGTGTATGTGTGCTAAACTATTTGTGTCAATGCAATTGTGTGCGGACGTTTGTACACTTTGTGTGCATACACTCTTGTTTGTCTTGCTGCTGTCTTTCTGTGGTGTGAGGGGACACACACACACACACTCAACTCCTTCTTTAGCCTGGTGGCGTGGTGGTCTAGCACTTTATTATGAGTCTTTAGTGGGAGAGCGAGGAGAGGACAAGAGGCCGACTACACTTAAGTGTCAGCAGACAGCAGAGACAGAGAGATTTACCGCTCTCATTCCAGCACACAGGGATTGAAAGGAGCTCAGTCTGTGATTAAGAGAAACTACTTGTATAATACTATAATGCTTGAATGTCTGCTGGCAGAGAGTGTGTGTGAGTTAACACGTCCTCCAGAGGGCTCGCTGTTACATTGGAAATGACAGGGGGTCTGCACGCCATCGTATGTGGAAAGGTAGCTGTGGTTGTTTCTATTTGATGAATATGCCAAATTTCTCTCTCCAGTCATGTCTTTTCTCCAGTCTGACCCTCGTCTGCTCCCTTTTCTCACCATCCTCATTCTGTCGGCAGCCACGCTGAGAGTGTGTGCCTGTGCCTGTGTGTGTGTGTGAGTGTGTGTCTGCATGTCCATTCCCACTCTGTCAGGTTTATTTCTGTTATGTTTCTTAATTAGCTAATAAAGGTCATGGCATCTCTCAGTCAGGGAGGGGCGGCGCATGCAAATGAGCCAGAAGGTCAGATGGATTAGTGACCGCCTCACACCGGCCAAATATGGACACGACCGGGCTGCCATACAAATACCTGCAGCTATGAAAGAGTAGCAACACACACACACACACACACACTGATATAAACATGAGTGGATTACTCAACAGTAATGGTGTGGAGGCTGACTGAACGAGGCTTCTGAGCGTGTGCTGTGGCAAATTCTCTGTAATTATGGGACTGAAAACATTAACATTAGTCGTTGGCCGCAAAACCTCTTTAGAAGGATTGTGTTTGGCTGCCTGTAAGATTGAAGACCGGTGTTTACATTCCGTTTCCTGGTCAACATTGGTTACTTTTTACCATAACCGTGAACTTTCCCGAACCTTAAAAGGGTGTTTAGTTGTCATGATGAGTACTTATGAAGTTCTGTGGCTGTGGATGAGCTTTCTAGTTGAAAGTCTGGGGGCTCGGAGTTTGAAAAGCGTTGGTGTGAACCAGACAGAAAGGATCGAATGAAGACATTATTAAACGTCAGTGTAAGAATTGTTTGATCCAGGGTTGTTAAAGGTGATTTATGCTCGGGACTAAGATTCAGGATATATCAAACGATGCCGCTTCAATTTCTTTTTTATCTGTCTCTTGCAAGACCCCGCAACTTTGAAGTGCAATACAAAATAGCTGTTTCACCCCTTTAACTGAGCAACTTCTCTTTTAATCATGTTCGAGATCATTCGCTAACCTTAACCCAGTACTTCCTGTGCCTAAACTCAATCTTATAGCTTTTGTCATGCGTTTAAATTATGTTGTTCTGTCTGGTTTTAGTGGCAATTAGGTTTTTTCCTTCCATTTCGGATTTTTTTTTCTCTCAGGACGGTATGTGAACATTATCATTTCATCCTGATACACGAGATAAACAGGTGCTTACTGCTCTCATTTGAGAGTGTCTCTTTCGAACGACGAAGTACTTCCAAGATGCTTTAGTCATCATAACATGTGGTGCATGAATGCTTGCGTATAAGATAAGGGAGGAGGCACAGATGCTCCAGTGCTGACACAGTCGACGCTGTAGCGTTGCAGTGGATCTGTTACTACTCTTTAGGTCTATCACCTTTCGCAGCAGAGCTTGTCTCAGCGTCCTTTAGCCCTAAATCACCAGGCTGTCGCTGTGTGTGAAAGCTCTCTCTCCCACTCTATAACTCATCCTGTCTCTCTCTCTCTCTCTCTTTCTCTACCTCTCCCATAACTCGCTGGGTCTCTCGCCATCTCCAACCTGCTCAGTCACTCCTCCCTCATAGCCATTCATGACAACATCTTTGTAACACTTCCCTCCTCTTTCTTTCTTCAGCCCTCCCCTCCTCTCTTTGACCTCCTGTCACCTTTCCTTCTCTCAACAATTTCCGAATCCACTTTTGACGTAGCGTCCGAGTCATGGCAGCGCCCTCCCCTTCTTGTTGTGCATCGCTTCCAAATCCCACCATTCATCTATTCCTCTCTGGTGGGAGGTTGTCTGGCTGTCTGCCTGACTTACAGCAGGCAGAGTGATGGACAAGGGGTGAGACCCAGTGCATTACACTCCTCTGCAACACAGCGCGACAGAGACGAGACAACACTGAATAGCACTGCACTGAATACACAATGATGCACAGAGGAGGGTGATAGGCAAAATAAAAACTCAAGTCGAGAAGGAATGATAAACACTGCATCGCTCTCGGGGAGCATCTTCAGTCCTTGAGCTCATTATGTTCATGAGCGAAGATAAACCCAGCCACATATCAGCCTGAGTGGAAACTCTAATACTGGAGATTTGAATTAATGCCAAACTTTCTCACACATGATGAAAACAGACACGAGAAAGTACACCTCCTATCTGGAGTCGCAGGCTGTTTTGCCCGCAGCATTAAAAGTGCAGCTGAGAGCGAGTCAAACTCTGTCAGTGCCATATCTTCAGCTCAGCAGACCTTTACAGGAGATGATAGAGAGAATGGGGCTTTCTTTGTTTAGAGCTTCTCCTCCATCACCTCCAACCTCCTCCTCTGCTCTTTCACTCAGTAAAGCATTTCCCCAGAATCCAGCAGGTTGTTAGGAACACGCGCCCCGAGCCGTATAGCCGCATTAAACAAAAATAAAATAAAACATTCATTCTGCAATACCTTCTCAGGAGCAAATACACATACACAGAATAAAAAAATACAAATACTGCTCGCGGAGCATGTTTTTATAGAACAGTGCATAGAACTTCTTTCTCTCCGAGGTCCATTATTTTTGCCTTTCTTCTTGACATTAGATCTGTCTGAATATGCAAAAGACTTCTCTCATGTCGTTTTTCACCCCTTTATCTTTGAATTTGCCATTTATTTCACACCGGTGACCCCTACTGTCTTAAATCAAGAGTCAACCCTTCCCTAAAGCCCTCTCTGACTTTGTCTCTCCTCTCTTTTTCCCCTTCTCAAGATTTTTTAAATGCAAACATGTCGTCTGTCTTCTAAACGTCTCCGCACACCCCCCCGGGGCCGCAGGATTGAGAGACGTTTTCAGAGGAGTTTAAAAGGGTCCGATGTATAATCACCAAAAGTGCCTCCGCCATCTGCGGAATGATAATAACATGCATTTAAATGACTGAGCTCAATATCTGTAACCTGCGGTATATCACTGCTGGTCATGACTCACACTGCAGGCCCAGCCGAGCCACGCGCTCGGAATCAGTTTCGTGTTAATATCCTGCAGATTAAGTGGTGGGGTGACCATTGTATCACTGCGGAGCGTGTCAGCTTCTTGTTCCCCACGCAGACACAATGGAGTATAATTAGTCGATAGCTGTTTCGCACTTAGGCCTCCGTCCGTTGCTAATAACAACAAAGAGTGAAGCCGTATGTCATTCGCTGCATTAGCTACCGTTCGGTTTTGTCAGGCAGACTGCTCGTGAGTACATTGCTTACATTAGCACCGCTTACATTCTCAGTCCTCTGATTACAGTAAATGCTCAGTCGCATTGTAACGATGGGCTTTACAATAATGGGCCATAAATTAATACAATGGTCAGCAGCAAATACTATTATGCTGTTCGTGTTTACAGTACACGCATGTCGTATATATATATATGACTGGATTGGTAGATAATTACCATTCACAAACGCAGTCACTCTAACACAACAACCACTTACTGTCTATTTGTCACCATGTCGACTGGGATGGCGGGGCAAGGACTGCATTCTGATCAAGGATATCAATGGCCCAAATCCTCATTGATTTGAACAAGGGATCAATAAACGTATCACTAGCGGTGTCTTACCGCTATTAAAACACACCAGCAGTGGGCTGGATCTCTTTTCTTTAATCTTACAGAAAAGCAGGGCAGGTGTGAAAAGCTTATTAAGGTATAATTCATTGCTCTGTCTGTGTCATTTGGGCTTTGTTATCGCTGAGATCATTCCCCCACACACACACACACGAGTGTGTAGAAACCATGAGAGTGAGTGGCAAGCAAGCATGTACGTGTGTGTGTGTGTGTGCGTGTGTGTGTTGGGGGGTACTTCCATATGAAATGTACACGAGGGTGAATCTCAGTGGTGTTAATGGCTTTTTAAATGTCAGGGAAAGTCAGGGAATGATAAAAGAGAGATCTGTTATCCACTGTCCTCATGATCGCCGTGTAGCACGCCACTGCTCTCAACTCACCGAGGAGCCTCGGTCCGTGTGTGTGCGTGTGTGTGTGTGTGTGTGTGTGTGCGTGTGTGTGTGTGTGCGTGTGTGTGTGCGTGCAGGAGTGGGCCAACTTCCACCCGTGCTGATGTCAGCATGATATATGCACCAATCAGATTAGCTCTGAGAGGGAGAGAATGAGGGAAAGAGAGTGGGGAGGGGTGTTCGACATTACTTGCTGGTTTATTGTTGTGTTTTTTCATCTTGTATTTGGATGATCAGAATCGAAAGATAAATAAATATGTACGTATACTTCAACTGATGCAGTTTTCTACTTTACACAGTACATGTACTAATATGTGTAAGTGTAGTATGTAGGTCTATTCACTCCATACGGATAAACAGAAATGAACACATAGGGAAGAAAATATGTACCTGTCAAACAACACTTTAGGCTTTAGGGTTGGGCGACACATGAATCTCAATATTTTAACATTAATACAAATGTGCTTTGGTCTTTTATGGACTTTTATGGTTTTTATGGTTACGGCTTTGAAAAAAAGGTGCCTTACAAATAAGTAAAAACAACAGCTTCTAAAAGACATTTCATGTATATATATATATATATATATATATATATATATATATATATATATATATACTGTATATGAAATGTCTAAATAACGAGGAAATGTCAAAAATGTTGATCAGAAATTTTAAATCGAATTGTTTTACTTATTTGTACGGCACCTTTTGTAGGTGACTAACTTTCATCACCTTGTGATGGACCGCTCAGTGTTTTTCAGATGATGATTTTCACATAAAAGACAGTAAATGGAGAGAATAAATAGGACAAACGATAACAATATAATGCAAAATAAAATAATCCAATTCAAGTCCAGTGTTTACAACTGTTTCCCACTTTGATGCATGACATTTGAACAAACGATGTCTAATCTTACTGCCACAATACAATTCCCCTGAAAGCTGAAACACGATTGTGATCCAGGCCAACGACACACACGTAACACATCATTTCATCCAGACGCAGCTGGTCCAGTCACTGTTACCACCTCCAGTAACACACAAACGCTTTCTGAGAATGACAGCAAAGGTTTTACTCTGCAGCTCTACCGACCGAGACTCGATTTACCTTTAAGGAGACAAAATCTCCTGTTTTCTCTCAGCTTCCCAAAGCTTTCCTAAAATCCACACGGCCCATGCTCACAGATTAACTGTGGGGATGTGCCAGTGTGTGTGTGTGTGTGTGTGTGTGTGTGTGTGGTTTGCCAGGTGCCTTGGCCTGCTCTAACAGAGGGTTGAGTGATGTCACAGCAGACTGCATTTTAATAGAGAGGGAAGCAATTAGAGAAGGGACAGGGCGAGAGGTGGGGAGATGGAGGGGCTGTCTGTGTGACACACAGTACACACAGTTCACACCCACACACACACACACACACACACATCCACACACGCTCATTACTAAGGATGAGTTAATTAATTGCACAGTGATTCACGGTACTTGTAATTAATCTCGTAGGTATGCAAGTATGTGACTCTTCTCCCTTCCATTTATAATACACACACACACACACACACACCGTTGCTCTTCACATGAACACACATTTTATAGTCTTTCTCAATGATGCTTCACATAAATACGATATCTTCTTATTAGCCAGGCCGTTGTTGTTGTTACTGGTATTGTCAGTTTCAGCCTTTAAGGGTAATTCAATTAAGAAATGTATCGATTTCTAAAAGGGATTTAAAAGATGCAACGTGTGTGTGCGTGTGTGTGTGTGTAACCCTCAGAACTCACAGGGGAGTTAGTAAAACAGCGCAAAACATTATGCAGGTTAATAAATGACAGAAATGAAGCGATGAGGTCATCGAGCATTTTCAGCACTGTGTATTTTGGCTTTGATTTTATTTGGTTAAAAGGCTTTCCCAAACATCCCCAATTAGGGAGAGAGACGGAGAGAAAATGCATTTATTTTCTTATAGTACTCGGTTACATCATGTCCCGGCAGAAATGGCTTTTATTCCTCCTCAGAGCTCTTAGCACATTCCTTTCTTTTTCTTTTTTTTGGATTGGTCTGGTTGAAAAATTATGCGTATTAATCATGGCCTCCTCTACCCATAATCCTTTGCATTTATCAGCTTGAGCGGGAGTGGTCTAGCAATCACATTTGGAAATTAAACAAATAAAATAGTTGAAGATAGCTGAGTGAGTGATGAGGCTGGCCAATTGGTCGCAGCATAAATCTTGTCACCACCCCACCTCTGCCGACACACATTTGGATATTGTTATGATTTTAGTGTGTTTGCATATATGAGCCTAATTTATTAGAATCAAACACCATCAGGCTTATTTACAAGCAAGTTCTGGTCTGCTGCCAATAAGCCCATTAAGTGCATTGTCGGAGGGTGGTTATGTGATCAAATACACAATCGTAATTGTGAGTGGAGAGAGGCCGGAGCGTTTCTCAATGAGGTGATTATCTGCACGCAGGTTATTGTGCTATTTCAGCATGACATGTAAATCTGCATCACGCCGTCAATCAACCGTCTCTCTGCTGTCAGAGAGGAGATGTGTGAACATGGCAATGACAACACTAAAGGGTGATGAGGGGAAAAGAATAGAACTACAAACTGCTGCAAGAAAAGATGAGAACTACGCGATTACGTTGAGGTTTGTTATTTGTTGAGAAAATACAATCTTAGTTTGCCCCATTTAGAGACAAAAGAGGACGTGAAACACGCTCCTCACTCTTTCTCTCCGTCAATCATTCTTTCCATCCACGTTCTTCTCTGTCTCCCTCCTCGGTTGCCTTGCGCTCTCTGTCACAGTATATCACAGTGTATCTGTGTACAGCAATGTGCTGTGCTAGTATTTGAGCTGCATGGAGATATGCATGTACATAGGGCTGATGCACCTCAATTCTTTTTAGGTGCTGGTCAAAATGGTTGCAGGACACTGAGTTTTTAATACTGTCAAGTACTGACAGCTGGTACTAAAAGTCTGTTCAGATTTGAATACTTCTTTGATCAGATAATTCCTGATTTATTAAACCATTTTGCCAGTTTTAGTCTGTACAGTGTGGCTGCTTGTGTAAGACGTCCATTTCTAGACTCAGTGAGTAGCTCCTAGCCCTGTAAACACAGCTAACATACAGCTCCATACATCCAGGTGCATGATACAGACATGCCCATGACTACACACTCACAACAGAGAGAACAGGGGTCTGGGGGCTAAGTAAGCGGTGCACCAGGTTATGCGCCATTTACCACAGCTCAATAACAACCGTTCTCTCTGCCCGACACACCTGGTCACACAAAATGACACTCGCTGTCCTCTGAGAACTCTCACACACACACACACATACATCATATCTCCTTTCACCCTATGGTGGCCTTAACCAGACACATTACATCCCCACTCCACTATCTGCTTGTGACAGATGTATTTATGTAATGGTTTTGATAGGTATTGATTCACACGGCGGAGTCAGTTAATAAACAGAGAAAAATGAGATTTCAAAATCAACATGGCTGAGGGGGGTGGGGGGGGGGGGTGGGGGCTAACAAGAAGACAAGAGACGCAGAGAGAAAAGGTGAGAGAGAAAAAGAGGTGCGGAGAGGAGAGAGGTCAGCAATGAATACAGAATGCAACACAGCTCGGAGGAGCTCGCATTTGATTCACAAGAGTGATGGGACAGACTGAAACATGCATGGACTGTGTGTGTGTGTGTGTGTGTGTGTGTGTGTGTGTGTGTGTGTGTGTGACCTTGGCTTGGCCTGGTGGTCAAGTGTGGCGTCAAGAGAGTCGGTGTAAGAGCAGCCAAGCGTTCTCCCTCAGATTAGCAGGCTTTATTACTGCCACCAACCGCTGGCCTGACAAATCCTCTTATTTCATTTTCCCTTCCTTTACCTCTGCCTTGCTCGTTCTCTTTTCCTCACTCTTTTATTCCCCTAAAACATCCCTCCCCCTCTTTTCTCCTGTCTCTACGGTAGCATTGCATGCTTCGCCCTACACCCCGCCCG
>NC_136634.1:14186235-14351235 GCF_949748355.1 Melanostigma gelatinosum
CACTAACTCGGACATATGTCTGTTTAGAGCAGAACCAGGCAGACACCATAGAAGGGGACCGTGAGGCCTGTGTCACGGTGAACACGCTCTATAATTGATGAACAAGCATGAGCTAATTCTCGTGCCAAATGTTTTCATGGAGAGTTGACCAGAGTTAGAAGTACGGTGACAATAAGGGGCCAGAGCCTGACCAGCACCACGGACAGCGGCCGCGGAATCCTTTGTTCTCATTAGAACTTCTAACACTGTAGCAGCGCTGGAGCTAAACCTGCCATTTAACAAAATCACTCGGTACGTAATTTAAGAATGTCATTTTATTGAGGGGTCACACCACCATAGTGCACCAGGACAGCTTTATGTGCTGGTTTCTCACTCGCTTCCTCGCCGGGTATACATGAGACTCTGTGTGTGTGTGTGTGTGTGTGTGTGTGTGTGTGTGTGTGTGTGTGTGTGTGTGTGTGTGTGTGTGTGTGCGCGTGTGTTCTTGCTGTATCTCTGTTCCACGTGTGTCCTGCGCTGTGAAAGGACAGTGATAAGACACCTGTACTCGGGGTGCAGTATAGATTATGACCAGTATCGGTTTCTGGCTGTGTAAAGGCACATCGTGTTTTTGACTGAACGTGTGAGTGTATTGGAGAGACAGGAAAACAAAAAAAAAGAGTCCGGAGACAGACAGTGTACGGAGGAAAAGGAATGGTAAAATAAGTCGCACATTTGTTAAGCAGCTCTGTGTGTTTGTGCCTAAAAGAGGATCAGTTGTTCTGCTGCTTTTCTGATTGGAGGAGTGAAACTCTGCATCTGGGGGATCGGCTGGTTGTTCTGTCCTTATGAGCAAAGCATAGAGAAAATGTTTAGTTTTTTTATTCAATGTACCATCTGTGATGTTGATGCTTTCTTAGTTCACATACAACACATTTTTCTTCTCAGGAACTGCCCTACTTAGTCAGACTTCAGCGTTTGCTCGCGACACAAAGATATAAATACCTCCCCCTAATGGCCTCCAAATGAATGCACTTCCACTTTGTGTGTAAAATGATTTCACACACATGTTATTGTAAAACAGATTTGTATTAAATGTTCTTTCTCATTTGTTTTTCTCTTACAGATATCATGACACTGGAATGCTGATGTTTCAAGAGCAACCTACGGCACCCAGACTGCCATAAAGCACAATGTCTCAAAGGCGTCGACACAGCGGCTTCAGGGCAACCAATCCACAGCCAACCCAAAGCCAGAGTTCAATATTAAAACAATGATGATTAAATAACAACCGGAGACTGAAATCACATTCTTCTACTCCAACAACAAGGGAAGAAACACAGAAATTAAAGGACTCTAGAAATAAGATTCCCCACCATCTGTATTTGTTATTCAAATGGACACGGATCTTCCCACGAATACCTCCAAATTGTAATTTAGACTTACCAGACTATAGATTATTAATACGTAGGTTGAGTCAAATAGCAAATGTAAAAAATAGAAAAAAATATGACGTTCACACCCCTTTAGCACATGCCTAGAAATCAGGATATTGTAAATACTGTACAGAAAACAAATAGGGACATTGATAAGAAACTAAATGATTGCAGAATAATGTATATAGCAATGAGAATCATACCTAGTGTGTTTATATATCCATGAGTGTCACATGCCCATTACTCCTTATTTCTTCTATGCCCAAAAAGATTTAGCACAAAGATGAACCAACATGCATCTCTATAGAAAACATCAACGTAGAACTCGACAAGGGACACTGAATTTAATTGGGATGACATAATATTTGCCATGTAGTGCACTATTGCTGGAAACAGATGCATATGCCATAGAGCACATGCTTATTAGGTAACCCTGTATTGTTCGCAAGACAGGTCATTCGCTCATTTAAATAGAGAAGACTTGAGAGAGTTATGAAAAGCTACAGAAACAAACGGAGAAAGAAAGAACTAACTTTAAGAGACCCCTGAATTCGTCCCTGAATTTGTCCCAAATCTTCTTCGTCCCCCACCTCCCATTGTAAACAACCACAGCAGAGCTGAACACAACCCAAACTTTTATTTATTCAGTCGAGTGTATATGAAAACCCCTCCCTGTGCTGTATGTGTAGTGTGTTTTAGCCCCCGTAGTGACGTTACATATCCAGAAGGACTTGGCAGCTCCCTTGTATTATGCAGTCAGAGTACAGTTACCTTTTATTCAGTTCATACCAAACTGGAAACACCGTGACCCACCACCTTTGAGTCCTTTGTTTGGCTTGTCCACCTCCTCCCCGCCTTGAGTCCATCAGAGGGCCTGTATGCCCGCTGACCTCTCTGCCACCAGGCGCTCGCTGAGCTCCCACAGGCTGCCGGCGCTGCTCTGGTCCTGGTCCTGGGCCTGGGTGGACGGCAGGCAGCGGAAGCAGTTGTTGAAGTACATGCCACCTAACCCCTCCAGCTCCGGAGCTACGGCACAGTACACCGTGGTGGCCGCCCCTTGTTGCTGTGGACGGAGAAACACACACAGAAAGAGATACGAGTGCAGCGGGCGACTCATGAGGCCGAGACAACATCGGCCTGCAGGAGGAGACGAAATATAAAGAGCCCGATTACTGACTCGGACATTAGGACGAGTCCTGTCCAGACTTAAAGAGAGTGCAAACAGCGGACACCGACCAAACCGCTCTGTCCTCTTTGAGACGCATGCGTCTATACACACGCAGAAAAAGAGACAGCAGGACCGAGTGTCAACAGGGAAAAAATAAATACATTTAAAAAAAACACGCGGCCGCTCCCCTCTCCCTGCAGCCCATGATGACTGGGTCATATTACCATGGGAACAGCATAGCCCCTTACTGTACATATATTTATATACATATATTTATTTATTTATTTCTCTATCCGGTGTGTACAGAACCTCTGGCGATATGGGACCAGGAGAACGCTACAGATGGAAAGACTCACAGTGGAGAACATGACAATTACACCAGCTCCTGTCTGGATTGGAATCACCAGGGAAACCACAGCTCATATTTAGTTGAGTGTAAACGAACCGGTTTTAATGCCGCGGTTATGAACATGGTTATGAACATGATGTGTGTGTATGGGTTCAGCCAGGCTGTCAAAGGATAAGGAAATGATGCAAGTACAATTCTGTACCGACGTGTTTAGAACAGAGCTTGGTTGGTTATAGATTATCGTCACAAACAATACACAATCATGCATGCGCACACACACTCACACCACAAGGCTTTCCCTCTGGCTCTTTCTCAGTAAGTCCTCTCTCAAGTTTAATTCTGAAGATCACTCAAGTCTCAGCCCAGAAATGTCCTCCGTCTCATGTCTTCTCAAGCCGAGACGCACTGTAAGCGTGAAACAGTATTTGGACGCATCCTGCTAAGTTCTCGAATACACCCTGTCCCATCAGTCAGTAATTAGAAGGGATATTCTTGGAGGAGGGAAATGTATGTGACATCTGAAAATGAAAGTTGAAACTGCAGCAGAATAAACACGTCAGAGAGAATTACACACATAACCCAACTGCTCACAGAGGGACCTTTCATGTTGCAGCTCGGGCTAAAAGCTGCTGTGACAGCTTCCCTGCAAACGCCGGGACCTGGAGACGACTTCTATACGGCCACATGAAATGGCTCGCCTCTTTATCTCCCAGCGAGAGGCAGCGAGAGTGAGACGGAGGGCAGAGAGAGTGAGAGGGAACACTGATGTGGAGGCTGAGGACTAATGTTTAGCACAGAGCCCTGACACACAGTGAGACAACCTCGTATACCCAGTAGTCAAACATGGGCGAGACACACAAACATGCACACATGCATGATGGAGCCACATTACATGCCAACCGTTTGAAGAGCTTCCTAAAGCAGCTGTGAGACAAACACCCATGAAGTGGAAAGATCCATCGAGGTCTGAAGCGTTGATACTGTCACATGCAAGTACAGATATATGCACATGAATGCAAATGCAATGACTGAAATACACACACCAACCAGATTCTTAGAAATATTATTTCTCATCAACACACACACACACACACACAACCCCCTCTAAACTCTAAGTAAACTTCCGCCAGGCGGAGCCCTGGTGTGTAGCGTCGCAGCAGCAGATTGAATGTGTTTGAAGTGCAGTGTGATGGAAGAGCTGGTAAACAGCAGATGAAAAGGCAGCATCTCTCTGTGTGCCGCTGTCTGTCTCACCTGCCAGTGGGGCGATAACTTCATCCACATCACATGTCGCCATATCAAATACAGACAAATGCCAAGCAGTGTCTCTGAGTTGCAGGTTCACACGCGCTCAGTTTCACTCATCTCCCTCACTTAGGGCATCTGATTTAACTCGTCTGAAAAGCTAAATGCCTTTTAAACTCCACTGAAGAAGTCGGTGCCGCACGCTCTGACTCGCTGACGCCCGCTTGAACTTGGCTGACTTTCAAGGCAGTTTGTTTGTGTCCAGTTACCAAACACTGCTGCAAGTTGGAATGTTGATAAAAAAAAAATTTCACAACCCAGATTTTTGTGGCCGACTTCATATTGATGTCTTCGGTATTTTGAATTTTTTTTTATGACCAGCGTTGCTCAGTAGCCATAAAAGTAAAAACATTTGTATTCATTTCTTGAAAGCAGAGCTGCAACAGTCCCGTTCGCGGTGCACGGAGCAGCACATCGACTGTGCTGTGCGTCCAGCAATGTGCTATCTTATTGGTGTTTAGCTCATCCCCCTCACCACTTGACCCTCTAACCTCTGTAGAAGATAAGGCTGATGAGATTAGGCATTAACATTCTCAACCACCCACCACAGCCATCTATCATTGTACGTGTGTGTGTGTGTGTGTGTGTTTGCAGATGGGAGGCACGGGGTGTGTGAGGTAGTGAAAAAGAGAACAAGAGGGGGTGCAACAACCTTAATACACTTGCATTACACAATTCGACATAAACACACACATGTGCATGCCTGAACACGAGCATGCGTCTGCACACGAGCACGAACAGATACGCAAATGAACATTTGGGACAATCTCCATGAAAGGTAATATCACTGAGCCAGTGTGCATCATACACATCTGTGGTGTAACAGCCATTTCTAACCCGCGTGGAACTGTAGATTATGCTTGTAAATGTAGCTGTCTACAAAGTGATGGATTTTGCTGTGTGTCTTTCTATCTTCTGCAACTAAATGTGAATCATTACCTTGTGTACAGCGGTTTCCAGAGAAACATCTGCGGTGCTTTAAGAGTTGTTCTCTTCTACCCGGAGCTGTAGACTTTGACTTGCCCGACTTGAACGGTTTAGACTGGATAACTCAATGATAATATGTCGCAATGTGCCATGTTGCGGGTTACTGGAAAGGTTTTGTAGCTGTAGTAAATAAAGTGCATTTACTTAATCATTGTGAATACATTTATGATTGTCGGGTTGCCTATTGCTGTGCAATTGGCCTGTTTGGAAAGCCAGTCAAATGGATCCACATACATACATACAGCACATACATTTATAGTTATTTCTCATTATTCTTTGAAAGATCCAATGCATTGCATTGAGGAGACTTGGTCTCAGCTGTGTAAAACAGCAAATAATTAGTACAGTCAGTATTCAGAGAGACTCTGAGAGACTCTAATGAAGACTTCAGACTTGACCAAGACTTTTTGAATTACTTGAGACTTCGCTTGAACATTCCCTCAAAAGAAAAACAGCTCTGCTTCTTTTACACTGATTGTGGAAGGGGAGAAGGTGGGACAGCTGACATGCACCAAAACAACCCTAAATCTAAAATGATCCTTAATGCTAAAGAATACGAAAAAAAAACATACGAGACCACAGCGATATGCCAAACCAAAAGAGCAGGACAGTTCTTCTGTGTGTATAACTGCTTTTGTAGGTAACAAAAACACACCCAAATGCTGAGAAAACACTCACAAAACACCCTGCAATAAGCTGACTGTAGATAAGCAGCGATGAGCCTGCACTTAGCCTGGGATCCACTACTACGGCTCTGGAACTATTCTGGGATCAGATCCAAGTCTTCCAATCTCAGTATCGACTCAATAATACCCATGGATCTCATGGACCTGCAATAGAAACGTCCTTGTACAGTGTTACGCAATAATGCAGTTGCTGAAAACTCCTTATTGAGCGTATTCAAAAGCAAAAAGGGTGTGTGGGGGAGATGTGATGTTGTTGAATTAACAGTAATGTTACTTTTGCCGTGTTCTGTTCCGTGTCTTCATAATACAAGTTGTACTCAGCTGTATGAGCTTTCTCTGACCCTATGCATGTGACCCTTCGCCCTCACATCTGTAGTTATGACATCAACCTCTCCCTCTGACCTGGATGTAAATAAACCCAGTACTGTAGAGCAGTCTGTTTTTGGCCCGTCCCTGTACATACAAACCTGTAAATACAAACAGCTATGCATGCTGAAAACCTAGCAATTCTTTCAGGTACTTTTATAATCCCCAAATTCTCATATGGCATGTGCTGAAAAAAAAAGAAGAATAATTTAAAAAAGTCGAAAAAAGAAAAGATAAAAAATAATTAAGAAAAAAAAAAAGTTTAAATTAAATGAGTTGATAATCTTGTCAGGCAATATCCTCTCTTGGACAGTGTGTGTAGAGTCTTCCTGTTTTCTTACTCCTGTGGGTGGTTCTCTTCCTTTGCCTGTCCTCCTGTGTTTCCACTCGCCATCTGTGTCAGTTGTTGTCAGTTGGCATTTTCACAGCAGCGAGGGTTGAGGCAGAGCAGAAACGAGAGGGGGGGAGTGTTCACCAGCTGACCTCTGTGATGGCGCTCCAGCAGTGCTATATGTTGGCAAAGCTATCTACGCCTGGGACACAATTTGAGAAGTTCAGTTCCTGGCATGAACCACCAATCACGACGGCATAATGTCCATGCTCGACATGTGAAGGCCCGCTGGATGAGCAGCAGCTCTAGAAAACAGTTTAGGCTGGAACCAAACATTTGTTTTCAATTACTATTACCCCTGACAAAGCCACATTTTAGGAAAACAGTGAACTATAGTTTTTTTTTCTCATCTATAAGTGGTAAAATACCTGAATTCAAAAGATATTTGAATGAATAAAACCGGTTTTCTACGACCCAGTGTAATAAGGCTACATCGAGTATTTGCTGGCTTGTAGCTGCAGAACAGGAGCGGTGCCGTTTTTGCCTCAGCCCTCCGCCCGGCCTCGTGGACTAGCTACCCTGAAAGTGGGATTCCAAAGGGATTGTGATTCTGTTTCAGCCTGTGATGTTTCAAATAGATGGCGGTGTCTGATTTTTAATCTGTGCTAAAGATATTTTACATTTAATAAATAACCATTGAAATCAAAAACTTCCTCTGTGTGCAGTTCATTGTGTGTGTGTGTGTGTGTGTGTGTGTGTGTGTGTGTGTGTGTGCAGTGCTGTCTCTGCCCTCAGCCGTGGTATTCTCTGCGAGCCGACAGCTCAGCTGAGCGTGCCTGGCCCAGCTGTAGAAGGAATCCTGGGTAACGTGGTCCCCTCAGATAAACAACCCGTCCCTCCATTCAGCTTGACCACTCGACCAAGAGGAGAGGAGATTAGCGCCTCAAACACCTCAGCGCACACTTCAGAAAGTACCCCGACACTCACCCCCGAGACCGGGGTGACCTCTGTCACCCTTACTGAGGTAGGCCAAAGACCACAGTAGACCTAAGCAAGTAAACGTGCTGTGCATTTTTTATCAGTTCTAGCATGATAAAATAATCCACAGGCACTCAACAAACGATTCACCTCCACACAGCCACCAGCACCGAATAACAGCTAAAGCCATTATTGGAGTGGGCGCCATGTCCATCATCTGACTGAGAGCTTGTGTAGATCCTCAGATAGTGACCAGCTCTCCCCAGTGATTAGTCTACTCCTGGTCATCTGTATGTACTAAACTCTATTTCATACCCTCCATTAGCCCACTGGCGGATGGCTAATACTCACCTACGGGCAGTGTGCTCCCCTGAGGAGCATTAAGGACAGGATGGAAGGACCAGCCTCCTCCTCCCTCCCTCCCTCTCTTTCCCTTCCTTCATCATGCCCGCGCAATCTCTCTCAGTCTGTCAGCCTTGCCCCCTGCTCCTTCCTCAGCCCGGCTCTTTTCCATCAACCCTCTGCAGATCCCTTTTCCCCCCTGCAGCCCCATCCCCCTCCGGCCTCATAACTTACAGGACCGGGCACAGTGTGGCCTCGGTCTCACGGGTAAACGGTCATCGTAGCGCCTCCTGGAGGTAAATGGATCTCTTTCCCTGGAGTCCCAGATCACAGATGAGCCCTGTTGACATTCTTTCTTTCTATTTCAGCAAGCAGAGTGATGTAGTAGAAGATGAGAAGGCAGAGAAAGAAAGGAGTGGAGGAATAAACTATGTAGGAGTGACAGGAACACAACACAAAGCACAGTAGAACCCCCCCCCCCCGCACTATTTCTCTCTCTTTCTCTCTGCAGCAATCCCTTTACCCCTTTTGCGCCAGATAAGATCAACCGAGTGTCAGTCATCAACAGCCTCCTGTCACACTGTGATTGTTCATCTGTTTTGTGTGTGTGTGTGTGTGTGTGTGTGTGTGTGTGTGTGTGTGTAAACGTGCAGTCCAATGCGACATCGCTGCATACATTTAATGCCTGCATGTTCAAGGGAACAATAGAAGAGGAAGTGAGGAACGAGGTGGAGGGAATGCAAAGGACAAGAGGTAGAGGAGGAGGGGATGCATAAAGATGAGAGGAGGGACAAGAGGAGCAGAGAAGGAAACGAAGGAGAGGAGGAGGAGGTGAGGGACCTAGGCCACAAGGCATCCAAGGGGAAAACGACAAGGAGTCAGAAGGACTTGCGCAACGACTGTGAAACTATCTCATTTTTATCTGGCGAGAGGACTTCCGAAGTGATCCGCACAACCTAATTATTTTCCCCTAATAAAAGCAACATATGCTAAGACAATAAAAGGCCTTATTGGACACGTATTCATTAAAGAGGAGCAGTAAAAGGAGCAGGACTCTGGCACAGGGATTAGCTTTTAAAAGGGCTTTTCTCTGGTTGGAAATGGCCTTAGTCTTCCTTTAGCACGCCCATTTGGGTGCATAGCCCACCATAAAAGATCTGAATTATACATGAAGAGGCTTGGCTGCTTTATTGGCTGTGATCATTTTTTTCACTTTCACCTGATTGCGTCGAGTGCACGACACCTCAAACACTCAAAGTTTGAACCAAATCACTTGTGGATCTCATCTGCGGTTTATGAACACAAGGCGTGCAGGTCTGAGCGAAGAAATGCTCAAATGTAAAGCACGACAACCATTCAGCGGCAATAAGATAACCCATAACTCACAAAAGTTGGTCAAGTTAGTAACACCTGGTTGAAATAACGCATGCTGCTGACTCAAGTCTGACAGCTTGACACAGTGGAGTCATTATTCCATATGGTCAATGTGCTGTAAGTGTCAGTAGGTTTCTATTATGAGCGGAGCAATGCTGTCTGTGTGTCGGTATGCGAGTGTGTGATGGGCTGGTGTAATAGGGCCACACACAGGTGTGTGCATGCCCACCTCCTCACTGATGCACCAGCTAATTGGTCTCCTGCGGCAACCTGACATATTCACACACTCACAAACACACACACTTTCAGGTGTGCACATACTATGTAGTGTGCAATAGTTATATTCACGTGTATACAGAGTGTGTAAATATGCACACACAACCACCACGCATGTGCCCACATGCACAGGCAGCCCGCAGAGTGTATTTCCAAATGAACTCGTTATCACAGTGCTGACTCCAAGTGACGAGTGATACCCTAACAGACTGCTAGAACTGTACACACATGTACTATCAAGTACTGTAAAAGAAAGAAAAACAATGACCAGAAAGGCATACTGTAATACACCAGCTATATGTAATGTATTCAAAAGCCAAATATCTCAAAGCTGCCACCAAAATTCTATCTTTTTGTTACGGTAAATACCGGTGATGATAGCAGCCGTCACTCAAAGAGCAGACTTGCACCCGGCTGTAACAATTACTGCGAATGCAATCCCCAATTTAACATTACAAATGGGGGAAAAAAAGCCCTATTGTTCAACAGAGCAGAGCTACATTTTAAAGCACACAAAGCAGAAAGGGAAATGTATTTTTAGGCAAATGACTGATATGGTCGGAACATAATGAGAAGGAGTCGTGTCCCGCTGAATGCACATAAAGTGGGTTGCAGTTGCAAATAAAAATGTCCGTCGTTGAAGATCTTTCCTCAATGGCTGAAGGATATATGTTTATTCTCAATGATCTGTTTGTTTGCTTTCAAGCTCCTCATAATCATATTTTAAGTTAATTTTCCTCTTTGGCTATAGTAGGTAATAAAACAAAAAAGTCCGTTCACATTGCCTATCCTGCTCATAACCCATTCTCCTCCCCCCTCCCTTCCCTTCCTTCGTGTTGGAGGTCGAGAGAGGGATGTTCTGTTTTAAATAAGAAGGCAGCGCTGGCCCATTAAACTCTGATAGTAATGATATTAATTTGGCAGGAACGTGTCATTTTCACAGGAGAGCAACTAGCTGAACTGTCATTACGCACACACTTACACACACGGGCAAAGCATTCTGTCTCATTCACACTCTCTCTTCTTACACACACTCGCTCACAAAAGCTTTCTCTCTCTCTCACACACACACACACACACACACACACACACACACACACACACACACACATCAACCAGGAACATGTCACAGGAGAGCAGCTAGCGGTAACATTATGAGAGAGTCGGAGAGATCTGCTAATGGGATAGATTAGTGTGCCCTTGGTCACAACGGCTACAATGGAGTGACTGGAGCTGTGACTTATATCCATGTCCCCCCTGTTCACCCCCTTTTTAACCTCCTCGATAGCACTTTCTGCTGCTTCTCTTCCTCTGACCCCTTCTTCCTCTCTTCCTTCTGATGCTCCAGAGCCTCACATTCATTTTTTCTCTTCAGCCTCTGTGGGGCACCTGGTTTATGACTCGGTGCTGGAACCTTCATCAGAACAGAAGCTGGGCGAAGATCAGGGGAAAGATGACAGAACTGTTTGTGTGGCAGCCAGAATGCAAAGCAGCGACGCATTATCAGAATTCTTTTCTTTTCCATTCATGGATCTTTGTTAATGGAGCCTAATGAGCACCAAGGGCCTTCCTAATCAATACATGAATAAAAGTGATGGCAATCACAAAGTGTTAGTTGCATGCTGAATGAAAAGCTGTCACAATCATTATGTGGCATCCTTTACATTGTTAGTAGCATTTAAATTAAACAGATTTCTTTTTGTTCACATCTACTGCAGAAGTCTGGGTTTGGTCATGTGTCTATGTCACATGGTTTACATTGAAATTTGAATGGGGCAAAGTGCAAAATGCATAGAGGTCACTTTACCTTTAAATTCCTTTAGCGTATTTGCCACCCGGCATGAGACTTTCCCATCAACGATGGCTTCAATGGGGAGATTTAGCGTCAATTACAAAAAGGAAGACCACTACAGCGAAAATGTACACACATGCTAAGAATGTTTTCTCTGTTGGCTAATTGATGAAAGGCTTTGAATTTAAGGTCTGCATTTGAGTCACTCTGCTACACTTATCAGGCTATGGCACTATGCATGCCTACATACATTCAAAAACGCATTGAGCCTCAAAGCAGTAAAAACACGACAGAGCGCTGTGCCACCGCATTGTCCAGCAGAAGAACAAACTGGATGCATTTACCTATTTGTATTGGTATGCTGATCCATGTGTGTGTGTGTGTGAGAGTGTGTTTCCCAATATGCCCCCGTGGGTATGTTGTGTATGTATGGATGTGTGTGTGTGTTTCCGCGTGTGTCCACGCTGACCCCATCTCGGCACTCCTGACCGGTTGAATGCGGGCCGCATAAATTAGTGGCGATGCTCTGCGATGTAATTATGCCGCTGTCAGTACGGCCCCTCGACTCAAATTCATTTTAATAAAGTTGGTCTCCAAGGTTACCGACCGGGGGTCACCTTCGGTGTCAGCCCCTATGGATCGCGCCCGAAGAACGCTCTGAAAGTCTGCGGTCGGACTACGGTAACACCTTTACACGACAGCCTGAACCCCCACATCAAAACACACACACACACCTCCCACTGACTTACTCAGGGTGGAGAGAGGCAGGTGGCAGAAAGAGGAGGAAACAAGAGAGGAGGAAATGAAGAGGTGGTACACAGAGAGAGAGCGAGAGACCTGAGAGAACACTGTTAAAATGGAAAAGTAGAATAGAAAATGGGAGGGGGGGGATAAAGGAAGGAATAAAATGAGACCAAAAGAGTACAAGGAGAGGAGGGGGACAAGGGTAGAGGGACAAGGAGAGGGCGAGGTAGTGTCTCTCTTGGGCAGATGGCGTGGGTGTATTCTCATTTGTCCTGCTACGGTGTGTGTGTGTGCTAACACTAACCTCCAGGGCAGAGCTGCAGCACAGAACACGCTCTCAATTAGCCAATAACACAGACCCGCACACCGCTGGGAGAGGGAAAAGGCACTGCTCTGTCTCCGCACAGCAAACACACAGGAACAGCTGTGTGAAATTCCAAATGTATAAATCCTGGATTATTTTTCAAATACCACATACAAACATTTCTAGATGTTTGAGTGTTGTGTGTGTGTGTGCCGATAGTGACAGTAGAAGTTATGCACCTTCAAGTGATTGAGACAAATACGCCATTAGCAAATATGTTTGCATAGAAACATTGAAATTGAACAACCCTAGGATTTTGGCATATAAATATATAAGTCGAGAAATTGTGGTGAAAATGTAATTGCAAATCTAAATTGAGAAATGCCTCCTAAGCTGTATGCATCCATTTATCAAGTGGTAATGCTTTTCATAGCTTTTCTTTTACTACATTTGTTTTACTTGCTTTTGTGTTGTCATCATCTTCCTCTCTGACTGGACTTGAACTGCCCATGTTTGAAGTTGTTTGCTGTGAATATTGAAATCTCAGTGTGCGACCGACCAGATTCGCTCAAACGCTCTGCCTGCACTCTCTCTGGTCTGCTATCATTCAGTGTGTGAGGATGTTTAGCCCAGCCGTGTGGGCCGGGGTGACTTTGAGTGCCCGTGTAATAGTTACGGCAGCACGCTTTGGTAGCTGCAGGTAATTTATGGTTGAACTGGCCTGATAGTCCGATACGATCGACTGCCCCGACCGTCTTTACCAGCCGGCCCCAAAGACACACAGGAAGACGAAGAAAGAGACACAGAGGGAGAGAAGAAGACTGCAGGCGGCAGGGCGACTTACACTGCCTCTACGGTAGAGCAGAATCTAGATTTACACTGAAAGATGCAGAGAAATAACAACGCAAGAATGAGTGTGACAAAAGCGCACAGAGGAATGAGTAATGCAGGTGGAATGAGGGTGAGAGAAATGAAAGAGTTGCAGAGCAGTTACGTTCTCAACATCTCTCTTGAGGTGTGCTGAGAATTAGATTGCATTAAAGACTGACAGTCCATTCATCTGAACCATAACAAGAAGGAACATTTAGTTAATTGAATGATTAATAAATTCAGCTCAGTCACACTATTTCACTCTGGTGTTGGCTTTGGATGAAAATGTCTGCCAAATGGGAGACGTCATATATCACTTGTTTGAAGCCCTTTGCCCCAACTTCAACATAACTTCAACTAGTCGAGCTGTGTGGAACAAAGTAAGGCCGACACAGCGGCTGCATAGCGAGTTGTTGTAACCTTGTGCTCTGATCGCCCGTCTGTCTTCCTCTCTGTTGCATCAGAAGTGTTTCGGCATGTGAAGTTTTTTTTTTGTTGCTGGCTCATCGTTACCTCAGGTCTGTGAGACGCGAGTCCTTCAACTCAAACTAAAGTGCAACTGGAGAGCAAACCAACACCTGTCTTGAACAGACACACCAGCCTCCACACCCACTTTGCTACACCTTCCATCCCCTAATAAAGACAGGCACAGACCCTTGCTCTACGTATGCCATTTTGTTCACCCCCCCCCCCCCCCCCCTCCCCTAATCCAGTTAGGCAGGAACATCCTCACCCTCCCCTCTCCTCCCTCGTACCTCTTTCTCCAGGATTGGCTACTCTAATCCAGTCTGTCAGGCCAACCAGGTCCCTGACTGCTGTCCTCCTTTCATCTCCCATCTTCAAACAGAATGATGATACTTTCATAACGCTGGGTGAGTGACAGGTTGAGGAGTCAGGCCCGTGATATGGACAGTCACTTTGTCCTGTTTAACTACACTAATGGAGGATAAGAAGCACGTCACAGGGACAGGTGGAGATGGGACGGGACAGAAGGCACAGACACTCATCTTTAATAATGGCCGATGTGTGGATGAAGGGACAGGGATGTGTGTTACATCAGATAGCAGAGGATTTTGTTCCTGCAGTCTCTTTCACCTTTAAAAGACTGATTTGACTCAGTGCATAATGATGTGAGGTAAAACCAAATTCAAGCTTTGTTTGCCGCAAGAGAAGAAAACAGCTTCCTAGTTAGCCACAGCACAACTGACTGATATTCGCAAACACAAGAGTCCAAGAACAGTGTTTCTCTTATTCCTAGGTGGACCACTCCAATTTCAGTGTTACATTAACACACAAATCACTGGTGAGCACACACACAGACAAGCACACACACTCATCTGAATCACGGCTTACACACCCAGTAGGCAGCCTTTTGGATAGATGGCACCTGCATACAGGAGGAGGGGGCCCACAAATAGGATTGGAGAGTGGAGGCGGGTGCGTGGCGGTGGCGGGGTGGGGGTGAGTCCATAAATAGGATTGTGTAGGAAGCAGGGCAAGCTAAATAGGATTGTAATGTACAGGAAAGGATGTATAAATAGGATATGAGAGTCAGAGCTGTGTTCTCACTAGTTCCACGTCCCTGTGGCATAGGAGTTCTCTAGGACTAGCTTGTGTGTATGCATGTGTGTGTGTGTGTGTGTGTGTGTGTGTGTATAAGTAAAGGCCATTAGTGTGGAGGCTAATCTTGAGGCACCTGTCTCCTCAGGCAGAGTGTGACCTCCACTAGCCAGGTTCACCCATGTTTGTCCTCCCATTTCTCGCCTCCTCCCCCTCCTTCCTCTCCTGCTTCTCCTCACTCCTCACATCGCTTTCTTTTTTCATTTCTTCTAGCTTTGCATTTCATATTTCATAAATGAGGCCGAGTTTCTTTTGCTTCTCTTTCTCACTGCTTGACCTTTTTGAGCAGGTAAACTGTCTCATACTGGGCGTACACTGCTCCCCCCCTGCTAGAGAGGTCGACAGTCAAAGCTGGGTCTCCCTCTCGCCTTCTACTTTTGGGGTCAGTGGGCTTTGGGAGCTGTCAGCTCAGTGCTGGTGTCTACTGGCTGACGGACTACGGTCAAAGGTCAGAGGTCAGGAGTTAAGAGGTCAGGAAGTGACCCTAAAGACAAACAGCACGGAGAGGGGGGGGGGGGGGGTCATACCCCCGAAAGAGCCTGTCATTCTCCACACAGGGGGTAATGAAGTGTGCGCATGAAAGTGTTTGGATCTCTCATATTTACACGTTGCTGCCCTCTCTCTTTTGCATATACTCACACCTGACCTCAACACGTGTGTGTGTGTGTGTGTGTGTGTGTGTGTGTGTGTGTGTGTGTGTGTGTGTGTGTGTGTGTGTGTGTGTGTGTGTGTGTGTCTGGACTACGATGTGACGTGAGACGTGTCATGTTAGCACGGCATGCATCTCTTAGCCTGTTTATGGTTCCTTGTCAGAGCAGCTCCTCTCTTCCACTCATGATTACATTACAGACCCCTTTACACAGCCAAGGTCACAATGAAAACATCATCTTCTCCACGAGCCAAGGCAACAATGCATAGGAAACCGACAAAGAGACAGGCAGTTAGTCACACGCAGTGAGCAGTATATACACACTCTCATACGGCCGTATCATCATAATTTAAGCGCCAAGGTAACGGTGTATGTTTGCGTGCGGGGCCCAGGAGAGCACGCTGCCTCCTCATACAGGTAATGGATGGTAGGACTGAAAGAGACTGAGGGGAATTAAGATAAACACACTCTGATAAAACGAACCTGCGCTGGCCGCACCACTGTCTGTTTACAAGGAATTAAAAGGTATCACATATGCTGCATTCACATACAAGCAGGTGCACATAAACACGGTTCACACTTCGGATTTTATGATGGATTTATAAACAACGGCAGGCTTAAACAGTGGAACAAATGTTTGGACAGTGGTGGCTCTTTGAGTAATTGATCTATGAATCACACACAAGAGATCTTGTAAATTATGAAGACAAATAAACTCTCCATATATCAGGCACCTATTATAAAATGTTTAGCAGATCTAAACAGATAGAAATAGATCTGCTTAGACGAGGGCATTTGTTTTTCGCTCTGAGGTGTCCTGCATACAGATGATACGGACTAACCGGGCGACGATCTTATTCTGGGTCCACAGCCAAGCTTGGGTCAGAGGAAGAATGAAATTGCTCCCAAACATATTCTGGAGTAATTGCAGGTGAAAGAGCCCTCACTGAACAAAATGAATGTTATGTAAAGTTACTGTCTGTAGAGTTTAAGAACATAAGTTCCTGCAGCGTCGTACATAAAAGAGATTTACGTCAATTACCTACGGTAGTAGTATTTTAGACAACTTAATACAGTAATGTGGCAAAATACGCTATTATCCAACAATGTACTGCAGTTTGGAATCTATGTTTTGGGTGACAAGAAATTAAAAAAATAAGTAGGTCCCAAAGAAAACAGTGATACCCACTGGCCTACCAGGCAAGAGGAGACTATTGCCAAAACTTACTATAGTCCCGAAATTCCCAAGTGCAAACACACCTCATACGTGCACGCACTATTCCAAGTTCATGCACCACTGATCTAAGTACATAATGAAGTGTGACATATCAAGCAAAGGCTCTAATGGGGTGTGAAGTCATTAGTGAACTCTCTCCCTCGCACGCACGCACACACACACACACACACACACACACACACACACACACACACGCACACAAGCTAGTGTGCGCATAACAACATCCCTATTCTTGCAGTCTTTACTTGGAAGGCATGCTTGTGATAAAAGCCCTTTAGGCGATCCTGACTCCAGGGCAATATCAGTGAGCTATGTTTTACACAATAGCCTCTTTAAAAAAAAATATAGATTTCACCGGCGTGAACGTATCAAACAAGAGTTGCGCTAATGCGAGCTTCATCATGTGAAGTGAATATGTGGGAATTGAGAACTGACATAGTTGCAGGGTTGCCCCTCTTTACTGGTGCTCAGGCACCTGCCACTCAAGACTTCTAACAAACGCACCTGGGTGTTAACCTGACATAGCTGACATAATGTTGTCTGACATACTCCACATTTACAGCTGGCATAGGAATGAGAGAGAAGCAGAGAGAGAGAAGGAGAGAGAGAGAGATAGGAAGAGAAAGACAGGGGAAGGGAGACTAAAAGCTTGTCAGTCCCTCTTAATTATTATAATTGCTGGGCTAAAGCTTCATGCCAAGGCTTAGGCATTCCCCTGGCACAACTACACAAGCCCCCCCATCACACACACACACCATTCAGCCACTTCATTGCCTTGAAACCTCTCCTCGCTCCTCGTTTTAGTCGTCTCCCCTCATCTCCATACAGAACTCCCCCATCTCGCTCTTTTCCTCAGCTCCCTCTATCAGCATCCTTCCACCCTCAGAGCACCCTCTTATTCCTCCACTCCTCCTCCTCCTCTCCTCCCATCACAACAGACCCTTCTGCTTCCTCTCCCCAGCCACTCCTCTCCTCCACCCCTTCGTTCCTCCGAACTGGATTAAAAGTACTTTTCATTACCCGTGCGGGAGATATGGCACTTAAAAATCACCCCATTATCATTTTTCACCCAGCAAACAGCACATACTCTCACAGAGACATAATTACCACACCCTGTCATACCAGGGAGATGGAGGCTGCTGATTTCCAGCCAGGCCGTGTGTGTCACTCTGTGTGTGTGTGTGTGTGTAAATGTGTGTGTGGGTATAAGAAACTGCTGCCTGTCCGCCTGCCTGCCTGCTTCTCTTATTGATATTAAAAGCGCTGCATAAACGAGTGTTTAAAATGGCTGTCAGAGGGAGAGAGAGAGAGAGAGAGAGGATCCACTCCAATCACAAACTGCAGCACACATCACTGGATCTCTTTCCCGACTTGGCACATGGTAATGGCCTGGAATAACAGAATACTGCAGGATGATTCCCATTCCCACATTCCAAGTTGAGCGAGGCTGCAGAGGAGGCAGTTGAAATGGGAGCGGATGAGTGATAGAGCTTCGCTTTAACCAGTCAACACTTAGCACATAATGAATTGGGAGTCATTTGATGAATTGGATTTATGGCAACGCTTGGTCTTAATGGCTGAAGTGCTTCAAATTGTGGAGCTGTGGAGGGAAGGGGGACCTGACTCATTCACACGAATATTCATTTAGGAAGCCGGTCCTCATCTAACTGTTAGACCAGTTCTGCAGGGGCCATGCCTTCACTCACAGCAGTCACAAGGGGGTGTTAAGTATATACGTGTTTAAAACACTCCCCGCACCCCTAAGACATCCATCACTGTGACAACGCTGCGTAGCGGCCCCCCAATATCACTCCGCAGGGGCCTGCCGTTGGCCTGTCACAGGAATGGGTGTCTATAATTATGCCTGTAGATAAAGCAGGGACAAACGTGGGTCCTGCATGATTAACTGGGTTGCTGTTTGATCACATTTGACTAATTTGTGGCATAAATCTTCAGGCTGGCGCCCCTGCTAGAGACCATTAGCCCTGACACTGACACCCCTGACACACACACACATGCTCAATACTCATACCTTTAAGAGGAAATGCAAAGAGGAGGGGTGTGCTGCCGGCCTTTTAGTGCTGCTGCGTTGGTGGGGATAAAATGTGAAAACAAAATACACTCACTCGCTAACAGTTTCAGGAAACATCAATTCCAAAACTCTATCTGCATGAGGTCAAGGGTGGGGGAGAGGGGGTGTAGGTGGGGCAGCTGGTACACCTTAGCACTATAGAGAGAGAAATTCAGGTGTACCGGATTATAATATTAAGCAAACATGAGCTCTGAGGTCTAATTATGACACAGGGGAGGGTAGAGAGCGCGCGAGAGAGAGATTCAGTACTGTGTGTTGGAGTGGATGCTGAAGCCAGCAGAACCAGCCTGGTCATTTGTAAACAGGTAACGATGCAGGCCAGGTGTATGAGCATATGTACCAATGAGCAGGGGAGGAAACGGGGGAGAGGGAGGGGATCAGAGGAGAGAGGGAAGATGGGGGAAGAGAGTGGGAGGAGTAGAGGGAGGATCTAATTAGGGTGAATTTACAGTGCCCTGTGCCAAACAGCTAAAATGGCCAACTGGGCATCGAGATTTATTACTGGGTTAAATTAGGTTGTCTGGTGAGGGTTGGTAAGGCCACCTGCAGCTGTCAATTGTCACAGTGATTATTACAACTGCAGAGACAGACAACAGTGACGCAACACATATGCAGCAGTGCATCGGTACAGATGCAGGCTCATGAAGAGAAACCAATATTCTTTTGTGTTTAGGACAATATCAATTGAGTCAAGTGAGTGATTAAGAATGATGCTTGAACCCATTTAGCATGAATCAATGAACCTCTGGACAGAAGGTTTCCAGTGCAAGGAGCCTTTGCCTCCATTTGCATCAGTATCCTTGATCAAATCTGCAAGGTAAACAGGTTTAAAACCTGATGGGGGAAATTAAACTTGCAGATTGAGCCCGACTCCCCCCTCCCCAGGCTTGTCTGGAGCGCTGGGCTGGTGTTTAGGCCTCTGCATTTGACTCTGGCCGTTGAGTGCAAGGACGTGGCACAGCAAGCCAGCCCTGAGCAGCCATACTTTCATGGTCGGTTTCCATTTAAATATCTGACTGACAGGGAACATGGCGCCATTAAGGCGTCCCGAGGGCCCAGCACGAGAGGAGGAAATGGGCAGATAAAACCCCCCAGGGGAGAGGAGGGGGGTGAGAGAAGGGCCACGCTGCCTACAAAGCCTTTAACAGTGGGACCTGCTCTTAAAACCGTATAGGCACCACTCCACCCATTCAGTCCTCTGTCCCTCCACACCCAAAACAACCTTGTCTCTCTGGAACAAAAGCAGGATTTATCTAGCATGACTTACAGCCCCAACCTGACTTTCTTCCTCTGTTGGCAGTATGAGGTCATATAGTATGTGTGAGTGCACATGAGTAAGTGTGTGTGTGTGTGTTCACATAAAATAGTTAAAGATTCCTCCAAGCCCCAACTGTACTGTAACTCTCAAACATTTAATGCACACAATACTATATCCCGGGGACGTTGGAGCACAGTTAACATGTTGCACACAACAGCAACAAGAGCTGTTGTTTTCAAGACAATGTTTGTCCATCCATACAGTAAAAACACCAAACAATCACTGGATCACAAGACCACAAAGATCCATCTCGTCAGGCATCAAGTAATGCGTTTGCATCCGATTCACTGTGGTTCAAACCACTCAGCGTCGTGTGAGGAGCTACTGGGCGTGGCTTGGGTGTGGTGTGTAAGACGTTACACAGAAAGGCAACTGTTTGTTTGAAACAATCTTCTGCAAAAGCAATGGTTAAGACAGTGGCACCATGAAGACACTTAGCAAGACTGAGAGAGAAAGCGATTCAGAGAGAGGAGTATTGTCTGCCAGTGAGATACTTTTACCTCTTCACTTCCCCACAATTCAGCTTTCAGAGGCTACACTCTACCCCTCCTTCCTCCCACCGTGCCACCGTCCATACTGCCAGGCCCAATAAAGGTCAAGTCCCTGCCTTCCTCTTAAGGAGCTCATTTGCGTCCCGCCGGCAAACAACCAGTCAGGGCTTGTTCAAAGGATCTGCTAATCCAATCAGATTGCTCATCTGTGAGGCCTTATCGCCACGGACACCGGCATCTGTGGGAACCACATCACAGGGCATCATGGGGCTGCTGGTGGTGATTGGTGGAGACAGAGGGAAGTATGCATCAGAAGGCTTCAACGCGGCTCGGAGTTAGCCAGGAGTGACAGTCAGACAGCAGGGAAGGCTTAACCAACACTTCCCATGTTATGACTGCTGCCCCAGGAATGGCACAGATACGTATTGGGTGTGAAATACGAATTAGACCGGTAGGATTTCATCTTTATCTACTGTTGAGCACAGAGCGAGCAACCTGTGTGGCGTGTGAACAGTATGTAAATACTAAGATTTTATAGGAAATGTAAATACCACAAAAAATTCATTTTTCACAACATACCTTTTTTTCATGTGTATTTCAGGTCAAGCAGCATAACACCCCCCCCCCCCAAAAAAAACAGGTAAGCTAAATGTATTAGAAGACGGTAAGATAAATCATTTTAAAAATACAAAAGCCACATTGAAACACATGTAGAAGACAGTATAAAACAAATGGGTATGAAACTGATGTATATGCCCTTCAGCCCCAAAGGGAGGCAGACAAACCTTGCTCGTGTAGGTTAATGTCTAACTTTCAGCGCACACACACACACACACACACACACACAAACACACACACACAAACACACACACACACACACACACAGAGCCATATCACCAGTACAACAGCCAGGAGTAAAACACAGTCTGCTCATTCAGGTATAAGCTACAGAGGTGATCTGACTATGCGAGTGACTTTGCGTTCAGGGACACGGCCGGACATAAAGGGACATGGCGGGGACATAAAGGTACAAGGGGACGGAGAAACCAACTTGGCCGTCCTTGCACCACAATCCCACAGAGACCACAGTCCCATCCGTCTCTCCTTCTCCATTTCTGCTCCAGCTATTTCCCCTTTTCTTCCAACTCTGCCCTCTCCTCTCGCCTCCTCCTCCAACTCTCCTGTTACTTCTTCCCGTCCTCCCTCTCTACCTCCTGCCATCTGCCCTCCACCACCAGCCCCCTCAGCGATTGTCTCGCCCTCGCACTTGCACTCGACCCTGGCGGTGTCACTATTAGCAGCATCACACTGGGATCACATGGCTGCTGAGGTATGGAGGCCGAGTCAATGGAGCGTGGCACACAAAGACGTCCATATACCCCCATCGCTACTGCTTCCTCCTACTCCCTCCTCTCAATAATTCTCTCTCCGCCTCTTCCCATCCCTTCCTGATCATTAGCTTGGAATGCAGCCAGATTGGATTTAACTAGCCAGACTAACAGTATTTTTTTTTTTTTTTTACTATATCCTGTGCTTTCCTCTGTAGCAGTCCAGCATATTACTACATACATCATGTTTAAACTTCCTGAACCTCAAAAGTAAAAAACGATTCTTCATAATGGTTGTTAACTATTATGTGAGTGGACATTTTAAAACAGTGGATATATCATCGTGTAACAGAACTACAGTTTGTTGGTTATGTGACCTGCTCTTTGTCCCAGCCTTGGCAGACTATTAGACCTGGAGCAAGGAGTCAGAGAGGTGAGACAGGCGTGAGGAGGAGGCAGAGGTGGATCTATAACGGCTCTCCAAGCAGAGCGCTGCTCCAGGAGAGGCAGCTATGGATTCAACCCATCCCTCTCTTTTCTCTTACAGTGCTCTCTCCTTTTGTGTCCAAGTGTGTGAGGCTGCATGTGTGCAACGTGTTTGCGAGAGGCGCGTGTGTGTGTGTGTGTGTGTGTGTGTGTGTGCAGCCCGTGCATGTGATAAGCCTGTGGTAGTAGTGGTCCTGTGAGGGACCTAAGGCCCTGTTCTCCTGATTAGTCATTTATCAGGCCTGGCAGCCCAGACCCACCATAATCACTCTTCTCTTACCCCTCCTCCCTTTTCTCCGCTGATCCCCCTCTATCCCGCTAGATCTCCCCTGTATCCACCCCTACAACAATGCTCTGCATCCCCCCAACACCAAAGTCTGTATGGTGGTGCATGTACATGTCTATCCAGCTTCTACCTGCCTCTATCCGAGCTGCACCCACTCCATCCACCTTGTCCTCTACACTCACTCCTCTCTAGCCTTTCCTTCTCCTCTTCGTAAACTCCAATCCAATTTCCCCCCTTGTCTGCCTGCGTCGTGCATGAGCTAAAGAGCCAAAGCTGCAGCTAAAGACAAATTTCCAATTTGTCCGTTTGAATTTTGCGAGCTGCAGCGGTTTAATGCCGAAGAAAGAGAAGAGGGGTACATGATGGGAGGAAGATGGGAGGGCAAGTGTCGGAGCAGCAGGAGGACCTCCCTATCAAGCAGCACCACACTCCCTCCTCCTGCCATGTCAACAGAGAGGGATTAGGGTACCAGACGTTTTGAGGAGGCCAAAATGAGTTAATGCAGTTAACCAGCAGCTTCTTCCCAAACTGTCTTCCCTTGGTTGGGAGAAATTGGAAAAGCTGTCGAGCCAAGGAGCGGGAACGTAATCTGGACTATGCAGACCGGAGGATACGAGCACATGAAAGGCCTGTCCTCCTGCTTCACATGCCTCTTTTCTCTTTCCTTCACCCTTTCTTACCATCATTCCCACTCTCTCCTCCTATCTCTTTAAGAAAGAGAGGGATGTAGAAGAAGGAAGGGGAGAAATGTGGACAGACAAAAATTGAACACATTCAGAGCAGGCCAAACCAAAGATGAGGTTAAAATAAAATGCAAATAAAAAGAAGGAAACTGAGGATAAATGGGGGCGTACAGATATGGGGAAAGAGAACAAAGCAATTGTGTGTATGTGTGTTATTACAGTGCATGACAGCTGTTTGAACCCTCAGGGAGATAACAGCTGGGTCTCCACCACGAACACACACTCCTTAACATATCCCTCACTTCATTTCTCCTTAACCAGCTCCATATCCCTCCATCCCTGGTCTCATCTTTTCCTCCACATCCTCTTTCCATTCATTTCATTTCGTTTTGATTCCCCTGCTCAAACTCCTCCTCTGTTTTTCTTGTGGCCGATTCAATGGTTTTCCACTCATTTTATGTTTTCCCCGAATCCATCATGTTTTACAAAAGCACCTCCCTCTTTGTCTCAAACTGATAACAGAAAGCCAGTGAAATGCAAGGGTGTTCTTTTATTTAATTGTGGCTTTATTCATATTTTAAAAACATTGTTTCCCCCAATAAGTATACCGTACAAAATGACTATGATCACTAAAATAAATCTCTGTGTAAACAGAGCCAGTGGTGGGGTGATAGAGTTAAAAAGGAGGGTGTGTCACACTGCAATTACAAACCAGGCCTTTAACCACACCTCTCCCCCGCTGACTGTGTCTCTTTATAGAGCAGTCTGCGTAATAGTGTCTCTCTTATAAAACACAGCGCCGTGTCACACACACACACACACATTACTCAGCCCACCACCCCTTTAAATGATCCAGAGATGTATGAGGCCATCTGTGGGGGCGCAATTAAACACCAACCCTTTTAATTCAGCTGCATGCTACATTACCGCCCTCCGTCCAAAGCCCTGTAGACCAGTTACAGGATCGGGTGAAGTCACACGAGTACAGCTAAGTTAGTTCCACTGCCAAAATGTTTTAAAGTCTTATTTTCAGATGACATAAAATTGACCAATGACGCGATCAATTTTCTTTTCTCTCGTGTTCAGTAATTATATTAATTCAAATCCCCCTTTCAGTTATTCTTTTAATTCAAATCCCTTGCTCCTTCTCTCCACCCATTCAAAGGCAATCAGTGAAAGAGCTTCATGAAATGAGTCTGCGGTTCAACACCATGCTCCATCGTTCTCTTATTTCACATCACTCCCATCTGACTGCCTTTCATTGTCAGACTCATAAAAGTCTCTCTCTCCTTGTACCTCCTTCTAGCTTAGCGAATCTAAAAAGACCATTCCCCAATTATCTGTCTGTCTCTCTCTCTCTCTCTTTCTTCCTCCGTCACAATATATTCCTCGGCTAAATTGTCTCTCCCCACATTGCCATTCCTCGTCCATTGACTGCACTGGCCTTGTCTCTGAGCGCTAATTGTCTCACGCTGAGGACTTAAGGATGCTAGATGGGCGCAAGATGTGTTAAAGAGACGGACTGTGGAACCAGTGTGTGACTGGCAAATTACATCCTTGGCCTTTCTATGGTTGGCAAAGGCACTTAACAAGCTCTCAATGTGTTCAACAGCTATGTGAATAGTTCACTGGCTCCACTTTTGAGTGTGAATATCTCTGAAAGATGCTGCACCAAGTGTGCATTCAGTAAAGCACTGTTTGTATTCTCAGTGCAGTCGACCCGGCGTTCATCCCAGTGACAGGATCGGGGCAGATCAGCGCTCACTTACAGAACAACTCACCTGAGGAATAACTCTCGTCTCAGCACGTCGCCCTTTTTCTCTTGTCTGCTTTCTTCTTCTTTGCTCCCTCTCTCTCTCTCTCTCTCCGACTCCTCCGTCTCTGACCCAGACAGAGATCCCCCTGAGCTACATGCACTCAGCTCTCCCTCTCCCCTTTCTTTTTCTAACCCTATCTGTCTCTTTTTATATCATGCTCTCTGCAAAGATACCCTCTGGGAGGGCAGTATCTAACAAACACAACCACACACACTGACTCTACTTTGCTAACACTGACATTGACGTGCACGCGCACACACACACACACACACACACAAACATGGACACATACAGTATATTCATCACCTGCAACACTACCTTCCACTATAGCTTTCACGGAGACCAGTGACGGGAATAAAAGATTCTCCCGCTCTATCCCTATTTCTCCCCCACACACATGCACGAACACACACACACACACACACAGACAAGAGCCCTACCAAATGCTCTATTTTCTGCTGCTGTGTGGTGATTTATGAAAGGTGTTTCTCACAGCAGGCAGATAGTCCTGTTTGGAATGCTTCATTTCATAAATCCATTCTCATTTCTCTGCATCCCCTCCTCTCTCGTATTACCCCTTTTCTCCCCTGTGCAGGACTCCCTCAGCCTCTGTTGACACATACAGTACACTGTATGTATGTGTGTGTGTGTGTGTGTGTGTGTGTGTGTGTGTGTGTGTGTGTGGGGATGGGGAGGGGAAAGAGAGACATAAGTCAGCTTTGTCTGCAGTCGGGGTAATGATGCAGGAACAACCAAAGCCCCTGCAAAAACCCCATTCTCCTGAGGTCTCTCTCTCTTTCTGTCTTCACTCTCTCCCTGCCCCCCCCCCCACACACACACACACACACAAATACAGGCATGCCTGACACAGAGTCAAGCAGCGTTAAGTTGTGTAAACAAAAGTGGGACATCAACTGAGATCCAACTCCCCAATGAAGCCACACGTGTAACTAATAAACACACACATTAATAACTCGACTTAATATAGCACCTCTATCAACACACACATCCACACACGGAGAAGGACAAACAGCAGCGGTTTAGCAAAACAGTAGAGGTGTCACATATATTGGGAATGACAAACAGCCAAAGTGATATCTGTGTCAAGGAATGTACAGGTTATTCTGTTGATG
Source organism: Melanostigma gelatinosum (assembly GCF_949748355.1). Classification (NCBI taxonomy): domain Eukaryota; kingdom Metazoa; phylum Chordata; class Actinopteri; order Perciformes; family Zoarcidae; genus Melanostigma; species Melanostigma gelatinosum. The sequence goes on from NC_136634.1 coordinate 14,212,663, forward strand.
GAAATAAATACAAATAACAAAGACGTGAAAACAATGATTAATGATTGATGATTAATCAAACAGTCTTATTCAGGATCTCTTCCATCTAGCTATCTGGAAAACATTCCAGAGGTTTACTTTTTTTTAGCAAATGTAAAGCAATTAATTCAATTTAACTTGGGTGAAAATGTCAATATCAACAGAAATTATAATTATTAAGTATTAATAAGTATCCACATGTAGTATAAACACATGATAACCAGGGGCCCTCTGTGGTCCTGGAGAATGAGTGCTCTGTGTAACCATGCAGCTAGTGCTGTGCTGTTTAAAACTGTTGAGACAGGCATCCTCCACTAGTGTGTGTGTGTGTGTGTGTGTGTGTGTGTGTGTGTGTGTGTGTGTGTGTGTGTGTGTGTGTGTGTGTGTAAGCTGGGCTCATCATGACCGAGGGTAATCAGATAGTGCCACAGTGGTGAACGTGGTGGGAAGGAAAACACTTCTTAAAAGCCCAACTCTACATCTGCTGCAGCGCGTGTGTGTGCGAGAAGAAGAAAGAGGAGAAAAGGGGAAGAAAGAGAAGCGATGGGGCCACAGTGTAGATAAGGCAGTCTTGTTCCTTATTTATGTCTTATTATAGCTACAGCGGGGCCAGGCCACAGACACAGTCACCGGGGACACAATGATGAACTACTCGACAAGGCAGCCTGCTCACTCCTGGGAAGACACACTCCCTCTATTCCCCACTCCTCCACTCCTTCACCTTCTTCTTCAACACTTCCCTCTCCCTCCAGTCTCCTGCTTGGTTTTTTTTTAACCCCTTTCTCCCCTTTCCTTTCAACCTCATTCTGTCTCTGTCCCTGCTCCACCTCCAGAACTCGTTCTACTGTATCCCGATTCATCTCAACTGCTTTCCCCATCATCCTTTCCCCAGTCCTTCTGCAGCACGCAGAGCAGAGAGGACGCCAGTGTAGACAGGGAGTTACCCAAAGGTGCTGCAGTCGGGTGGAACGGCAGGCAGGTGACATGATTAAGACATCCCCTTTCTCCCTCAAGCGCACGCAGAGTACCTCTCTCTCTCTTTGCTGTTACACTCCCTCTGTTGTTTCCAGTACTCTTTCTCTCTCTCTTGTGAGGTGACCTGCAGAGGTGGATGTGACTGAGCTCATTACCTGCTTTAATGAGAAGACAGCACCACAGAGGCAGCAGCTGCAACTCACCTGAACACTGCGCACACACACACACACACACACACACACACACACACACTCACGGGGGGACGCATGTAAATACCTGCTCCTAACCACTGAAACGAGCAAATACACTTGATTATACCTCAGAGGGAGAAAGATTCAAAAAGAGTGAAAGTGAGGGAAGTGTGTAAAGTCTTGCATGCTTGCTGATACCACTGGCTCTCTGCTGTATCTTAGTTGTTGTTTTATGGAATTACCCTTGTACCAACATGCTCTTCCTGTGAGTAAAGCCTTTTTTTTTTGCCTGGTTCAGGAAAATTAATGTCTATGAGCGCAATACAATCCATCATAGGCTGAAAGCAGAGGTCATTCAGGAAATGATAGCAGGCAAGGTAGGCTCAGCTCCATGTACACACACACACACAGATGGAGAGAGAGCGTGTGTGTGTGTGTGTGTGTGTGTGTGTAGGTGTGTGTGTGTGTGTGTGTGTGTAGGTGTGTGTGTGTGTGTGTGTGTGTGTGTGTGTGTGTGTGTGTGTGTGTGTGTGTGTGTGTGTAAGGAGGATATAGAAACATGGGGGGCATAGGATCCTTGAATTGCCAAACCCTTCTCCCATTTTACTCTTTGACTTTGGTAAGTCAGAGAAGGTAAGAAGAGGTTGAAGAAAGTTGTCTGCTTGAGCATGTGGAGTCCACACAGGAGACAAAGACTGAGTTTTGATTTGAATTTTTGGAAATAGTGTTCACGATTTTTGAGTTTCTGTACTGATACCAAAACAATAGTTGTCCATACTTTACGCTGGTCAACAAATCAACAAACCCTGTTGTAAAAATGTAAGAACAGAAGCCAAAGTCCTCAAATGTTAAATGTGGTCTAGACACAAGAGGCCGAACAAGAACTTTTCTGAAATCAAATAAAATTGACACGTTTTCATTTACTCAGATCTAACAATGAAGGGAGACACACACCAGCAACAGCCGAGGCTCGCCCATACACCTGCACCTTCGGTTTACCATGCACGCCCACACAGCAGCAGCGTCTTGTCACGCGTCAACTCAGCAGGATACGTCATACAGCCAGTTCGATGCAAGTCAACTGGTCTGAAATGGAGGATTTCTTGATGGCAATGACTCCTTGAATCGAAGCATCTCGTCCACTCTGCCACCACCACTTGTTCAGTCTGTGGACATGACATGACGTGACCCTTTGCAAAGCGACCAGTAAGTGAGCAACAGTTTTGTCTTTGTTTACAAGAAAACCCCCAGAGTGCGACTTGAGGTGAATCTCATTTGATACCAGTTTTGTAGTGAGTTTTGACACCCATCCCTCCAAGTGACATTGTTTGTCATCTATTTGCAGTATTGACCGTCTACCATCAGCCGGGTATGTACAGCATGTGTCCATCTTTCTGATTATTGATGAATGACTTCAATGTAAAACCTCAAATCAGACATATAATGAGAGTGCCATCATCACATACATGTATGACTGTCATAAAGTCCCAAAGCTGCACTCTCTTGTGGGGACTCAAGGGGGTCAAGGCCAAACACACACACACACACACACACACACACACACACACACAAAGACACCCTTCTCATCCCCACATGTGAAGTTGTTGACAGATTAATCACATGCATTAATTATTGACAGTAACGTCAATATGAAAAGCAAACATCTGTCAGCCTCGCCCTGTTTTAAATCATGTATACCTTCCTCTACATGGATAATCATATGGCTATTGATTAAGATACTTACAGCACAAGGGCGTATTGATAACGCATACATGCACACAGCCTTACATCCCAGATGAGCTCGTCAGGAGGACGGGAAAAAAGGGCGAGAATCCAAAATTGTCTAAAGCGGACACACATCTGAGCTTTCATGAAAACACGCACACACCTGCGTGTGAGTGAACACACACTCATTCACACACAGAAACCAACGCGGTCCGACATGAAAACTGTGCGACAGCATGACACGGAAAGGACAGTGGAGATAAGGCAGAGGGAGAAAGCTAAGCCTTGTCCTAAAAATGGACGAATAATTCTCTCTCTCTCTCTGCGAGGGTTTTTTATCTGTCTGACAGAGTGACGGCTATGTGGTCAGGCTCTACTCTGATGATATGTGGTCAGGTTCTACTCTGATGCTCCTGTCCTTTTAGTAAATCAGCCTTCAGTGTTGTCACCTGGCCGACCCGTGGTCACACATCACTGATGTCACCCTTACATGATGTCGAAACGCCAAACCCCACCACCACCCCCCCCCCAACACACCCACCCACCCAACCCACACACACACACACACACACACACACACACACACACACACACACACACACACACACACACACACACACACACACACACACACACACACACACACACACATATGCAGATCATATAGTTACTGAATGACATGGAGACAAACAAACCAAAGTCACGAACTGAAACCACACAGCAAATGAACAGCAAGATGTTGAGGTGCACAACTGATAATCCTGTAATATTTCTCTGTTTCTTCAATAATGTTAATGTCTTCCACTTAACCTTAACAGAAGGTGTATTCAGCAGCATAAGCCATGAATAAAAACAGCAGCTGGATGATCTGCTCTACTCAGAGCAGTCCTGCCAATAATTACTGTGAGAAAGACACAAGGACCAGAAGTTGTGCAAAGGCACATCTTTTTTTACATTTCTCTTTTTAATTGGAGTAGAACTACATTTTAAAACCTGTTAAATTTAGAATATTAAACTTAATACAATTACGGTAATCAACTTATCTCCAAACATGTCTTATGGTGCAATCTTAAAGCATCTTAAGGTTTAAACAAGTTTATTTAAAGCTTTCAGATGTATTCAAGTAAGTCTTCTATCTACCTTTCCAATAGAATAAATGGAAAATGAACTCAATAACAACAATAAGGCCCGAATGAAATACCGCACGCTTGAAGACACAAAGGAAATGACTAAAATCACATTTAAAGTTTTAAATATCTGAGATACACTTACTGCAGAGATACTATAATTCTATAAGTGCTCCTCAGACATCAGTAATCTATCCGAGCTGCAGATAATCACAACGATAGGAGAGGGTAGAGGGATCAATGCAGCCCTCGAACAAGATCTATTGCTTTCTGATCGATTTCACACTGATCAGCCTCTCTGAGATCAACTGCACTTCCTGTGCGAGGCTACTGCAGCCTAGAACCAGGAGTAATATGCTTCCTCTCATGACACTCTTATTCTGTCTCTCTTTACAGCACATTACTGGGAAATTAACTTTGTCACCATTAAGAATGTGATCAAGGGAGAATATTTTAACTGTCAATGCATCTACGTACGTGCAACACTAGTTGCATCTTCTGTATGTTGGTGTTTTCAGTGACATGTCCGACTGTTTGTACTGAACCAATGACGCATCTGCAAGCAGAGCACAAGCAGGCAGAGGCCTCAGAGAGAAGCCTTGCACCTGCACAAAGACAGAGCCAAACATGTGACCCGTCTTTTGCTGTCGAGGCCGGAGAGTTTAAAGCGTGCAGATAAATTCATAGATGTTGAATCTCTCATTTATTTTTTAGCAGCAGCTTTTTTCTAATCTTTTTTTTGTATCTATTGTAATTTTAGTTACCTGGATCTAGTATTGTCTTATTTTGAAATATGAAGTCTTTTCTTGTACTTCTTATTTGTTGCTGCTATTCCTTGTTTTGTTGTAGTCTTTACTTTACTTTAATCATACTTTTTGATATGCCGCTTTAAAGCACCTTGTGACCTTGTTATAAGCTGCTGCATGTCTCTGTATGTTTCCCTTGTGAGATATGATCGTGTGTAGGCTGTAGAACAAATGCCCATCCATTAAAGACAATCAACACATACATCTCATCATTAAGGTTTATAAGTTATGCATGCATAAATACGTGGTGAGATGAGCCACAGGAACAACAGCTGAGAGGTGTCTAACCATTGTTTTGGTACAGCTACAAAATATAAAGCACTTAAAGCCAGCCAAGCAACTTAAAATGTATCAAATTATATTGGATTTGTAATCAATAAAGCATGCATAGCTAATCAAATTAAAGCTGATTGCTGTCTTAAATGCAGCTTAAATGTTGTGATTTTGTACTAAACATCAATTCCATTCTAACCAGTTGTTTTTTTAAATGGACACAAATAAAAGCTGCCGAATAAAGAGTCATTAATGTTCCAATAAAAAAAAGAAGACCGGTACACTGCCCAGTACAACACGGTGGTACCAGTTACCTATATGACTCCCCCGCTCGTCTCATATGCATCATGCAGGACAAAGTCATATACGCCCCCGCCTCCTCCCCTGGGCTCTCCTCTGTGATTGGAATGAAAGGTAATGGTCCTGAAAGATGAAGAAAGGAGACTTTCCTCCACTCTTATCTCTTAACACCGGCAGTCAATGGAGCAAACTCTCGCGCACACACACACACACACTCACTCACTCACTCACTCAGATGCATCGTTATGTATGCGCACACTCACACACACACACACACACACAAACTGTATATCTGCTGCAGGATGATGGCAGAAATAACATTGGTTTAATTGTGAAACACATCAAAGGAAAACACATCTTTCATGAGGCATCTCAGAGGATGAAACTGTATCGTAATAGTAACAGTTTTGTCTCTTTGAGAGAAAATACATTTTAAAAAATCCGTAAAGATGTAATGCTAAACAGATACAAAGTAATTTAATAGGAAGTTTAAAATATTCATAAATGTTGAATTAATCATTTATAATAGATCTTAAATTAACTGCCGTCCTTGAAGTATTAGATGTGAGGAGAGAAGCAAGAGAGAGTCTGTGATAGAGAAAGAGAACGATAAAGAATGAGCCCTCTAGACATTTTTCCTTCCCTGTACTAACATCTCCTCCGACTGATGAATGAATATTCATGTTTGATCCCGACACTGCTGCTCAACAAAGGCAGGGAAAGCCCTAAAACAGGTCTCGCTCCACTTCTGATGTATAGCAGCACCACTCAGAGAGCCTCTCAACTGTTTAGGGCCGGGCGACGACGTGAAAATCAAACAGCACAATATATTTTTGACCAAATACCTCCATAACTATGCTGTGACGACAGTGTAGGCTGGTAGGACCATTGGTGCTTTTACAAAATATTTACACAACGCTACTTTTGATAAATAATTATCAGTAATGTGGATCTAATGACAGAGTGGGTTAAGGATAAGAAAACAGTTATATTAAAATAATCCAAAATCGAAGACAATATTTCATCTCATATCACAATATTGAAATAATAAAGCTACACTGCCAGTTCCTGTGTGTGCTGTGTGCGATCTCAGATGGTGATGCACCATTGATATACACAGGAAAACACATTTTGCCGTGGGTCATATGTATTTACGTTCCTCTGTACGTGTGTGTGTGTGTGTGTGTGTGTGTGTGTGTGTGTGTGTGTGTGTGTGTGTGTGTGTGGGGGTCTGGGGGGGGGGGGCGACGGCACAGAAGAGTTAAGGACAGTGAAGGCCGCTCTGATCACATCCTCACTGCTGTTCCTGCTGACGCAGCGTCCTGCTCCTGGACTCTAGCTGGTGACCTGAAACTATTCACTCACTTCCCCTGAAATCCCCCTGCGTTAGTGGAACACGTGTGAGTGTGTGCGTGTGTGAGAATAAGGGCTGAGTTGGCGTTTTGTGAGCCTCTCAGAGATAGCAGTGTCTTACAGTAGATTACAGTGGATCCAATCCATACGCCCACCAGGCTCAACCAGACCAGTTCTCTATTCCTGCCTATCCCACAGCATAAGGAGGGTAATAATGGGGAAAACACACACACACACACACACACATTTACAGCATGAATGCAGAAACATCCTCAACAAAAAAGGCTGACAACAGAGGGCGAACTCACCAACAACTGGAGCTGGAGTAATACACTACCAGTTACTGCATATAAAGAGATGAATATTGTATCAGTTATTGGTACTGTGGCTGTCAGTCTGAATGTGTACTGTATTCATCATGGCTCACACGCTGATGGAGGGGTGGAATCCTTCATCACTCACATTAAGTCACACCCCTCTTCCTCACAATGACTTTCTTGTGAGTAAAAGGTGGAGTTGACTCGTGGGACTCAGAGTGATCATTCGAGTCATTTGGACACTTTATTAAACGATTGCAATGATTGGAAGTTCAAGGATCATCATTCAGTTTTTTCTCCAGAGATTTTCGCAGCGTCTGATCGATGAACAATAACTGGTTGCTAATTTGAGGTTTTGATGTATTTTACTTTGGCCAACTCTGCATCCTGTTGCTCGTGTTTCCTTATCTCCAGCGTACCACTGACGAGAGCCGTCTTCAAGTCCTTCTGGAGACTTCCATGCTATTTCTTACACTTGATATTCTGGAAAATAAGTACACATAAAGGAGGCAAAACTGCAAGAGAGCAGTGAGAGAGAGAGGGAGGGAAACTTTGACATCTTGTTCCTTGACAGAAGTTAAGTGCGTGTTATTGAGTGTGACAGGAAAACAAGAGGTGTGTGAAGAAGAGCTCAGGTTGGTTTAGATATACATTTAATTCATCAGAGAGCACAGCAAAGAGAGTGAGGAGATAGGGTGAGGGCAGAGGGGTTAATAAGGCAGTGGGAATAATACAAGCGTTGGCAGCTCAGTGTGTCGCTGCCCCCTGGAAAAGAGCAGGACACACACACACACACACACACAGCAGGAGAGAAGGACACAGACTGCTCAGTATGCAGCCCTGACATTGTCCACATCTGATACGGGACATTAGCCCCTAACTCCCTCCATACACCGCTGCCCTTCACTTTATATTACTTTATGTTAATAGAAAAATATTACATACAACATCATTTGTCTTTGTTACCACGGCACCCCACAACTGATTTAAATGCATGTGTTTACCTCTGCAGACAGGTGAAGACAGGGGGAAGGGTGGGTGACTGACTGTGTGTGTCTCTATGCCTGCGTGTGCGTGTTTGTAATAGGGAGAGTACAAATACACGCATCTTGTTCAGATTTATTGATCTTACCCACCTCTCACCAGGACCATGCTTTAACAGTTGTGTGTGTGTGTGTATAGACATAATGTATGTGTTGCCGTGCAGGTGGTTGTTGAGTGCAAGACTCGGACATCAACCTGCCATCACCTCAAACTCCAGCTGTATATTGATTACTAGCTCTTTTCCGAGGCAAACAATGGTGGAGAAAATGACGATTTTTAAGTTTGACAAGTGATAATAAGAAATATGCTTGTCCACCAATAACCCTGTTGAAATAAATTAACTGAGTAATAAATGAACCTAAATAGGCGTAGACATTAATAAAATCTGACACAGTGTTGATTTTTACACTGCATTAAATCAACAGCACATTTTGTCATTTGTCAACTTGGGTTTCTGTTTTGAGTAAACTAAAGTGACTGTGACACACAATGATGCAGTTCAGGTGTGAAAACTAACTAACAAAGGCTCCCTGTCCAACGTCAACATTCGTCGTCACACAATAGGCGGGGATAAGACATCTGACAGACAGGTCGATGTCGGACTGTCTCCCACCACCGATGTCCTCTCTGACAGGATGGGCTCACCTTAGAAGCTCAGAGGTTGTGAGATTGTGTGTGTGTGACTGTGTGAGAGTGGGTATATGTGTGTTTGTACTGTTCGTCATTACCACATTCTCTGTGGGCTATAATCACTGTTACCATTAATCCATACGTCAATGAATCAATGTTGGGCTCCAAATGAGGCTGAAAGCTCTCAGCCATATCGACCTGTCATTTGAAACCCTGATGATCACGGGACTTCAATGTAAATGCCACCTTAACATCAGTCAGACGTATATGGTATCTATCCACGTACTTTACGGTGGAGGCGCTTTCTGCTACAGATGAAGCAGCATCCTCGCTTAAATTTAAAAGATCATTACGTCGACCTGCGTTTTGGCGATGGCTGGGTTCAAAGGTGCAAGGACATGTGCCTTATATCAGAGCTATATGGATGCCATACTGCGAGGCGATTGATCTTCCCAGCGAATAAATATGGGTACATTGTCGTGCATGTAAATGTTGTTGCATTAACAGAGTGCAAGGGCCTTCTGCTGTAAACGAGCCTGCACTTTGTAATCTCTGGGATGTCAAAGCTCATACGTTACACCGGTAAAACACCCCCATCACTCTCCCGCCCAATGCTAACGCTACGGCACACTAATATGTACGCGAGTGTGTGTACACGCATGTGCTGTGCATGTATACTGCGTGTGTGTTTGTACTACATATTGCTCAATTCCTTTAGTGCTGATTACGAAGGTGTAGATTGATAGTTGGCCTCGTCACGGTGTTTAATCATATTGGCATTCCAAAGCAAAGAAAAAATGGCAGTTGTAATGAATTAGCACGGTGACATCATGTAGGGGGTCATTCATTAGCAGCGGTTCAGAAACTGAGAGGGGCTACGAGACTGAGGAATTGGATGGATGGCATTAGAATAATGTGACGGGTCGAGGAGAGGTCTGTTGGAAATATTCACATGAGCGAGTTTGACCTCCAAAAAAAATTGAGATAGACAGGAAGTGTGTGGCAGGAAGGGAAGTCTACAACCATGAAAGATGAACTCAAAACCCAACTGGGTTGTAGAAACCTGTCGGTACTGTAGATCATACGCAGAGCAGTCTGAACAGACGTCCTGTGCGTCGGACCCACACAGCTCCGATTCACCCCGAGCTACTTCTGTGCAGGTCAGATGCAACTGTTCATCCACTGACACATTCAATAATGAGAGTAAAACAAAACAAAATGACTTAACACACTTAGCTTAGTTCAGTAAAAGTGGAAGTTGGATTCAAACAAAGGCTGAAACACATAACTGGTGGAAAAATGACCGAATGACCTCTCGGAGCAGAATTGGACACGAGTCTTTCACTTTTAAGAGGTTTCCCAAACGTGGCACAGAATTAATCGTACAACACTTGAGCTCGTGAGCATGTCCTGACTAATACAGATTTCCACAGCTACCCAGTACTCATGTGGACACAGAAGCAATTCAAGTCTCCCACACGGCTACAAACACACTATAAACGAAACAGGAAGACGACAGAGAGGATGGGACACTGGGAGGAGGATATAAGAGCTTGTGCTCATTACAATCAATTAGGGTCAAGTTGAGAGCAGTGTCGGGTGGGGTGGGGGGGGGGGGGGGGGGTGGGGGGGGGGGGGTGAGAGGCAAGCAGAGAGGAAGGACGAGGGCTAGGGGGTGGCATCCTGGCAAACGTGGAAAGAGGGCCAATTAAAGTGAAAGCAAGGGGAAATATGAATGATTTAGTGCTTAAACACGCATGGGGACACACTCATATCTGTGTAAAGCACACATTTATTGAATGTAATGTCAAGCTCAGTGTAATCCTACAGGAGCAGCATCGCTGTGTGTTCTGTTAGTTTGGACATGAAGCCTAATAACTAAAGGATGAGTGAGTGGCCGACATGAAAGGACTTCTCAGCATCCCCCCGTGAACACTAACTCTGCGGCCCTCGTGCCACACACTCACTGCTGTTTGACTACAAGAAGAATTTCACATTCAGAAGTTGAGGAGAAAAGAGAGTTATCGACATTATCTCAAACAATGCATTCACTCATTCAAGTTGTGTCACCACCTTCATCCATTGAGCTGGATTTCCAATCCCCAATAGAAGCTGGCGTGAAAGTGGAGCTTCTGGGCCACTAGATTCCACACAAAAGGTAGCCGGATAAGCGAGTCTGTGGAAACACACAGTCAAGTACTTTCCACAAGAGGTTCCCTCGAGGAAATTGGTTATTGAAGGCAGTAAGTGCTCCGTTGTTTCTACTTTTCCCAATTTGTAAAAACTCAAAATGTTTTCTTTTTCCCCGACATTGTGACGTGCTGCGCTGATTAATAATTGCGAAGACGAGCATGCGATGTGATCGATCCCCCGCTGTGCTGAATCACATTACAGCTCGGTTTTAATGGAGTGACTTGATGAGTGGTTAAACTATGACGGTTGAATTTGTGGTCTTTGCTGTGGGACTAAAAAAACCAACAACAATAACCTACGGCAGGAAAAGCTTTATTTGTAGTTAACAACCTCAAGTGTGAAAATCGAAAGAAAACAGGATACACGTAACCTCAAAATACAAAAAAAACAGCCCTCACCCTCATACATCTCTTTCTCTCTCCCACACCGACACACACGCATGCTCACACAGAGTGCAGCCCTATGTGTGTTTGACTCATCGAAGTGAGATAATCCAGTTTTCCGGATAAATTCGCCTTTGTGTCCCGAGGGCAGAGATTAAGATGAAGATATTAAACAAACAAGAAGCCCAGCGCTCCCCTTCCCCCCCAGCTGCCCGTTTCTCCCCCCAGTACCAGCTCCTTCCCTCCTCCATCGAATCCTCCCCTTCCTGCGGCTGAGCCAAGCTTGTTGCTTCACTTTTCTGCTATCAGGCTGGAGGAAGACTACTTGTCCCAGAGAGGTGCCAGGCCTGAGCAGCCAGTCCCATAGCAAGTCAGAGAGGTGATGCACATGGAGAGAGGCGAGTGTGTTGATCTGTATTGTAGTACACTGTAGCAATGACGTTGTGTAAGTGTAGTATGGTGTTTGTTATGGTGACAATACAACTCATGCATAAACAAACACAGAAACACTGCAAGTTGTACTCATTCATTCAACTTTTTTTATTTTTTATTTGATGAACCAAATTAGTAGAATGCTAATGCTAATGGTGTGAGGCCAATAATAGAGACAAACAAACAGAGTGTTGAAACTAACACATCTACTAGTTTTAAATGCTCCTCAGAGATTTCCTTTGTGTTGAACTTGTGGCATTGTTTCTGTTTTTGTCCCCCACCTATGCGTTGTCAAATTGGTAAACATCTCATCTTCCTTTGCTTCTGTTTGGTCCATTTGCTTGTTTTCTTAAGTGGCACTGTACTGAGCTCACATTGTTGTCACCATTTGTTATTTTATTTTTCTTACATTTGCGATTATCATATTACGGAGTTTTTTTCCTCCAGAAGCTGTTTAACCGAGCTGGTGACCCACCCAGACCTCAACACATCTCATCTCGTGATCAATTTAGTTAGTTATGTGGCACGGTCTCCTCTCTTTGAACATGAGGTCAATGTTTTATTTAAAGGCAGGAAACCCTCAGCTTGCATGGTAAACCTGGTGATAGTGACGGCTATAGAGCGCATCTGAATTTGAGAGGCTTTGAGTACCAGTTTGAATTCTTGAACGCCTTGAGAGACACAGAGAGGGAAAGGGTGAGAGAGGGAGAGAGAGAGATGGGGTTTGAGGGGATAAAGTCGTTGCTGAAAATCTCTCTCTCTCTCTATCTCTCTCTCTATCTGTACAGGAAGACATCGAACAAACACACCTGCCCCCCGGACCAATCCCCTCAGCGCTGCCGCAACTCTCTGCCTGCCTCCACCATTGACTCACACACTCCCATTCCTCATTACACACAACCACACACAAAACACATAAACGTACTACACACACACACACAGTCCCATTCCTCATTACACACACCGAGAGCGGAGCAGTGAGAGATCGCGGAGAGCGAGCGGGAGCGGTGCTTTGGTGTAATGGGAGGAAATGTTGCTGTTTCATCTGGAATTGATGAAGTCTTGTTTCAGCGGCTCTCCCTGGAGCAGGGCCGGCGAGCGCTGGCTGTGTAAATGAAAGGAGCAGCGGAGACTGGACCGGAGGAGCAGAGAGCCAGTCGATAGAACTACTGGAGAGTAATACTGAGCTGCTTAGAGACTCACAGCTTTAGGAACAGGAGAGGGCTCTTTCACAAAATAAAATGTCTACATTGGTAACTGACGGGGAGTACAGCTAGAGCAGTTTTAAAGAAAAGGGAAGACGCAAGGAAAAACGTCACGCTTTCCTAGAAATATAGCATATAAATGTGGGACATTTTATCATCCCGGCAAACACTATCTGGAAAACATAAACACTGAGGCTGAGATAGAAAACAGAGCTCTAACCTCTCAAGCAAACATACAGCCGTTTGACAACTAAAGGAGCGTGCATTTGCAGGGTTTGTTCTTCTTCCTGTGTGTCCTGTGCAGCGTCACAGGGTTAGTAAACAGTAAACAGTGAAAGTGTTACGTTGGTTACTTGCTTTTTGTATCTGTCACTGTCTCGTATCAGTCTCTCTTTGAAACTCTGTGCCGACTAATTTGAAGCGATGTTCGAGCGCTGCCTTGACGTAGAGAGACGGAGAGAATTTGTGGCTGCGATGACGAAGAGTCACAGAAGTTGCCGCGTAGCATTATGGCGTCGCCGGAAAAAGGGCAATAAACATCGGCGACAGCTACAGAATCATTTGTACTGACAGAATGCTGATTGAAACATTGAAGCCAGATTTTAGTGGGTGTTTTGTCCAGTTGGAAAGTCTACATGTATATTTATACCATTTCTATAAATGTTTTATGCATTTTTATATTTGCACAGTTTTCCGAACTAAACTTTTTTTTTTTTTTTAACCTCATCTCTTCTCTGGAACCGGTTTTTCAAACAAAACGCCGTGCACTGATAAACCCTGACCTGGTACGCACAGACGAGCGAGACAAGACTTGTGCATGAGCACGTATCCTGAATGATGTAAGAGGTCTTAGATCTAATAAAGCCAGTGTAGGGGCTGATGTAAATGCTTGTTCTAATAACACCCTGGTGTTCGGGGGTGTGCAGAAGCAGATTTAAGTGCTCGTTATAATCAAGCTCAGCTGTACTCTCCAGTCAGAGAGTGTTGTCTCAGGTTAAGCAGACAGAGATGAAAGGAGGAGGAAAAGGTCACCTCTACAGACAGACTGTAATTCATTGAGTCCCGAAGACACACAAACCAGGACGTTGAAACAAAACTACACCGATCAGAATAATTGATCACTTTTTTGTAGTTTAGAACTAATTTAGAGTAATATATATATATATATATATATATATATATATATATATATATATATATATATTGTGTTATACTTCTAAGACAGATGCCTCACAATTAAAGACAACAAGAGACATGAAAAGGTGGCACAATATAAAGGTAATAAATAAATAAACACTCAAGGAGTGTGCATGCATTGAAAGTATAGGGAAAAAACAGTTCAAATACAAACTCATGTACTGTAATGCCTAATCTCCAATTTCAATCTTGATAGATGAATGATAAAAGAAACAAATGTCCACACAGGAAGAGCAACATCACTCAGCATCATTCATTTGCATTGTGAGTTAGAAATAAACACTGTGTGTGTATAACTGTGGGAAGTTTGTCTCCAGAAAATAAAGCAGTTCAGACATTGGGAGGAATTCCGATCAAACATTTTGGACTGGACCAAATCTAGAGAGACGCCTATTAGTCAGATCAGACATTTAGACAGTCTAACAGTGTTCGAGCACATGGCCTTGACCGGGACAGCTGTTGTGACGGTGGGCTAAGACTTAACTGACAGATAGAAAGAGATAACGATGCCTCTGACTCCTCGCTCATAACTGACCAAAGAACAATGCCCTCCAGTCTCCACACACACAGCTCACACAGACAGATAAACAGTACATAGGGCCATCTCAGCCTGATTGGTCAAAGAGAGGAGAGATTAATTAACATGTTTATGTAAATGAGGCGTTTGTGTCTAATTATTTCTGTTATTCCAGCGGCAGCAGGCTTTGATGTGCCAGCGGTGGATTTAAATAGAGGGAGATTTCCATCACATCCTCCCTCTGCGTCACAGCCAGCCAGGAGACAGAGACAGCAGAGATTACACACTCCGCTGGGACACACACATACACACACTCTCGTCTTGCACACACATTTTCACACACACACACACACACAGTTATTTTACCTCAGAGGAAAAGTCCTTCTGAGTTTTTGTGTATTTGTTGCCAAAGCTCGCACTCAAGCGTTCGCATGTTCACAAGCCCACACTCCCCCGCTCCTCCCAGTCGAGGCAGTCGAGTGTTGGAGATGGGGAACCCTTAATTGGCAGAGCATTCATCAGTGTGTTATCTATCTGAGGGAGCGAGAGCCTCCATGGCCTGTTTGGTGCTAGTTTATGAGCTGATATTAAAGGCTGTTAAAGTACATAAAGGGGATAAACTTTTACAACCTGAACTTATAGCCAGAAACACAGGCAGCGTCATAAAGGGCCGAGGCACATTCTGCACACACTGCACCGCCTGGTCAAAAAGTCTCCATGTACAGTAACTCTGGAGCATCTTGCTTTGTCTGAAGGGCAAGAAACTCTCAAAAGACAAAAAAGTAAATGGTGTGGCAGCACCAAGGCAGTTTCAACTGAATTTATTTTCCTTCTACAATGCTGAAATATAAAGTTAAAAGGTACACTGTGCAGTTTCTGGCCGCAAGTAGTGCTAAGGAGCAATGTTTTTACCAGTTGTGTTTGTACCATGCACAGCGCAAGGACAGGTGGGTGACACGATGCACGTTCCTGCTGCCGGTTTCAGGCTACTGCCCTGATCGGCAGTTGGCGCTGGTAATGTGCAAAGAAGCGCAATGCGCTCTCAGAAGCCATAACCATGTGCATAATGCAAGATTTCAATTATTCGCAAATGTTTTTGAGGAAGGCATTCCACACATCTTTTGGACCTCAGGGATACACACAATGTGTTTCGGTAATAAACAAAACTTTTATTTATTTACAGGATTAATAGAGCAACTTTAAATGTGTTACTCGAGTGTGCTACCTAACATTTCATTGATATGTCTGATGTTAATACGGAAATTAAAGCTCAATATTTAAAAAACGTTCTGATATTCACATCAAGGATGTTATTCTTATATTTTTGTTCATTATAGCTTTTGGTCACAACCTTTTACTCGTCATCACTGTCGAGATTATTTCAGAATCATTTCCGGGGGACTACTCCTTGCCAATCAGTGTTGTCCTTGTTGAAGTTTCCCAACTCTTCAAAATGGAGGTGGTGAGTAAAAGGTTAGCGTAGCAAACACCATGATGGGGAGAAAAATGTGAATTGAAAAAAGACCAGGTTGACAAATTCCCCTTTAACTCACTGGTCTCATTCTGATGAAACCTGGCTTCATTCACAGCGTGAAAGGCTTTTTTCTTATCCTATAATCTCTTTCCTTGCCCACTGGCTTTTAGGAGACGCCCAACAATATGGCCCGGCCTGTGGAGAGCCGTGGAGGAGACTGACGGAGGACTGCTGACAAAAAGGCAGTTTGAGTTAGAAAGAAGGGCAGACATAAAGAGGGAGAAAAAGTGTCCGGAAAGGGAGAGGCGGGAGAAAACACATCTAAGCACTGTGTACAAACAGGTATCAGAGAGGCAGAGAAATGAGGGTTATTCCTGCAGGGGCTTTAGCATCTAATCCTAGTGTTCCCTCCGTGCCCACTATAATAATGTAAAGGCCTGAAACAAACATTGTGATAACACCATGACACTGTATTCTGTCACTCTGAGCCCCCGGGAGCCAAAATACCAGATATCCCTCTCTTTCATAACTCCTGACACTGCCTGCTCTCCTCCCCGAGTTCTCCAGGCTTACATTCATCCTTACGCCGCTGTCAGGTAACACACACTCAAACACAGAGACACACACGTAGTGTACACACCCCGACATGTTCTCCACACACATATTCCTGCATGCACCTGCATTCACGCTGCTCTGCGTTTCAACCACATCATAGGATTTTCCTTCTATTCATAACATCCTGCAATGCTATGGGAAGTTATATTCTCCATTGACTCCACAGATAAGAGCCTTGCTTCAATTACATGGAGTGAACCCAGCAGGGCTTCAATCTGCATGTTAGCAGGAGGATAACTAGCTTTCTCTCTCTGTCCCATCACCACCCTTTTCTTTTCTGTCTGACACGTCATGTGCTGCTGATAGGGATCACCATCATCATAGGGGAGTATTACTGCCTGCCTGCGCATGCGCATATGCCATGTGCACCCATATGCACATGGCATATGGGTGTGTGTTTAATAAACAAGTTATAGAGGTATTTTAAATTGCCCAAAAAGCCCTGACCATCGGTTGCTTTTGGTGTTGGCTTTGTAGAGCGAAGGTGCATGGTGACTTCCTTTTTTTCCCTCAACCTCCTTCAATGCTTTATAGCTCTGCATAGTCATACGTTATTTTGGGGGGAATCCGTCTTGTTAAAGGTCTTTACAGTGAAATATGTGCAGAGATCATGTGGGCTTTTCTCATACCATTCAGAGAGATTGCAAACATGACAGGGCAACACAAATGTCTCGTGAAAATAGATATGATGCAAAAAAAAATCCAGATGTGTCAAGTCCTCTCCTCTGGAGCGACAGCCTAACTGCTCAAATCTGCTCAAATCTGCTCAAAGAGACCATTGATCCAGAGACAAGCTGCCTTGATTGATCGTTGGGAGGAGACGCTGGCATTATGGGCATCTTTGTGTGTGTGTGAGACAGAGAGAGAGAGGGAGAGAGATAGAGAGAGAGAGAGAGAGAGAGAGAGAGAGACAGAGAGAGAGAGTGAGAGAGACAGAGAGAGAGAAAGTGAGAGAGAGAGAGAGAGAGAGAGAGAGAGAAAGTGAGAGAGAGAGAGAGAGAGACAGAGACAGAGAGAGAAAGTGAGAGAGACAGAGAGAGAGAGAGCGAGAGAGAGAGAGAGAGAGAGAGAGAGAGAGAGAGAGAGAGAGAGAGAGAGAGAGAGAGAGAGAGAGAGAAAGTGAGAGATAGAGAGAAAGTGAGAGATAGAGAGAAAGTGAGAGAGACAGAGAGAGAGAGAGAGAGAGAGAGACAGAGACAGAGACAGAGAGAGAGAGAGAGAGAGAGAGAGAGAGTGTGGGTGTAGAAGGAGGCAAAGCGGGTATTAGTCTGATGAAGTCATACAGGAAATCAATGTGGTATTGAAAGGAGAAAAATGCCCTGCCCAGGGGTGGTTGCACACGGGCCCGCACACAAACACACAGACACACTTAACAATGAGACAAAGTGTGATGTGCTATGAGGTAAAAAGACAAAAGGCTTGATACTGAAAAATGAGTTGGTGATACGTCAAGTTCAAGTACAATGCTAAGGAGAGAGAAAACAAGTGTTCAGATGCTTTTATTGGTGGGAAGTTGCATCTGATGCCTTAGCGAGTGTGTGCATGTGCTTGAGACTATAGGTTTCCATGTAGGAATTTGTGTGCATTCTGTATATCAAACGTCTCAGAGTGCAGGGCCGGCTGCAAGTGTTTAATAATGTATGGGGCCCAGACACAGGGCCCTATAGACGGAGATGGACTCGGTGACTGAATCGTCAAGACACACACAGATCTGCGCACACACAAAAGAAAACGCACACAAACTATACTCCATCTTGCTCTCACTTACATACACACATAAACATACACAGCAGTCCGTCTTCTCTTGATCTCCACTCCGACCACATTAATTGTTAATAAAGCCGGGGCCCCCGGCTGATAACTAAAGATTATTCTGCTGTTTATTCTGATCAATAGAGCATTTCTATTCCTGCAGGCCCTCATAGAGATGTTTGAAGGAGTGAGCGAGGGAGGGAAGCAAAGACAGAGAGCCAGTGAGAGAAAGAGGTGGGTCCATATCTTAACGACTTTAGTCGCAGCAGTGTCTCCAGTGCCTACTGGAGCTGGGAGCTCAGAGGGGAAGTTAGGTAGATCTTAGCCTTGGGCTACAGCTCATGATTCCTACCGGCAACTTCAGGACCCGGAGCCCGGCTTTGACTCGAGTGGATATTAATTTCACTGACCAAGTGGCAGACAGAGGTGCTCCATAAGACCATCAGTCACCAGCCCTGAGCTACTCAGCGGCTATTACTATGGTAATCTACACCCCAGGCCCGCGTGTGCACGTCTGCTTGAGAGTACACAGGTTTTGTGTATACGTGCGCAAGAGGGCGGGAGAAAGACAACAGAGAGGGATTGAGCAACCACTGTAAGCGTGTATCAACACTCATTAACAGAGACACACAACTACGTAGTCCCACACTTATGTTTCTGTTCAACCGGCATATGATGTTCACAGAGTAATTAATCATAAAAGGCGGAGAGGGGGAGGAGATGAGGAAGGGGGTGGGGGAGAACAACATTATGAGTCTGGGTAATTGTCTAATTTTCTTTCAGAGAGCCCAACGAGAAATTAGAAAACAAACTGCTCGTGCAGTTGCTCCGTTCCACCGTTGAAGGATGAGGAAGGCTATCAAAGCCTCCACGATTCACTAAATATAATAAAAAATAAAAACCAGTGAAGACATCTGTTCAAAAGTTACTGTTTCCTATTTGGTCGCTAACGACTGGATGATTTAATTCACCCAAAAAGGGTAAACGTGGTTACTATCGAGACGCACTGAAGTGGCAAAAGATGTCCTGCATGTACACCTACGCGTGCGTGTGTGTGCGTGTGTTTACACCAGGGTACATTTGCAGATGTTTATGCATGCACAAACCAGCTGTCATATCGATGGAAGAACACAAACATTCTCACACAACAATTCAAAAGTGCTTTCTCACAAAAGGTGCAGTCGCAGCATTGTGGATTTATGGGACAAGAAGTCAAATTATCATCACAGCTCAGAGGTATTACTATTAAATCCACTGTCACTGAAGGATAGAGAAGGCTGAAGAGGATGGGCCTAAGAGTGACGAATCACACAGGCAGACAGGCAGACGCTAACTTGTTAGCCTTCCGGTCACCCATACCAAGTTCTGCTAACGGTAGCACTTTACTTTAAAGCGCTCTCTTTTCAGCAGCATAAAATAACACGGTAAAAGTGTGAAAACAACCTAAAGTTACCTGCACTTCAGTAAAAGCTGTTTCTCCCCCTAAAATTAATTGCTTCTTACTGGGGACATTGAGTGCACATGACAGTGAAAGTCAAAGAGGCAGGAAGGCATCGCCTCCGTCCTCATTTGTTCGGTAAATGACTAAATATTTAATGTTCCGGGGCTCTTAAGATTAAAGGTAACATGTTGTCAGTAATAGTGGAGCTACTTCAAAGGATGTAAATTATGCATTTCTTCCTTTAGCAGAGAAATCAAAGCAGGTACCGGTAATGAAGATTAAAGTTTGTGGACCTCCATTCTCTCTCTGGTTGAGGAGAAAGCAGGAGAGGAGACGAAGAGAGAAGGAAGAGGCCCTGCGTTAGGAAGGTTAATCTATCCGGAGTGTGGGTTATCTGATTAAAGAATCATTGTGTTCATTTAATCTGTTCCAGTGAAGCTGGTGTATGGAGCCGGGTGATAGTGGCGGGGCAGGGGCCCAGCCAACACTGTCAAGTATACGCGCTGAAGCCAAAGCAAAGTGGCAATCAAAGAAGTGCATGACTTTGGGGAGACGCGCAGAAACCCGCTACGTTGTTCAAAGTTGACTTGCATTTGAAGTAGACGGGTGGGAAATAGTCCGGGTAGAAATGAAAGACAGGAGGAAGAATTAAAGAGCTTCGGGTCACAACAGCATTCAAAGTGCAGTTGTAAAGCTGTAAAGCTCCGTCCAAAACATGCCATTTGACACAATCTCACCACTGTTCTCTTTAACCTTTTCCCCCTTTTGGTGTATGTGTGTGTACAGATGGAGACTTCGCTGTTTCTATCAGTCCTGGACATGTTCTAGTCTGTGCAGAGCTGTGCTTACGAGTCCCCCTCTGGGCTATATTTCACTCCTCTCTGCCTCCCTAAGACTCCTGTTACAGTACAACCCCACTGGATACCAGAAGGAGTTGACATTTAGAAACACAGGATTTTTTATTAATTTTTTTGTTCTCTAACAGTCTGTGCTCCTCCGTGAGAAATGAAGAAAAAGACAGAAGACGCTAAAAGGAGAAGCGAGGCGCTTAGCCCCCTCTTCACACCCATTCGCTCCGCGCCAGCCATCATTTAGGCTATCCCACAATGCACCTCACAAAGGCCCCAACAGAAGAGTCAAGCCCATTAGCCTAGCGACGGGAGCGCTAATTGTCACATTCCATTACAGTTGATGGCAGCCCGGTGATTCTAATGTCCATTTGGAAGAAGTCACACGAGGGCCGACGTTGCGTCACCAGAGCGAAAGGGGGACCCGAACCAAAGAAGGACTTTAAGGTGACAGAGGCTCGGCAATCACAATTATTCATTTATTATTATTTGAGTGTTTGAGCCTTTAACTATATTCCTCATGATATGGGTTGAAGACACTTACCTCACACCTGATCCCCCTGATCCAAACCAGCACCACTACAACCCTCCACAGAGTATTACTGTGCAAACTGCACTCTTGTGAAGCTGAGACGGTGTCGAGAGAGGCACAAATGTGAAGTGAACAAAGCCCAGCATTATTCTATTGGAATCAGATTCCTCTTTAACTGAAGATAGACTTATCGATCACCACGGAGCTACACAAGAGCAGCTTCCAAACGAAGGAAGGTGTGAGAGAGCGGGAGAGAGGGAGGAGGGAGACAGAGAGACAGAGGGAGAGAAAGAGCGAGGGAGTGAGTTAGGGGTAAATAACATCTTCATCTCCACTCGCGTCTGCAGCGGCCAGTCAGTCAGGCATCATTAATCCAGTGAGGAGCCTCATCCGTTGTGTATTGGTTCACTTTACAACACGATAGTGCTGTCTAAATATTGACAGAGCTCTGTTGTCTGGGTTATTGACTGTCATCAGAATGCTCCCCTTCAGAGCCGAGTGTAAAAGGGAACTGTGAACATCTTACGCGTGTGTGTGTGTGTGTGTGTGTGTGTGTGTGTGTGTGTGTGTGTGTGTGTGTGTGTGTGTGTGTGTGTGTGTGTGTGTGTGTGAAAGAGAGATCCCTTGTCTGTGCAGAGTGCTGCCTTCACATGTAACAGCACAGGTTAGAGCCCACAAAACACATACACACACACACACACACACACACACACACACACAGCGCTTAAGACACATGCCTGCACACGACAACAACTTACACACTCAATCGTGGGCGCACAAAGAAGGGCTGTAGATGCTCACAACTTGGCTGTCCTCTAAAATTCACTCACCTCAAATGATTTCTATGCAAATAGAGCCCCGGAGAAAAATGCAGCAGCTGAATTAAATCCAAAACACATTTGGTCAAAAATCAATTCCCCTGGTCCTCCCCTCATCCACACAGACAGCCCACTCCTCTCTCTCCCTATCCCTCAGCACACAGCCCTGGACCGCTGATAAATATTCATTTTTTTTATTTTTACATTTATGTTACAGGAAAAAAAAGCTGTGATGGGCAAAATAGGAAAGCCTCCCCAACAAAAGCCTTCTGTAAACAAGCACGCACGCACACACAAACACACTTAAAGATGGACTCGCTATTTACTAATCATCAGATAACTACTGCAATGGATTTACATTCTGGTTTGAGTGTGTTGTGCTTTGAACAGGCTGGATGAAGTGTGCGAGCAGCTCTCTGACCTCTGAGCACGTGGTGCTTTTAAAGTCCTTCTATCCTCCCGCCCTGTGTGCCACAGCAACCTCAACTCTCCTAACAGCACTTGAACATTCTCTCTTTACAAAAAGATATGGTAATTACTTGACAAATCACTGCCTCTTTTAAGTGCCAGATGAAAGAGTGTAAATGGGGGGGAAATACGCAGGAAATAAAATAATTTTTTTCTCCTGTTCTCCGTTAAGTGGCCAGAGAGGGAGAACTGGAGATATTTAATGTTGCTTAAATATGCAGTGTGATTCCACCCGCTGATTAAATTATAGCAGAC
This sequence comes from Melanostigma gelatinosum, assembly GCF_949748355.1. Lineage (NCBI taxonomy): Eukaryota > Metazoa > Chordata > Actinopteri > Perciformes > Zoarcidae > Melanostigma > Melanostigma gelatinosum. Next base: position 14,235,552 of record NC_136634.1, read on the forward strand.
GAGATCTTCCGTTGGCTGGAAACTTGAAAAAAGTCCTGAGCTGTTTCAAAATGCATCAAACATGCTGTTGGATTAGCTCTCTGTCTCTGTCTTTCTCCGTCCCGCTGATGGGGGGGGGGGGGGGGGGGGGTGAGACAGAATCCACTCTGACGAATGCCGGTGTGTATGACAGAGAGCAAATATGATAATAAGTCACAGCACACTTAAATAATGAAACAAATGGAAAAAGAAATTATTTGAATCAAGTCAACCCACTAAAAAATGTGACAAAATGTCTGCACATTTGTGTGTGTGTGTGCGTGTGTGTGTGTGTGTGTGTGTGTGTGTGTGTGTGTGTGTGTGTGTGTGTGTGTGTGTGTGTGTGTGTGTGTGTGTGCATGTGTGTGTGTGAGAGAGAGCGTATTAATTAGTGTGTTTGCCAAATGGGCCAAGTGAGAGCCCACTGGGTCCTGTGCTCTGCACTTTTTTGCCCTCTTCCTCCACTCTCTTTCTCTTCCTCTCCAGAGCCAAGATGTGCATATGTTTTGGGCCGCTTGAATTTCTCCACTCATAATTGGGCTGACCTGCAGGGGGCCCTCATCCACTGGGACAACACTGTAAACATGAGTTTACTCTCTCTCTCTTTCTCTCTGGGTGGGAGAGCTGCTCTCAGCTCACTCTCTCTCTCTCACACACACACACACACACACACACACACATGCTAGAAACACAATATAGCCAACTGATCAAACAAATAAACTACCAACCAAGACAACTAGAAAAGGGGCTTTACACCGACCCTGTATTTCCAGGGATGAACAAAGAAACACAAACCGCTCAGGGCGCTGCTCCGGCTCAGTCAATGACAGACAAAAATAAATAAATAATTAAAGCGCAAGAGAGAAACAGTTTGAAGAGTCAGAAGCTTCTAGCTCACCACATTGCATCAGAGGGCCAGTATAGAGTACTTTCCTGCAGAGATGGGTAATGAAGGCGGGTGGGAAGTTATTCATACAAATCTTACCATGTAAGCACTTGTGTAGAGACATGATGTTTAATTTGTAGTTTGAGCAAAAGAAGTTTTCAAGTCCGGCGGCAAATGCGGCACAATAATGTCACACTTGAGTGGGCAAACAGGTCAAACCGCCTCCATTGTGCTCCTTCGGGAGCAGCCAAAATGCAGCGTGGGACTGCGGCACGCTGGGGGTTAACAGATTGAATGAGCTTTGGAGCGGTAATAGGTTGTCCAAAAATGTACTGCTTATCTTATATAGCATACTTCCACAATTTAGATGCTGTTTGCATGTCTGCGTGTACATGTTTTCATTTGGTTGTGTATGTGTACCGCATGTGTATCGGTGGGGGCTGAGCGTGGTACTGCCTTGTGTGTGTTAGTGTGTGTGTGCGTGCGTTCCTGTCTGTGTGTGCACACATACGGTGTGCAGGCATGCTCCTGAGTTCAGAGGTAGTGACAGCTTTGACAGCTATACCTGCCAATGGCCAGATCCCGGCGATAACCCCTGCTGTCGCCACAAAGCCGACAAAAAGGCTCCAATTCCCCCCCCCCCCTCCAGAGACAACCTCCAGCAATTCTCCACAATACACTCTCCTCATTCCACCCCACCAACACATGAATGGGGTCCAATTGATTATTTTTCACCCTGGTCCATTTTCCCACCCGGCCTGACACAGAGAGAGGAGTTTGTGCTCATCTGCCCGTCCTTGTGTACTTCATATCGGGGAGAAGACTTATAGAAAGGGAAGGTAAAAAGGGGGGGATCTTTATCAGAAAGCGAATTAACGCTCAAAGTGCTCCATTTGGAAGGTATATCAGGCCAATCCATTAAAAGGGCCTTCAGAAAAGAGCCGGCACGGAGGACACCTTGAGAATGAACAGAAGACCTTGCTGAAACAGCACTCTTCACACAGAGGAGAAGAGAGAGAGAGAGAGAGAGAGAGAGAGAGAGAGAGAGAGAGAGAGAGAGAGAGAGAGAGAGAGAGAGAGAAGAGAAGAGAAGAGAAGAGAAGAGAAGAGAAGAGAGAGAGAGAGAGAAGAGAGAGAGAGAGAGAGAGAGAAGTGAGAGAGAAGAGAAGAGTGAGAGAGAGAGACAGTACATGGGTCGTGCCACGTAGGGCTGCATAATCACCTGCTAAATAAGGATTTTTCTGGTTATAATTATAATTCAGACCATTGTTTTCGTTCAGATTTGTCTCATGAATGTCCATGAGTAAATCACTTTTGCTCACATTTCCAGTACAAATTCTCAGTTTCACACACACACACACACACACACACACTGGCCTGTGTGCACGTCCTCTCTATTGCTCTCTGAAACACACTAACACAGCCACACATGCACAGACACACCTGCTCCAGCAGTGAGTTCCATTAATCTTCTCCCAGGCCTCGCCCTCTGCGGGCTGACCCAGGTGAGGGAGGGGGAGGCTGGGGTCAGAGGCTAGAGGGGTCCCCCTGTCTGGATGGGGGCCTCGCGAACATTAGCCCCTGGCCAGTGGGGTTGGGGAGGGGGGCGGTGGAGGGACCACCCCATACTGACTGTGAGGGGGCCAGCGATTAGAGAAGGAAAAGTGACTTCTGAGAGAATCTAAAGGTGGAATTCAACTATCCCATGAAGCAGACACAGAACAGCATCCACTACTCACAACCATTTTCACTTTATCCACTCCTTAAGACCGAGCAACAACGCCGACGTCTTCACCTTTTAATCGGCCGATATCAGGAGTTAATCACATCCACACAGATACCTTTCAGCTAAAATGATCAGATATGGCCCATAGCTGTGCTAGGCTTGCACTTACGGCGAGCCAAATTATAACGACCGTGTTTGGCAACTTAACAGAGAGAGCAATTCAAGTCTTCCGTCTAATGCATTAATAATGCAATACTGTAATAATTAATGAATATCATGCTCATCATTTATCAATAAAGCTGTCTTATAAAAAGTCAACTTCAATTAAAATACATCTCCGGTACACATCGTCTTCATGTATGGAGCCTCCATTACAAACCTTCACCTGCGTGACCGGTGGAGGATACGCAGCCACCGGCCACTAACATCCGAGCCCACTTTCACCCAATAACGACAGTTTGTAAAACATCCTATCAGCACAAATTGACAAAACGGTCATTATTTACCCAAAGCTCATATCGCTCATTGATCGCAACTGTCTCCGCAGACAAACGGCAATAAACAAAGCAGCAAAAATGGATCACGCAAAGTGCTTTTGTCTCTTACAGATGGAGTCTGTGCCACCGTGCAGATCACTCCAGAGCTGACCTCATCCCCAGCTTGAGAACAGAGACCGGGCCCCAGGGGCGATCCTGCCTTTTTATGTGCCTACGCACAACAACTCTCCACTCCTTCCCTTTCATTCTGTCATCCTGCAATCTCATATTCACTGCGAGGTGTTGACGATCCCAATGACAGTGATGATGACGATGACTGCATGAGGTTTGTGTTCTGTGTGTTTCTTTGAGCGCCACACTGATGGAAGACTTAATCCAGGTTCAGATCCAGGAGTAAGATATCAGACAACGTTATAAAAACAGCCCATAAAAACTTAAAAACACACACTCATCTATTCCTAACTACTACATACCCTCCCACCTACTGCTCTCACACACACACACACACACGTACACACACAGACATGAAAGTATCTGATATGCGAGGCGTGTTGATCCTGTTTATAATGGCGAGTTTCCCGGTGTAAGCTGTTGGTCTCCCCTAGCGTTGGTCTCCCTCTTCTCTCAAGCCCCTCATCTCTAATGCATGAGCCAGTCAGAGAGACCGCGGAGGCCAAAGAACGAGCAAAAGGGAGAGCGAGGGAGCGAGAGCGGACAGAGGGAGAGGCCAACCCCGGCACCGCGGCGCAACACTTTCATATTCTAATAAACCCAACATGAATACACCCGTACACAGAAAGGGAGGAAATTGCATTTCTAAAACTCTCTCTGTATCAAAGGGCATTCCGCTGAACATCTCTCACGCACACACACACATACACAGAGACACACAAACACGCAGTCCGGCATTTTCCAAACCGGGAAAAAAATGAACTAACGCAAACATACACGCACGCACACGGGGCAGGCTCAGAGGGATTACAGTCTGCTGACGACAGCAGTTGAATACACACACACACACACACAGTCATAAAAACACAGAAAAACTTCTTAAGAGAAGTTTTGTTTGAGGAAGTTGTAACCACGTGTCAGATGCGTGGAAACAGTGAAAAAACAATCTCTCTGATTATATCGATGGATGGCTGAGAGCGTGTGGAAAGCAAGTGATGTGACGTTGTGAAACAGCAAAACAGAGACAAAGAGTGAGACAAAGAGCAGACCACAGGGCGAAGATCCGGAGGAGAGAGGCAAATATTGTGCAAAACACGTACGCCCAACTCCCGGCTCAGACGGGTGCCTCATTTCTGGCCCCATCTCCTTTAGAGCAAGCCATTTAATTTCAGGCCGCTGATACCCATCCCTCCTTTCACAAGAGTTAATATCCCATTCTCCCGCCTTCTCTCTGCTGCTGTGTGATGGAGTCTCAGTGACGGCCTGTAATGCAGGCCTGTATGCATTGATTATATGACACCCTCCATTCAGGTGTGCTATTAAAGTTCCCCTCCTCTCTTCCTTTCTGCTCTGCCAGTGGAATAATGTCCAATAATAAGAGGAGCGGGTGACTGGAGGCGAGCGAGAGCCGGGCTGGCCCCCGACAGAAACACCGGTTCCCTGGTCGGGACTAGATGAAGACACGCCCATGTTTTTCAACCCCAGCACCGGAAGCCATTGAGGAACAGGGTGGGGGAGTGCATAATTGCATTTAAATCACATGACTATACCCCTTGTCTGGCTGCATATCTGCACCCATGTAAAATCAACCCACCCCACCTTCTGTAGCGCCCCTCCCCCAGCACTCAGCAAGGACGGCCTCGTGTCCGTCCCACACATGAGCGTGCAGCAGTACAGCGCACGGAGAATATGCCTTCAATTCGTGTTCAATAATGAGTGTGTGTGTCTGTGTATGCACCGTGGGGTTCAACAAGAACTTGACACGGCGATATAACCGGATGCTCCTGGGGAAAGGTACGGAGAAATGCTGATGGAGAAGAAGTTTAATAGGCGGCTGACCAACACCAGACACATATGAATGAATTGATCACATTACTCAAATGAAGCAACGAAAAAAAAACAAAGCAAGGCAAACTGCAAGAAAATAAAGCACCATGGCCAAATCAAAAACCATATAACTCAAACAAAACCTGAGTAAACAACTGCACTCATGATTAAATCACAATAGAGATTTAAAAAGTCATACAAACCCGACTAGACGGAGATTAGTCTCTGTGTTTACGCGACGCAGCGGCGGATGAAAGAGGGAAGCTAAACTTCCTCCAGGCCCCAGTGTAACTTAACGAGAGCATTAAACTCTGAACTCGACACAAATATAATACCAAAAACAAGGAGCATCGTGCCGAGATGCAAACACAAACACAACTGCCTCAAATAACGGAATAAGTGTCATTTTGTAGCAGCCACAACCCAACATGGAAACTCTGATTGAGCAAGTGCGACTGTTAACCTGTTAACCTTTGTTCAGGTGAGAGAAGCCAGGCTCATGTTGGTGGCTCAGTACAGACAGCACCGGTACAGTCATGGTCACTGTTTACATCTATCATGACACCACATGTTAACATTACATTAAAACCAAGTATTGGTGCTTTTCCTAAATGTAAAGATGTCTCTTTTTAATCTTTTAGGGATTTATTTTGTAATTTCTAGAGAAACACGCATTTCCTTCCTTCCTCCTTGATGTTTTTTAAACTTTGAGAATCAACATTTGGGTTCCACACCTGAATTCAAGACACAGCATTTCATATCCATGTGATGAGATACTGAGGCCATGATGAAATGAATACTTCTACAATATTTCAGAACCTGACTGGAAATGTAAAGTCTATCCTGTAGGTTGGTACACATACCCATTATAGTGACTAAATCAGGTCATATTATTCCGGCTGTACCCAGCCTGAGACAGACAACATCTTTAAGCATTCTGCTCTCACCTACACACTGTTCCTGCTGCATCGCACGGCGGTCTACCTTCACCATCTCTGCCTTCTCTTTCTGTCTCTCCGGGAAGCTCCAGGCCGAGAATAGAGCTCAGAGCTCTATGGTTTACATAAACCACAATACCTCCTCGGCTTGGAGAGAGGGGGGAGGGAGACACACAAGCATCTGTTTTTGTTTGCATTTTATTCCAAAACATAAAATTGAATCAATCTTTTAATACTCTGGATTGTATAAACATGGGAGAGGACTGCTTGAATAAATATCAAGAATGAAAATGGATTTCTGGTGGCTGACTATTATCTACGCGGTTTATTTATGAACACCGCGGCTGGTGACAAAATAGGCCAGACGTCAAAATACAGAGATAATGTGTTTAGCCCTTTTTTCATTTTCTTCTTTTTAAGTGAAAGAATAAATATTGGGATTTACATCACATTTACATTTTTATCAAAATCAAGTTGGGCGCCGCTAAACCTGCGTGCACCGGTTTCAATCCGCGGTTGCCATGGACAACTGTGAAAATAACAAGAGCGGCGTGACACTGACATCTTTAACAGGAAAATCATTAAAAGCAACATGAGGGGCCAGATGATGCTGTCTGTGCCACAGTCAGCCTGTGACTGATAAACACCACGCCGGATCCATAAATAGACTAATAGCGCTTTCACTGCTCCCACTACAGCGCACTCAGTCAGGACGTTAGTGGGTGTTTTTGTAAAAATGACAGATAAAATCCTCTCAATCTCAGAGACTCATAACAGTGGTGCGTAACAGCACACACACACACACACACAAACAAAGCAGACACACACACCTAAACATATCCCAGGGCCATCTATCGCTGGCCACGGAACACCCGCCAACGCTCAACTACTTCTCATACACACATATATTCATACGGTATTATGCAGAATAACAGTTTTATGGATTTTAAATGGCATTCATTTATGAACACTGTGGCTAGCCATCGCATGGAAGGGCTATTCTATCCCTTCTTAATGTAGATTAGTCTTCTTGGGTGAGATGCAGAGGGAGGTCCGGGACATTAGGGAAGTTGGATCTGTCTCCAGCCACTGATTAAACACCGGGCCGAGGTGAAGGAAGAGAAAGGGATCGCATCAATTGGGACTGAAGCCCGAATGCATAATGGAACCATCGCATGAATGCTGCACCTCCATTTATCTCCTGTTGAGTGTGAGGATTCTAGACAACAAGAAGCCTTTTCCGTCCATATTTCTTCTCCCTCAAGATTTTTTTTACGAGCGGCGCTCTGGTTATTACACGTACACCGCGCAGAGTGAAACAAACTTCACACAACCAGCACGGAGAACCACAGCAGATCCTCCACAGCCAGGGACATGACTTTCTATAGTCTGTGCACGCTCCAGTGTGTGTGTGCGTGTGCGTGTGCGTGTGTGTGTGTGTGTGTGTGACAGGTTTATAGGAGTCATTTATCCTGCTCAGCAGGCTAGTGTAGTGCCGAATGGTGGCCTGAGTGCCAGGCGTAGCTTATTGTTGTGTAGCCTTTATGGGCTACATTAAGTACAGCTGAGTGAGAGGGAAACATACAGTACAATACCCTGAGCTCACACATGTCATACACACAGAGATTAACTACCTCCCTGGGCCCGGGGCAGGCCTGCATCCGCTCAGCACAGAGTGGACCCTGGCACACTCCCTCCAACTGCACCACAGACAGGGGCCACGGTGTGCGAGCGTGGGACGATGCATGCGGGCACTGAAACTAATTAAGTAAAAGTTCAGGAAGCATTTGAACTGAGTCTCTCCAAAATCATTGGTATCGATACTTGGCCTGTTTGAGATTATGGAGGCGGAGTTTGCTCTGAAGTAGACGCGGCAGTATTTCAGTCAGAAGCAGCGCAGCCCAGGTGGTGAGAGATCAGAGCGGCTCATTAAAAAGCCTCCCTCTCCACTCCTCTGATCAATCTGCGCTGTAAAAAACAACACGGGTCACATATCACCGCTGGACTGCTCATGATTGGCTTCGTTAATAAAAAAAGATGCAAATAAAAATAAAAAAAACACAGAAGCGTGCGCACACACACACACACACACACACACAACAAAATACACTTGTTCTCAGACACACTGGCACAGACAAACGGGTCCAACAGTCAGGCGATTTGAAAAGCAGTTTTATTCTCTCACTTACCCACTTATAACCCCCCCCACCCCCCACCACACCAGCACGTCTGCTTTTTTGAAAGCTTCATAAGCGTCGCCTCTTCAACTGTGTTCCGCCGTGTAAAAATAGAGGCCATTATATCGCCTAATGCCTACCTGCCAGCCCTCTATGCTCCCTCCTGTACACGGAGGCTTTTACATGATGAGGTGGCTGACATGTTCCACACACACCATCCATTACCATATGTACACTGGATGAGACTCAGCCTGCGCAACTTATACTAATGCATGTTTGGTATGCCCTGTGGGGGTGGGAGACATAGGCGCACACGCACGCACACACACACACACACACACACACACAAACACGCTTGAACAAAGGGATGCGCAAACTCTCTCCCATACAAATATAACGGCAGCTCTGTGATACTATGCCACTTGTATTAACAGCAGGATGCTTTTAAAGTAAATAAAAACATTACAGCCGGCTCTCTGGGTGAGGCTTGGTCCTGCTTCTCAGAGGCTCGCTCTGTGTAAGTGTGTGTTTGTGTACGTGTGTCCGCGTGCGACTAGAAGAGGGGGGCAATCCTCTGCTCTGGGGCGGCGGTTCCTCTCTAATTGCCCCTCTAGGTGCCTGTGTGCTGGAGAGCTGAACTGAGGGTAAACACAGATCTAGAGATGATTAATAGCCAGAGGTCAGGGCGGAGCACAAACAGGCAGTGAGGCTGAGACCTCACTCCAGCCTTCCTCGGCCGTCCAAAACTACACACAAACACACACGCACACACACACACACATATACACACACTGCACGCCAGTAAAGTCAATTTTTCTGACAGCAGATCGCTACATGTGATCACACTCGCACATAAAAATCCCAAAACATCCATCCATCCCCGGGCCATCTGAGCCGAGTGGAGGAGAGGCTGGAGATAAAAGAAGAAGTAGACAGGTCAGTCGGGGGTGAGGGTGAAAAGTTAAAGTTGAAGGGTGAAGGGGAAGGGTGAGGGTCACGGTATCCAAGTCCATAACAAGCCCTGATCAATACATGACCAGGAAGCCTTGAGGTTTCTCCTGCATCCCTATGCAGCTGTAGGTGGTCTTCCACAGATTTTACCCTGGAGCAGAGAAAGACGCACACACTGCTCTCATTACCTGCCCACTTTGTCTTCTCTGTCCCCTGACGAACACACACACACACACTGCTCTCTTCCCTACACTGCATCCCATGCACACATTTATATCTCTTGCACCAATCTGCACACACACACACACACACACGCACACACACAGCCCGAGCTGAATGGAGTCAGGTTGGGCGGCCCTTCATTTTTCATGCAAACGGTAATTTAGTGAGACTGCCTATTGATTGAGCGCCGCTTGTCTCCCAAACAATGCCACTTCAATCAGCGGACCGTGGGGGGGGGGGGGGGGAGAGGGAGGAGATGGAGGGGAGAAGGGGGGGGGGGGCAGAGGGAGGGCTGCCGATAGCTGCAGTGACTGATTTAAGAGATGGATAAAAAGCAGATACGTCCCCCGCCCCTGTACTGATTAATGACAGTGGCCAGAGCAGCCCTGGACTATGCATCATGATTTAACCACCAGCCCCTCATCTAAAGATTAGCGTGCACGCACTCACACACACACACACACACACACACTATAAGAGCACACACGGTGCGTACTGTACCACACAGAGACAAGACACGGAAGGTGTGAAGGGAAGAAAAGGAAGTGAAGCAGAGAGAAAGACAAGTGAAAGGATAATGGGGGTGAAAGGAGATACTCTCTGGCTGTGTTGAGTTGATTTTCCTGAATGGCAGAAATATGCTTTTTCAAAAACCGAACTAACCAACAGTCCAGGCCATGAGGAGACAGATGTGTCCGGTGCATTCAAGGAACGTCTCACACACTCTGGGAGGGAGTTTGTATTTCCATACCAGTCATGAGGCTAATTGTGTGCACCGTCAGCTGGACATGACAGAGAGTTCAGGGAGGTGTATGTGACTGAGGTAAGAGATGTGCGCCTGTCTGCTACACTGGCCTCTCTACACTAGTTAAAACGTAACGATGAAAGCATTAAGAGTGCTGCAGCTGACGGTAATTCTGATCATTGATTCATTTTCTCGATTAAATGGTGTCATCTAAAAAATGCCAGAAAGAGTCCAAGGTTACGTCTTCGAATGTCTTGTTTTGTACGAAGTACTGAGGTTTAATCAAAAACACATTTTTACCTTATGGCAATAAAACAACAATTGTACGACAGCACAGAACAACATAATGAAATGGCGAGGATGGTAGAAACAGCTGTAAATTGGTACGGTGTGCGATTGTTTTTTGGGGGGGTACAGAAGGTGTGCTGTAGAAAGCGTATTTCTCTCGTCCCTGTATCGCCTCATACAGCCACGAGCAAAGCCCAACGACAGTTCTCCTTCACAAAAGCGCCAAAAACATTCAGTACGGTGAAAGTACGACTCCTGAGTAAAATGATCTGGTGACGAGCTTGAACACCTTGAACACACTCGTTCTACAATGAGTCCTTAACACTTTGAGAGTAAGGTGTGAAAAAGGTGGTGAAAGTGTTTATCTCGCACCTCAACATGCATAACAAAGTGCAGCTCCGGTCCAATCAATCCCAGTGCTGCTAGCCCAGGCTGATACAACCTGTACCAACCAGACAAGGTTTGTGCTCAAGTGCTGTGCTAAAGCCTAGAGCGCAGTGTAAAGTTGTGCGAAGGAAAACACAGACTCCGGTCCATTAGTTGTGTTGGAAGCCGAGGAGGAGGATCGGAGCCCCTCCCTGAGGCTGCTAAAATATTCATCAGACTCCCTGAGAGCATGTCTGCTAATAGTTATACATGGAGCAGGAGAAAGAAGTGAGAAGGAGGAGGAGAGCAGAGGGGTGGGAGCGAGGCAGGAGGAGGAGAAATTGGGGAGATGAGCGATGCTCCCTGTGTGCATGTCAGCTAATAGTCAAACATGAAGCGCTAGGAGGGAGGGGAAGGAAAAAAAACACAGAAGAAAGAGAGGGAAGTGAGAAAAGAGGTTGTTTCAATCGTCTGTGGCTGAAATCACAGAGGATGAACCACGTGAAATGAAAAAGTGCAGGAAGAGAGAGAGACAGAAGGAGGAAGAGAGAGAAAGATTGAGAGGGAGTAATCACTCCTTTTCCTCCTCCCCTGCCATCACTCGCTCCTCCGAGCTGCATTCCAGATTGATTAAAAGCCCCTCTTGTAATTGTCAGATCTTGTAGGAACCATCTCTGTGTTTCAGTGTGTGTGTGTGTGTGTGTGTGTGTGTGTGTAAGAAGGAAAGGAGGGGGGGTCATCTGTGTGAGCTGGGTAGAAGCGAAACCCAATTTCAATCACGTCAACCAGTGTAACAGTAGTGACTTCAATAGCCACCAGTCGCTACCACATCAATCAGAACTCCCACTCAAGCAAAGAAATATTGTTGATGTTGTTTTTTTCTTTACAAACAGCAGCCCAGGTAGCCGAGCTCTATCCCCGTATCCTGCCGAAGGAAGAAAAACATACATGTGCATCAACACACACACACACACACGCAGTCATTTCTCCAGTCATTAAAATGAGAAATGGCCGATGGTGTGGGAGCTGTTGAAATACCATTAAGAAATGGAGACAAATGCAGTGAATCCCTGCCTGCTAAGGCAACCTCACTACAGTAAATCAGACAGTGACGAATATTACTGAGACCACGCCGCATACAAGTACCCGCGTACACAAAACACATGTGCACACACTCATCCGCATACAAACTGTGCAAACAATCTGCGAGGCACCTTCTGAAAAAGCTCCTTCGGTGGATTAATGAGTAATTATCCCAATTAAATGTTTCCTGATCATCCGTTGTGATATATGGATGATTATTTTGTTCAGAGATGATTAAATGATAGTATAACAGAGCAGTCTGATATCATTTCAAAGAATTAATGAGCGTATTATGTGGAAATACGGCACAAATTAAAGATTGAATTAACTTTGATCTAATCAATTCGGGACTAATTGTGAGCCGCAGTAATAGAATTTTTTTTTCGCGATTTAATCACAGGTGGAGAGGCAAGCTCTGTTCAGTTGTTGTTAAAGGCACAACACTGAAAGAGGAAGTTCAACATGTGAAACAAATGCAATCAAGAGCATCCTGTGCAAACATAGCAACAACCCCAAGCAGACTGCACTACAATATGTGGTGTTAGATGTCTAATGGACTTTTTTCACTTGAGATGAGCTCGAAAACAACTTCTCTTCTGAACCTTTGAAGACATATCTGCTCTTATGACCAGTTGATTGTGTTACTTAGTCTAATGTAAACCAATAAACGAGGCTAACCTTGTGAGCAGGGTCGATGCTTATTTAAAAGCTCATTGATTAACAGTTGTGATTATTGATCATGCCATGTGGCCCAGACGGGATTGACGGATCTGATAGGTCAGGGTCCAGATTCACACAGACAGGACAGACAGAGGGACAGACAGGGGGACAGACAGAGGGACAGACAGACAGACAGACAGGGGGGCAGAGAGGACAGGGTTGGCAGCCAGAGAATCTGACAGATAGATACACACACACACACACACACAGATACAGCTCCTCTTCATAATTCCGTACTGACTTGAAGAGATTACTCGGAGTATCAACTTATTATCTGCACAGCACTTGAACCACTTCAGTATTTTCTCCCTAACCCCTATCTGCCGCTCCACCGCCTGATTCACTTCTCAATACAGTTCACGGTGCAGAGCCGAGTACCGGTAGTTGCATGTGAAGGAGATAGTAAGCAGTAATATTCAATTATTGTATGCACGGCCTCCCCGTCCCGCCCTAAATTGATTTCTTACAGAACGGGAGGCATCGCTCAGCACTGACACACAGCCATGTTTCCCCCATCTACCACATCCCACGCAAATTACTCCTCCATCTGCTCTCCCTCACCGCATCGCGCATTTACCCCTCTCCTCCCTTCTCTCCTCTCCTCCTCTCCTTTGCTCTCCTCTGTCATCATCTCCTCTCCTCTCGCCGTCAGGCTGCACAGCTATCGGCAGTTGGCATTGGGCCCCGGCTCCCATACAGGACGTTTAATCTGTCTTTAATCTCTTTGCAACGTAATGGGAAATGGTTTTGTGTTTTACTATTTGATTGAAGCTGCGAGCCCGCCCCTCACCACCGTGGGACTGAGTGTTTAGGAGTGGGAGGTGTTTTCAATTTTGCCCTTGCCTCAAATTGTCTTTTATCAAAGAATTCATATCAGTAATATGATTCTACATATTAACCAGGCTGTTTGTAAGTGGCCTAATAGGAACGAGTGGAGAGAGACAGATAGAGCCAGAGAGGAAAATGAAAACTGGCTTCCACTCACAGAATCTAAAAAAAAGAAAAAGGAATTAGACTGAATTAAAAGGCCGCTGAAAATACCCACATTTTTCATTTGCAATATTCCAGAGGAGCCCAAAGAAAGATAAATACGTGGACTGTGGCTCATCTGTAAAACAGAGAGACCTGAAGCGGGCACATCAGAGTTGTGAAAGTGTTCTCCTGTCAGGTTATGCCATCATCATAAAGACCTTTACAACGGTACCTTAATAAAGCCACAGAGAGGGAGTCGGTCTAATCAATACTTCATATCGTGGGGATTATTGTTTGTTCAGACTCAACATAGATTCAAAACATCTAGGCTCGATACTCATGTAAAGCTAGAATTGATTTGTTCATAAAAGCAGTGAAATTGTTGATGTCACATTTATGTTTCGTTTTTTTTTCCAGCATCACATTTTTTATTCAAACCCATATTGTCACTTTAACAAAGAACAGGCCTGCAGTTAACGATGAATGGCATTCACAGTCTCTGATGGTTAAAATGAACACAAATCCAAACACACATAAAGGTATGCAGACACACACACACACACACACACAGCCTCCCCTCTCCTATTCCAATTAAAGGGACCTCTCTGCCCTGGGTGTGTGTGTGATATTGACACTTAGCTCCGTACAATAAACTTTATTGGCAAGCCCTGCTTGATTACAGCACTAAACTAGAATAACAAGGAATATGGGAGGAGGGGACGTGGATTATATACTAAACAGACATTAGCAGGCTCCGTTCTAAATATCTGCTGCATGTTAATAGCGAGCCCTGAGCCCTGGCCCCTGAAAGGCCTCCGTCTCTGAAGAAAGCCTCCGTGTGGACACCAGCAGTGAGATGAAGCTGAAATATACTGTGCACAAATAACAAATGACATGGATGAATTACAGGAAAGGTAGAAAAATAGAAAGAGTGGAGATATATATTGTAGGATGGAGGAAGGGAAAGAGGGGATAGATTTCCCGTCATTAATGATCTATGGAAAATCCTCTGTCTATTTTCAGATATACTGTTAATGGCTGCTCGCTGCCATTAAAATCGTTGCTGTCCTGAACTCAGTTATTCACATATTGGCTGCTGCTTCATCTAATATTCATCTGCTGGAGGTCAATGGCAGTGGTGGCATGCTTCATTTGTAAACACAAATTAGAATAAGAGTTTTAAATGAGAATAGTGTTGAGATTCAACAAATTAATGTATCACACCTCAAACGCCTTCAAGGTCCCCCCCCCCCTCACTTGTGTCGCCATTTTTACAAACAGTTTAACAAAATAATGTGTTTTTCTTTGAGTGTTCACTACAAACAATAAACTATATCCACCCTAACCTATTTCAAAAAGTCTCCATCGATGGAGATGTGAGTTTTAGGACTGCATGAAGTTAAAACACATGAATGGACATGCAGAGAGGAAGAAAGAAAGAGAGTTTGTCGCTCCTCAGCAGCCCTGTTGAAAGAGGCTCTGCAATTACCTCCTCAACAATGGTGTCTCAAACAATACCTGGAGGCAAAGTCTTTGCAAAGCCCTCTACTTCCGAGACATTAAATGACCAGCCAAAGTGCTAAATCAATTAGGCTTAAGCAGCAGGTGAAGCAGAGGGTGTTGTGTTGTTCATTGACCCGATCTTACTCTCCTTGCACTTACACTTGGTAAACTTGTGTCAACGCGTCACAAGGTATCATGAGAAGTTAAATCAAAAGCCTACCTCAATGACCCGAGGCCTCGTGCCGAGGTCACCGGCTATTAGATGTCTGCAAATCAAAAACAGTTTAATAACAGACTGAAAAAAAGGTTTGAAGATGTGTTTTCTTTTAACAAATGTAGAATCTCAATTCCATCGACTGAGGAAAGCCTGTGATGACAGAGCTGTGACTCAAGAGCGTATGAACCGCAGCTTCTCCCCTCACTGATCGACTTGTTCTGCTCAGTCAGTTGAACTACAATGACCCCTACTGGCCCAAGATGGTACTGGGATCAAAGCGCTCCTCAGACAAAGGCCGTGCTCTTCAGTGAGAACTTGTGGCTTCTTCAACACAAACGCCACAATCAGGAGGAGAAACGACAGGAAATGCAATTCTGTTTTTCTTTTGTGTGATATGAACTCTTCTAAACTCCACACCAAAAATAAGTTTTCAAAGTCTTTCTTCATCCTCTTTCAGTCACTTCCAATCACTCCAAATTCTTCTCCTCCCTCCTCTCACATGCTCCCTTTTTTAACTCTCTCCTCTCTCCTCTCTCCTCGCTCCTCTCTCCTCTCTCCTCTCTCCTCTCTCCTCTCTCCTCTCGAGGCCCTGGCACCCTTGGCGGGTCCTCTCCCGCTGGGTGTGTTGGCAGAGCTCCGTCTCTGATTCAAACCACAGCGTGCCCTCTGGCTTACCAGGCTGGCACAAGGACAGGGAGCAGAGTTGAGAGAGGAAGGCAGGGCAGTAGCGTGAAGCTGCGGACTGATAAGACTCGTCCATTACAACGGACGAGGTGAGCAGTGTGAGTTTAAGTTGAGATTTTGGGCCTGAGGTTTCTGTGAGCAAGGCAGAAAAATGGCGCTCCTCTGTCGGGTTTGCACGTGTGTCTGGAGGAGGACATTAGAGCGAGACACACATGCGGCCTCACCTTGAAGAACCACTGACCCCACACACCTTTATTGCAGCTCCAATTAGAGGAGAGGGAGGGAGGAAGGGAGAGACACAGAGAGGGAGAGACGGAAAGAGAGAAAGAAAGAGGGGGAGAGATGTATTTCATAAATGTAGTTCCATAAAGAGCACTGACCCAAATGGCATTCAGTAATTCTTCCCTGTGCCAGAGGAGGTGGAGTAATCAGAAACTTCATCAAGCTCACTACTTCCTTCTCTCCTTCCCTGCGTCTGCAACGCCTCCTTCTGTCCCACCCTCTGCTGGAACCTCTTCGCGTGTGATAACTGCATAACGTATACAGTGCATCCGGAGAACACGCATCAAAGGACATCCATCCATCCATCCTACTTCATCACTTGGTTTTAATTAAACAAGTTTCCTCCGCTCATCTCTTTGATCTGTTCCCGTCCGACTCGCAGCAAAAGAAACTCTCCACTTTGAGAAAGTTGTGCGCGTTTGATTCGGAGGACTTCCAAAGCAGCGGCGGTGCAGCATTGATTGAACGTACACAAAAAGGACACAGAGCTCTTGCCAAAAAATGTACTGAAAACATTAAAAGACAATTCCTTTGTCGAGCGCTGCGCCGTGACTACGAGCCCTTACGGCCCATACGGGTCGACTGATACAAGCAGAACAAACTCCTCTTTGAAACTGTTCAATACATTCAAATCTGTCTTCATGACAATGTCGGCAATACATATCAAATCTGTCACTGCTGCGTTGAGATGGATATGGGAGGGCAGAAATCCGGAAGAAAATAATACAATTAAAGTCTGTCTCAAGCCCCAAGTCCCTATTGATCCACTCGCTCTCTCTTCCTATACACTATGGACTTAACATGGACTTATTCTTTCTTAAGCACAACTGGGACCGCTCCCTCCCCCAGGGGTGCAACACTCACACAATGCTTCAAAAGAACATTTTGTTTATATGTTCAATACCAGAAACATCAATACAATTATCCAATCATTAATTTCCTGTTCAATACAAATGCAATGCAGAGCCACGGAGTAGCCAGCTCATATCCAATGAGGACATCTATCCCCAATCACTCCGCTCCGTGCTTCACATTGTGCACACACACACACACATCAATGGGACAGTCTCTAAATAAGCTATTCCTTACAGACTGACTCAATACTGTAGAGAGCAAATAAGGAGGATGGGAGTGGTGGTGGTGGTGGTGGTGGGGGGGGGGAGTTATCGTTTCTTAAGCACAACTGTCAAGGTGAGAATCTTGACATTGGAGCCAAAGAGACACAATTTCTTCTTCTAGTCTGCGGACTGTATACATTTGGAGATGCTGGTTTTGGTCACACTGGAGTACGGAACCAGTGATGGAGGAAGTCACAGATTAGTCAAGTAAAAGTAACAAAATACTCTCTTACGAGAAAAGGTCCTGCATTCAAAAGCTTACAAACCTATCATCAGCAAAATGCACGAAGAGTATGAAAAGTAAAAGTAGGCATTATGGATTGCAACAGACAATATTACATATCATACTATTTGAATGATTAATATTGATGCATGAATGCATGATTTGATGCATGTAAAGCATTGTAGGTTGTAGCAGGTTGCGGTAAAGCTGCTTTTAAAAAGGGAAGTGCACCAATTTTCTCTTGTCTTTTGAAATACTTCTGTGTATACTTGTGTTTTTCACAGAAGTACTTATATGTATTCATATGTACTTGTTGCCAGTCACGTTTGATTTTGGGTAATGTAGGCACCAGGTTTTGACAAGAAAGACAATTGCGTAGAATAAAAAATATCAATGTCTCTGTTGTCAATCTGCTTCATCTATTATTATACTTTTTTTACACTCTCATGTGTGAGCCTGATAATGTTGAGCAATGCTAAATAGGGGGAGTAGACTTTCAGCCACTTTATATACTGGTGGGTAGTTTAATCTTTAACAATTCATCGTTTACTGATCACACGTATTGTATGTAAAATCCTCACCTGTAAAGTAACTAGTGAGATGTCCGATAAAAGTAGTTAAGTAAAAAGCACAATAAATATAAAGTCAAATACAAGCACTTACAGTCCATTCCCGCGGGGAACAGGTGTATGTGTGTGGAGGAACACGGAGCAATGGGGGATGAGGAAGAAATAAAAAGACACTCAAAACCCTTTCATACCTCCCGGTTTCACTGTGACTTCTCTAAGGAGCTCTCATGCACTCCAATCAACACGCTCATTCCTGGAAAATTTCGAGATCAATGGCAGGTTCAACAGTTCCACGCTGCGTGATGAAATCCATAGCTCTCTGATGCATGTGATTAGGAAATGCGTGGAAATGCTATCAGTATTGATAATCATACAGGTAGTGAACCCCACTGAACCCGCACCCAGCATAACCGCAGACATGATGCACATCAGATAGAGCTGTGAGCTGCGCGCGCGCGTGCGTATGTGTGTGTGTGTGTGTGTGTGTGTGTGTGTGTGTGTGTGTGTTTAACATGTCAGAGCTGGCGAGATGACACGAGAGCCAGGGTTCACAGGTCAAGTAGAGTCAAACCAGGTAGGCGATTGGCTGATCAGGTCTGAGTGTAATGACTACTCAATGGTTGAATGCATTAGCCTAATCTAATGGGCCAGGTGGGAGAGGACAACGGCAGACGCATGGAACACATGATTGAGCACAACATGCAAAAGCAACGCAATCAATAACACATAGAGTGGTCTAACCCCAGGGGGGGTCCCCACTACTGGAACGACCTGCTCCACATGCATTTAGGAGGCGCTCCGTGTGTGTGTGTGTGTCTGTATGTGTAAATATGTATGGTTGGTTGGTTAGGGGAGGACAGAAAAGGAACCAAGCTGTTTTTGTCTGATTGATTGGATTATGAAATGAAAATCAAAGATTTCTTTGTTTCTGGCCAGCGACCTCACACACGTCAGTGAGTAGCTGCTGTGTGTTTCTACCCACCTGAGAGAGAGTGATGCACTAAAACAAAGAGTGAAAGAGAAAGTTGTATAAGTGATGGGGTGATTATAGAAATAAAATGCAAAATCCAGGAAATGAATCGCCAGTCTGTTTATACAATCAGTGGAAGGAGAGCTGATGTTTAGGTTGGTCCCAGGAGAAGAGGACAGGTGATCTGACCTTCCACCATCACTCAGCGACGAGCATTATGTGAACCTGTCTGTGGGTTAAAAGCATTGCAGAGCTCACAGGCACTCGTCTGTGCATTACTGAGGTCATTCACATCTCTCACCCCTATCAGATGAAAGAGTTTAGTACAAAGTAGCAACGCCGACAACAAACAAAACACATATCAGACACTGGGATGTGTTGAACACAGGACAAAGCTAGCAGATTTAGAGAAACACTTTTTTTGGGAAAATTGTTAGAAATGAACTATTAAAAGGTGGCAAAACATTGATCAACTCACAAGGAGATCAACCACCAGAGAGAGAGAGAGCGAGAGCGAGAGAGAGAGAGAGAGAGAGAGAGAGAGAGAGAGAGAGAGAGAGAGAGAGATGACAAGTTAGGGACAAGAGCCAGTCAGAGCAGAGGACAGGCCTGGGTCAATACTTGCTGCATGCTGCTGACACTGCACTGCTCAACACACACACACACACACACACACACACACACACACACACACACACACGTACACAAATGCATATGTGCGCGCCACACGCACACACGTTTCCACATGGACGTGTACACAGAAGATAGAGAGACATCAGACCAATCAGTCAGCCGATGTCAATATTTCAAGAGGAAGACAGAGAAAAGGAGAGAATGCAAGTGTGTGTTGGTAAGAGGAAGACAGACATCGCCCACAGTTAAGTAACGTGTACACACTGAATTAGGTCTTTGTGACACCCGTCCTCCTTTCTTATCTTCTCTCTATCTTGAGGAAAAATTAACTGCAATTTTCAGCCAGACATGAAAAAAATAATTGAAAGTTGTTAGAATGAAAACAATGCAGTCAAGCTTTATTCCATCTTCCTGTTGTTCTATTTCCCATTAAATTGTTAAGATGTTTTTTATCTCGATTGGTTGATCGACAGATAATGAGCAAAAGTGGCAAAATGAACTGGTTCCAGAACCTTCATGTGAATATCTGGTGGTTTACTCATTTGCGTCCGACACTAAACTGAGAATCTGTGAGTATTGGACTATTGGTTTGACATGTAAAGCAACAGAAGAGAACTAAAGAGTCACTTTGGTCTACGGGACCTTGTAATAGACAGTCTTATATTTGACATATTTTCATTTTTATTTTAATGACAATGAGTCAAGTTGATAATTGGAAGACTTATGAAAATAATAATTAGTTGCAGTCCTAATGTCATTACCTCACTATGTGTGCGGTACTGTATGTGCACAAACATGGAATATCTGGTGACTAGTGTTTTTAATATCTGTGACGCTGCAGCCCTGCAATTCAATTCATCTTTATTTATGTTATCTGGATGTGTTTTGTGTCTATGAGCGCGTGTGTGCGCGCTTGTGTGTGTGTGTGTGTGTGTGTGTGTGTGTGTGTGTGTGTGTGTGTGTGTGTGTGTGTGTGTGAGATAGGGGCCTCTCCATCTTTGAAATGAATTAGCGCGTGGTGCCTTATTGAGTGAGGTGCAGTGTTTAAGTGAAACTGATGAGCGATGTGTGAGCAGCGAGGACTGGGCTATAAGTATGTGGCTGGGGTCGCAGGTTAATCCCTATTGATTTACTCCACAGTCTGCATACAGCCACACAGGAAGACAAGGAGGGAGAGGCCTGCGTTAGCGCCTATCACAGAGCACAAACGCAGGATAGAAATCACGGCTCACACACTCTCGCTTACCCGTTGCTAAGTAGGGTAAGGACAAGAAAACGAAGTATCATCTCATCTAAATAGGCAGTTAAACACCTTCTACTGAGAAAGATTGCAGACCACGGCCTCCTGAAGATCAATGAGCGATATGATCAGCGGCCTCGTTTACACGATCAGGAACACTTGTCCTCATTTCAAAGTAATTATAAAGAGGTCCGTGTGTTCTTTTGTTTTTTGATGTAGAATGTGTTGAACATGAACATGGGGCCATATCTGTCATTGTCAGATTTAAATGCTACCTTCAGACTGTGAAATCGCAGCGACACCCAAAACGCAGCAGACACCACAGTGTATTGGATGAGAAATCCAAACAATATCCGGACCCAGCTGTATTTATAAACAAGCTCCTCACAGTCCCACCCCAGAGGAGGAAAGGTGAAATATGACATTAATATGAACAACTATTAATAATAAGCCCCCACCCTTTACCCCATCACTCCTTCTCTCTCCATCTCTATCTCCCTTCTTCTCTCTCTCCCTGCCTCTAATCCTATCATGCGGGCAATAAGTGTATGCACCATGAGCACATTTCATTTTTGCGGTTGGTTTTCAGCGAGCCCAGAGGTGAGCCTTAATAAGGATCAATGGCACTTTATCTGGGACAGCACCCACTTCACAGCATGCAAATTACACAGCAACCCTTAAAAAAAGAAATGGATTTAATTAAAAAATGTAGAACCACGGGCTCTGGAAATTCAATTAAAGGATTTATGCAAAGGTTGGCTAGCTTTTTGTGTTGCAGTTCCTGCTTATATAATGAGCTTTTCATATTAAAAATCAATAGGTAATCTGGGCTAGGGGATCGGCTGCTTATGTACATTTTTTAAATCAATTTGAAAAATAGTCCATCAGCTCCATGTCACAACAAAGAGGGGAGGGAGTGGTGTGTGCGTGTGTGTGTGTGTGTGTGTGTGTGTGTCGAGGTGGGGGGTCACAGGAGAAAAAGCTCTAAAGGTAAGAGAGATGGAGGGCGAAGGAAGCAACGTGGAAGAGTAGAGGGTAAGTGAGTAAGGATGTCTCTCTGGCCAGGTCAGTTTCTGGCTCTTTGGCCTCTTCTGATCCCTTATGTTAGAGAGAGAGAGTCCCTTGGCATTGAGGATCTTGCTGGCTCTGACCTGTGGCTCTGGGGTAATTTAGCCCAGCCTCAGCCCAGCCTCAGCCCAGACTCAGACAGCCCGGGCTGGGGAGATGTCCTAATGGCCTCCCTGAGGTGTCTGGAGCTGGAGGAGCTGGGAGGATGCGGTTGAGGCTTTAAGTAATGTTTCTTCACAAACAAAACAGTCAAATTCCAACACAGAAAGACATCTCATAAAGAGGTGAAACTAATGTGCAATGTGCAAAAAAAGTATTTAAAAAAACAGTTTCAACATGAAGCAGCTACGCAGAATTACATTTTTTAGAAGTTTGAAGTTTTGAAATAATGACTTTCTTCAACTTCTTGGGCTTTCAGCGCGGATATTGTTCCTACCTCCTTCACACTCATGTTGTATAACTACGCAGGCAGGAGGGGTGAATGACTGACTGCATACAGTAGCAGACTGCCAGCATTTGATTGGTTCTTTATTGATCCAGACACGCTCTCCATCACATCAACTCATCCACAATAAACCATTTACACAGTTTCCCTGTGCAATGGACCACATAACCAGGCCTCAGGCCATCTCTGTTCACCCACTGTGTGTGCGTGTGTCTGAGCATGTGTGTGTGTGTGTGTCTGAGCATGTGGGTGTGTGTGTGTGTGTTTGTTTTCTTTCATGAAATGGTATCTCCGTGGACAATAATCCCAGTAACAGGATTGGGCAGGAACACACATGTGAATACAGCCGAATGGGATTGTATGCTTTTATCCATCCCCACACCAACACGTCTTTCTCTCTTCCACCATGTCTCTCTCTCTCCCCCTCTATGCCTCTCTCCCTCCCATACAGTGCAGCAGCACAGCAGGGAATGTCTGGCTTGGAATATCACGTTCATTATATCGAGTTCCTCAAATATCTTCAAAAACATGGCCTCTAAAAGGAAATCGGTGCATCATCAGAGAGGTCCACTCAGAGTATGTGAAGCGCATACCAATTGGCATAATTTGTAATATTCTCTCTACACCACTGAGGAGAAGCCTACACAGCGTCTCCAGTCAGGCTGGAGCTGACCCCCCTCCTGTGTAGCTCCTAATCATCCAAGAGGACTCTATTACAAGGACCTGGCAGCTCATCTAACCCCACAGAGGGGAAAGGGGGGGGGGGGGGGCTGGCGGGGAGATTGGGACCTCTGCTCCTCTTTCTTTCCACATGGTTGAGCACCACACACACACACACATACAACAGCGGAGCACACATACACACTCGGGTTGCCCGGGTGTGCAGCAGAGCCAAAGCGTCTGTGTGCTACACTAGATCACTAGACTAAGAGCACCTGACCTGATGTCTGTCTGCAAGAGAGAAGCTGATAAAGAACACTGAGGTAAAAGTGTCTGCTGTGCTGGCGTACACCACAACCTCGCTGTGCGTCTGTTATATGCTAATGCCGACGTCTTCGTTGCACGACCTGTCTCTGGGGTTAACCCCCGAGGTGCAGGAGGGAGCTCCTGGACACAGTAGGCAAGGCTCAGCCGAGGACGCACCGGCGGTCCCACTACTCCTGACTGAACAACCGCTGCTCTAATACAGTCCTGACTGCTGGTGCCTGGTCAAAAGTTCAGCCTGTGCATATGTAAAAAGGTGGCCTGGTGCCCGAGGCAGGATCCTGGGTGAAATAATCATGCTAAAAACGTTAAGAAGCATGGGACTAGGCGAGAGCGCTGATGAAACCGGCCCCTCGGGGAACTAAGATGTCTGATTGGACCAGCGCAGCCTCTTAGGCCTGTGCCCACAAAATCTCCCTCCCCTCTTTTCTATCCATTATAGTGGATGATGAGATACTGGAGCCCCCTGCCCACACTGATCTCCATTCAGCTCAAGCACTGTCTTGTGTCTATAGTTAAGGTATAGATTAGATGAGTATAGGCGGAGCACAGCTGCTCAGAGCCGGAGGGTACGCTGATCTTGAGGGAGCAATCAGTCAGTCAACAAAATGTCACAGGGTCAGCGTTACAGCGCGACAAGACGGTGACAACTTCACAAAGGTTACAGCCCAACTAATAACTGCAACAGTCACTGAAATTCATTCTGTGCCGTTCGGATCAAAACCACAAGCCGAACACACATTTAAAGCGTACTGTCTAATAACTTTTACAGCATACATTCACAGTCAAAGGCCCAAAATCCTATCCTGAAATCCTATCCTAGATCAAATAAATCAAGCTAAATCTATGTCAATCAAGGGTTGAGCATTAAACAGAACTGTGATAACGGCACACACACACACACACACACACACACACACACATACACATACACTGTAAATCTGGGCACATACACATGCAGCACACACCACTGCAGGCCAGATCATTCAATGCTGATAATCACACCAAAGGACACAGGCGAAACTCCCACTCTAAACACGCTGAATTAAAGAAACAGGAGTTACAGGCCTGGTCGCTCAATCTCTGATAAGTAGATCAAGGCACGGGGAGGGGAACATGATGTTAGCGAGAGATAGTTTGGCTGATTAAAATGTCATGGCTCTTTATAGATGCCTTTCTCAACTCAGCAAAATAGAATCAGCTCTGTACATCAACAGCAGAGTGGGCTGTGCTCGCTGCTAATAGAGAAGTTGTGTTCCCTTAAGTAGAACCCACAACACAAAGGATGCAAAGTTGAGGAAGTCAAAATACATTTTTGGTTAAAAAAAAAACCGCGCGCAAAACGCAGAAGCAGAAAGATAAAAGTTAAGGGTAGAAGTGAAGAGCTGATACAATTAGAGAGCATGAAGCACAATTAATGTGGGAGGAAGGCACGGACAATGATTGGATGACCAAATGTGGAGCTTATGGCCTGACATGACATCTCCTCTCCTTCACTGCAACAATCAAATTAAAGATTTAGGACCACATGTGGCTCCAGGTGTTTCAGTGGTCTCCATATTGTGAATTTGTGTGTGTGTGCTTGTCCATGTGTGTGTGTGTGTGTGTGTGTTTCTTCTCGTGTAGGGCAACTGTATATCACTCCACCTGTGCTCCTATAAATCAAACCTGTGTTTTAAATGAGAGGCTGGTTATTTGCGCAAGAACACACACGGGGGGCTTTGTGATTGTTTTTTGGAGTCGACATTCTGCTTATGTTTGCATCCCAGAACAATCTCCATGGATCCCGCAAGCGTACGCAAGCAATTAAAGCGATACCATCTTCATATCCCTGCAACCAATAACTGAAATAATATCACTGTTTTATTAAGCCCTTAATGTGGGGGCAGAAGGAGTGAGGAGTGGGGTTTTAAAGACGATACACTTTCAGGGGCCTTATCAAGCCCAGATTTAAATAAGAGCAAATGCTCAGCTTAAGGGTGTGCCTCTGTATCTGTGTGTGTGTGTGTGTGTGTCTGTGTGTGTGGCCTTTATCAGACATGAGTTTTAGCTAATCGCTGTGTCAGCACACCAGAATTTAATTACTAGCTCTACCTTTGTCCTTTAATATTTACTAACATCCACACTACGTTTAATTAGCCACGTGTAGAAAAGCCACAGCCCCGTTCTGGAGGAGAAACCGCTCCGCTAATTGCGTCTGTGCGCTCGCATCCAAAAAACGTTACACACCCTTCTTCTCTTCGACACACAAAAACACACACAAAAGTGTCATCCGCTTTAGGGTACACTTTCAGATCTGATTGAAAAGACGGTTTAACAAATGTTGGTCTGCGTCTAAAGATGACAGTCCAGGTTTGACGATCGAAACAAGACAGCGAGCGATGAGAAAGAGCTAAGACAAATGTAACAGAAGGTAAAGCGGGAGGGGGGGGGGAGTGTTTTGTGACAGAAATAGTCAATTGAGGAAATGTTCAGCTTGGCATTTTGCGAAAAAGGTGCTGAGGAGCAGTTCCTCTCATCTCTCATCCTGTGTCAGAAATAGGGGAGACAAATGACGGCCCGAGGCCTTGTGTCTGTCAAACATGATGGATCAGAATAACGCTTCACTAAAACTCCAACACGCTGCCTTCCAACGCATCACACCTTCCCTTCAGTGCAAACACTAAATTGATAAAGTAGGAAGAGTAGCTAATGGAAGGATGTAACAGTCAAACTAAAGCATATATTAGGAGGCCGTGGAGCTTAAAGGGTAGAGAGCTGCTATCAATTGAAAAGTCTTACAGAGCAGAGGACACACTATAGACCAAGATCAATCATAGTGTTGGAATTTTATCGTTCATATTCAAGGTGTGCGAGGACGTTAACCTCAGGCACCTAACATCACCTGATAAGTGCATACATGGACTGAGAACACTTTCACGTCGTCATTTAGTGGACACCCACAGCAGATCCAACCTCACACGATCACAAAAGCACTGCAGAGGAACTTTAGCAGTGCGTTTTTATACCTTATGATCCAATCGGATGCCATTGACAGCCATAGGCGAAATGTAATGATAAAAAATGTTTTAACCTCCTGTCATATTTTCTGTGACACATATTGCTGTTTAGAAAGTTCATTCAACCCAACCACACATCCATGATGCGGCTGTACCTCCTGCACCATCTTGGGACCCCTTTGCACCCCTTAACTGGGACCAGTTTGCCAAAGGGAGACCCGACCAGGAGCCGTTAGCTGGGTTGTGCTAACTCCCGCCACCATCACGCTAGAGAGTCAATTCTCCGAGGGGGGGGGGGGGATCTGGTTTTATTGTTCGAAACTAAACTTAAACAGACAAGATATAACACAGGTCCCTCTGGCACAGCACCTGGCCTCCTCTCTTTGAATCTCTCACAAGCAGCCCGCGAGGACGTTACGTCTTTACTGTAATATTTGAGTCCGCCTGCTAATGTGACTCAGAACTCAAGATAATGCACCTGAAAATATCTGCTAATATGTTCTCCTGATGGGGATGAAGTAAATGCCAAAACATAGTTGACGGAGAGCTTATTATCTTAGTGCTCTAGAGTACATGACTGCATAGGAGGAGAGACTTGAGCTTGTGCAGTGCATTTACTGTAACCTGATAGTGGCGGTACACAGGATCTGGAATATCGCCTACCCTTGTGAGAGGATCGGGGAACTGCCTCTCAGAGTTAAATAAACAGTGACAGGAGGAAGAGGAAAACAAACCGCAGACTATCTCTCTATCTGTGAAACCCAGACTCTCTCCGTGAGCCCTCAGCACTCAGCAGATCAACCCCTCTCCATCCTCTTCCAGGAACGTGCCAAGACAAATATATAGGCTGAGTAAAGGACACATCGGAGCCGGGACACGACGACAGTAATGCAGTGTGTCGAATTCGCCGGCTTGCTTTCCATGTAGAACATTATAACGAGCGGCAGAGCAACGCAAAGTTACCAAATATCAACCAATGCATTCTGGTGGTTATCAACATCTGTCGGTATGGGGGAAAAAAAAGTATTTTCGGCGGCCCTCAGTCAGGTCGTGTCACCGTTTTATGCAGTCACAAGGTTATATAACACTTCAAAGTGTTTTTTTTCCCTTACCATGGACTTGGTGAACGGTCTGGCCAGAGAGAAGAGGAAGGTCATCAGCCACCAGCTCCGGTGAATAGAGGTGTACATCATGGTTCCAGGATGCACCGCGTTGGACGTGACGCCGTGAGGTGAGAGGCGGCGGTGGAGCTCGTTGCTGAAGAGGACGTTACAGAGTTTGGCTCGATTGTAAGCCACCATCGACCAGTACTCCTTCTTTTGGGGTGACAGCAGGGCCAAGTCCACTTTGGCACATGAGTCTAACAGGTCTGTGAACCTGAAACATAGTCCAGATCAAGAGTAGTTAGAGAGTGTGTGTGTGTGTGTGTGTGTGCGTGTGTGTGTGTGTGTGTGCGAGCGCGTGTGTGTGTGTGTGTGTGTGTGTGTGTGTGTGTGTGTGTGTGTGTGTGTGTGTGTGTGTGTGTGTGTGTGTGTGTGTGTGTGTGTGTGGGCTTTCTACTTGACAGATGTGTGGTGCAGGCTGCATACAAATCAAAGACGTGACATGATGTTCTTTAATTGCCTGCGACAGAGCTGTTAAACTCCAGATGTTTGACAAGGCCCCTTAAACATTACACCACTCGTTGTGTTATTATGCAGTCACGCAATAACATCACAATACACGGGCGCAAAAACTGCACTCCCTGTGTGTGGTGTGTGTTTGTGTATGTGTGGGAGAAAGAGACATGGGCTCCAAACCGGTGGAACACATCCTACATATTAATCCAGTCATTAGAAAACAACCAATCAAAATGTCACCTGGTTTCCTTGTTGTGATTTTACAAGCTTGCTGCCTCTTGTTTACTGTCGCCTTCCGCAACATCCTTGCTTGGCTAAATTACAACATCTGCAGGCTTTTCATTTCATGTGCTGCAACTTCATAACTACTTTAGCAAGTAGAGGTTGATAAATCAATTGCTTGAGCACCAAATGCCTTTTTTTTCACGCCAAAATGTGTTCACATGTTACACTGAAGTTGTGCCTGGTTACACCTGGTGAAACTGTAATCAATGAATTACCAGATGCTTCACACAAAACAAAACAAAAAAATAGATAGGTTTTGATTCGCTAAAATATCTCATATGGAGCCAGAGCTGCACATTAGATCTCTCAGAGGTAATTTCATGAAGGATATCATCACCCCTTGTTGGACCAGATCAGATGCCGCACTCGGGAAAAGTAAACCTGTACTGGGCCAATTCCACAGTAAGCCCCTGTGGTGGAAACTGATAAAGTGTCCAGCCATTCCCTGTGTGTCCATCTCTCCCACCCCTGTCCCTGATAGGTCAATGCTTTACCAGCAGACAAGGGGCTTAGGGAATACAATATGCTGCCAGGTCAGGGGTCACACGCCGCTTGTGAGGGGAAGCTAAGTGAATAAGCGGGAAATCAGCGGAAACTGAAAATAACAAACAAAAAAAGGGAGAAACTTCAATAGATGTAATATAGGTCTGGAATGAGGTGGACAGAATGGAAGATGTAATATGAGATATTGTCTATTTCCGCTCCTTCTTCCCCTCCCTGTAGTCCGTGTGTAACTGACTCACTCTAGTCCATGCCTAAGCCCTCTTTGAAGGGGTTAAAGCCACTGCTGCTTGTGGAGGAGAGGAGGAAAGGTGAGTGTGTGTGTGTGTGTTGGGGAGGCAGAGAAGGAGAGAGAGAGAGAGAGAGAGAGCTGCAGGGCAAAGAGTGGAGAGAATACCTGACCATTCTTGGCCTTTCATTGTGTTTAAATCGTACACACCGTTTCAATAGCAGGCCTGACAGCTTTCACACCACCGAAACTCGTGTGACCTCACTGTTCTCACTGTGTAGGCAAGTCGTGCATCAATCAAATGCTGTCAATACTCCCTCCATGACATGCTTTCTCTCAATAAGCTTTTCCTACTCTCTCTCTTCCTCTTCCTCTTCCTACAGCCTGTAACAGCCTGTGACCCCAAGTGAATCCGAGTGTCAAGTCGTCCCCTCCGCTGCTCCTGTCCTCTCATGCATGGCAGTCTGTGTAACATAACTCATACGAGGGCCCCTGTAATAGTGCCGCTGTTTGATCTGCTAGAATAACTCTGCGTATGTTCTCCTTGTCTCAGGTCACTCTGCCGAGCTCCAATCAATCACTCTGCTTGGCCGTCTGACTGACTGGAGACTGGATCAATGTCGCACGCACGCACGCACACACGCACACACACACACACACACACACACACACTGACTGACTCTGAAGCACATGGCTCAGGGCTTGGGCTCACAGGTCACTGCAAGACATCATGCCTGACGACTGTATGACAGGAAAAACAGAAGCCTATGGAGTGGAGTTGGCAAAAAGATAAGACTTGAAAAACAAAAGACGGGAGAAAGGGGCTGAGTCAGGGGGTGAGACAGAGCGGAGCAGATACTTGATCAAAGTTAATTTTAGCTGATAAGTCCATCCATCATGTTGATGATACGTTTAATTCATAGTGACGGCATGTGGAGGGAAATTAGTTTTCAGTGAGTGAGGCTGTCATGTTTGACAATGTGCATTAAGTCTGAGCTATCAGTTTGTCGCCAAAACTCCCCAATGTAGCAGCTATAACTGCATGACTGGAGCTGAAGAGTTGTTGAATTAAATATGGTTTAACACTGTATGTTGGGAATACAGAGAGGGGGGGGGGCTTTGTGGTGCTCACGTTTAACTACATTTCCAACCCTAACCCTGCCAGGGGGGTTCATTTCCATGATGGAAACCTGTTATCACATCAGCTTTGTACTGTCAAGTACAAATATGGAAGTACATTTTCATGAAAAATTAAGATAGCAGAAGAGAGCGGTACTGTAATCAGTAAAGCAGTGTTTACTATGTTGATCAGCAATAATCCCAAATTACAGATTTGACTGGAAAGCGGGAGTGTCATTGTGCTTAGACCAGTTCATGTCTGTCTGTGGTTTCCAGTGAGAGCATATCTTAAAGAGAAATCAAAGACACCATTGCAAGTGGTGAGGGTTTAATACGTTATACTCAGCAGTGGGCCGGTGTTCGGTGTTCGTTTACTGGTCGGTGTTCATTCTTCATTGTGTTAATTACATTGATTCTGACTTGTCCGTTAATGACGAAGCATCCCCGGTCATCGCGGGGTTATTTCGGACATTTGATTCTCTGTTTGAATCAGGAGGGAACAGCTCATTGCTGTTGTTTCCCAAGCTCCCTGAACACACGCCGGGCCTCAGCTGTTTTTTGTTATTGTTCCGGGTTCAAAAGGTCACACATCCCGTTGTCTGTTACGTGAGCGCAGTCCACCGAAAACATTATATTTATCCCACAATTTAAGCTTCTGCATTTTCCAAATGCACGAGTATTATTCAAACGTACTGTGCGGTTCGTAAGCCTCGTCCCAAACGGTTTAATACGAATACGTGTATTATTACACCAATAGAAACAAATAACCGTAGCTCAGTAGGACAGCACAGGAGGCCCAGGTATAAAATGCACGGCCCGCCACTGCTTATACTTAATAGCCTGGCCTATATATCGTTTCCTTTACAAATGTTTATCAATCAGTTACGATCATCCGTAAAAAACCCTAAAATCTTAGGAAAGACACCTACGATTATCTATTCTGAGACGGGTTAAAAACAAGATTGACTCAAAATGTAATTTTAAGGAAGCCACATACAATGTGATACAAGGATTAGGAAATTACAGCTTGGAATTTGTCTGGCATTCTTGTATTTTCATCCATGTTGCATAAGACCAGTTCTGCATGAGTTAGAGTTAAAGCGCTTTGGAGCAGTTTTTTTATTTAAAGTGTGTCTGTCCCCTAAATTCATTCTGCACCGTCCGCTGCAGGATTATGCGCGCCGCTGCTAAAATTTCACACGGCCATTAACATCCGCTGTGTTTCTCAGTCTGGGGCTCAGCCTCTTCACACACAATGGTGCAACTGCTGGCATTTACTCCTGGTGTTCTTCGCCACTGTTTCGAAGAAGGAAATGATGGGAGTAACAGGCGAACCAGCTATAAAAATGACAAATTTCCTTTTGAAATGAAAGAAATGCTGTGCGAGGATCTAATTTATGCCAATGTGGTTCGTGTGGATTTTAAAAAACAACTGATAAATGGTTGGAAAGTTGACTCATAAATATCAAAAGAAACTTTAAAGAGTTAAATTTAAGGACGCAATCTGGTGTGGTGGTAGGTGGAAGAATGAGTGCCACTGGTGTGTTCTCGTACGTGCACACATGGACGCACATGTGTGCACGTGGATGACACTTTACACAGTCCTACCAATGGTTTTCACACTATTCCACTCATCTACAACATGGCAGCAACACACCAAGATATGCAGCAATGCACCAGCAAAAGGAGCGGAGACTGCGCGTAAGCAAACACGGGTGTAAAGAATGCAACATGCTCACGTGAATCACGGGGAAAGAATGTTTGACGAGGAAGGAAATGTATTCAACGTGTTTGTAATGTCTCACGGATACACTGGACATGAACATTCATTTTATTCGTTTCCAAGAAAACCCCACAAGGCACCTCAAAGTTTACTCATTGTACTAATGCAAGAAATTGGAATATAATTGTGTTTGAAAATGATAAGAATTATATTGCAAAAAATGCACATGTAATGCTTATTATATATTAAAATAGACAAAGACTCATTTTGAGAACATGTTGATGCACTAATACATCGTCAACCTTTTTTTTTTTACATGACGAGTTTACGGTCTTTACCTGTGGGACTCAGAAGATACCACCACCACACGGGCGGGGGCCGAGCAGCGCAGCACGTCCTCTAAGCACTGGACAAGCAGGAAGTGACCTAGATGGCAGCTCTGGAAGGTGGACTCCAGGCCGTCCTCCGTCAAGCTCCAGGGCTGAGTGCACACTGCTGCATTACACACCAGAATGTGAAGGGGCCTATGGGGGGGGGGGGAGGAAGGCAGAAAATGAAATTGATTGTAAGTGAAATCAAAGAAGACACAGCAGCATAAAAGCAGGATTTGTATACCATCTTAGGTTGAAGAAGAGGTAAGGAGAGACGGGGAGAAGAAATTAAAAAAGAAGACGGAACAGTGAGTAGCGAAGGCCGAGAAAGGAAACAGGGTGTCTTATTCCACAGTGTGTGAGACTTTAGAGGTCTACAGAGACAGAGCTTCAGTAACGCTGATATGATAGAGGTTTCCAGTGCTACTCCCCACGGCTCGACAGGTACTGTAGATGCTGAATACAGCTGGCTGGACTCCAAGAGCAACAACACATTGAAAAGCAATCTTAAACCGTTTCAACACACAAGGGTGGTGGAAGTAATGGGTGTTGATACAGGCTCTGTGCAACTACTCGGAGTCACCAAACACACCAACACGTCGACTCAGAGAGGCTGAGCCGAAGAGAGCCGATCAAAAGCAAATACACACACAAGTCATGATGTTAAAAACAACTGACTTAATTCGGGGGCCGATAAAAATAAACAATGCACACACACAGACACGCAGCGCATTCCCATTCTTGCAGACCTCGTGTGGGCGAGTGAGTAACACTCCCTGCTCGCGTGCCAGTAAATGGAGATTGCCGGATTGGTCAGGGCAGCGAGAGATCCTTGTCGGTGACAGCGTCGCTCCAGCGAGCTCGAAACCACAGTAACACAGCCGAACAATCCAAACACACCCCACCAATTTTTAATTTCTTCCATTAGAATTAATTATGAGGCCGAAGGCAATTTGTGTACCCTGTGTTTAAGACTGCCTACTGGATTAATTAAAAACTGGATGCTGGAAAATTAATGTGTGAATTGTTATGCCTTGCTATAATGAGCCATCCCATGCTATTACATAGGAGTGTACTGTACGATCACCTTCAGGCCTCCGAACACACACACAAAGGTTCATTAAAGAGCACAAACCTAGTCACAAGTCAACTTGGAGAATGCCGACCACAGCACATTATCAACAGAGCACACGTGAGCAGAGAGATATTGAAATTTTTCACTCACAACACAAAAAAAAAAAAAAAAAGGTGAGGACGTCTAACTTAATGGCTCGGTAGGAAAAAAGAAAATGTAAATAAGTGACGTTTGTGACCTTCACTTAAACCTGATGAAACAAGGTAGAAGAGTTGCTGTGATGTCAAGTTCTGCTCTCAGACAAACAAAAGACTTTGGTTGTTTTTGGCCCACTGATCCCCTGTCTAATAGAGTGTGAAGTACAGTAACATTGTGCTGTACAAGGCAAATCTCTTGGGTCTGTTAGCAATCTACAATAACACCACAGGTATGAACTCTTGACCTCACTTTTCAACCTTTCACCGTAGCCGTCGTTTTAAACCGGTCCTTTCGTCAGTTACACCTCTTCACATTTACATCTGGCTCATGCAGTGTGTGTGACCTTACACTACAAAAGAGCCCCGGTATGTCACTCAAAGTATATCACAAATTTATGATCAAAAACTCCAATAACCAACTTTTCTCTGGCCGGTAGAGCGATTTCCCCCACGCAGCTCAGATGGGCCTCCGGTGAGTCTGTTTGTAATGTAAAAGGCCTGTTAATTCAACTGCCCACCAGTTAGTCCCTCTCTCATAAGCGCAGGTCTAATGAATGTCTTTAATAGGCCTATTGCTGCGTACCACAGTCCCTCTTTCCACATTAGGACCTCAAACAACACTGTATGCACTGTGCAATCTCAGCGCTGGTCAAACGAGGGTGTTAACTACCAGACAGGGAGACATCAGTTTGTATATTTACTTTAAATAACCCCCCTGGGTATGACCCCTGACCTCCATTATAATGTGGGCCAGCAGGAAGAGATTGCCTGTGTGAGCTGGGCTCAGACTACTGGTCATTAACGCTGCACTTTATTGGCTACAGGAAAAGCGGCACTGGCAACAAACATATGGATATGTGTACACCTCTCATCCTGATCCATATTCAAACTCACACACACCAGAAGTGCATATACCTGAAAGTGATGCAAAAACACACAACAATCTGAGTGTTTCCGTCACGTGTATTTATACAGACACTCATTACACATGATGCGTTTGAAATTAGAACGGGAGAAATGCAGTTAAAAATAAAATCACAGGTGAAAACAAATTGCATGTGTTAATTATGGGCCGTTCAGTAGAAATTGTATTAGGGGCATTCTGTCAACGCCGTCCTCCATCAATTACATCCCAATGAAATTGCACTGCATTCAACAATATCAATATCCAGGTAATTTCATTTCAAAGGACAGGCAATTAAAGCAGAATCGGGGTCAATGGAACACAAAGCAGCGTGAAAGCCACTGACTAAAGCACTTAAAAGCAAGGGAGTGAGAAACGAGAGAAGGAAAAGAAAAAGACTGATTACATTTCACCTGTCAATGACACGCTGCAGGAGCATTATTGTGCGTGTGTGTATGAGTGTGTTTGTCTCTACCTGTTTACCAAAACTGTGTGTGTGTGTGTGTGTCCGTCCACACGCAGAACTGTCTGAGCGTGTGTCCGTGCATGTATGCACATGTACGTGCGTGTTGTGTGCGCTCGCGCGCCCCTGCGTGCGTTATGCCTGAAGACATACGTGCAGTAATAGAGTGGTGGTAGAGTCAGACAGCTGCCCAGTGCCATTCACAGCTCAGAGCTCCCAGCCTCCACTCTGCTCTATTCGCCTTCTGATGAGAATTAATGTACTCTGACGTCCCCTGGGACTCCCCCACTCCCCCCCCCCCCCCAACAGCACAGCTAATGAAGAAATACAACCTTGCCAAAATACTGAGGTAGAGAGAGAGAGAGAGAGAGAGAGAGAGAGAGAGAGAGAAAGAAAGAGACACAGACAGAGAAAGATGGAGAGACAACATGGGAGAGGGAGAAGGAGAGCGAGCCAGATGCAGATAAACAAATTGCAAAAAGGCATATGCAAAAAAAAAAAAAATCAGGCGAAGGGTTCTGGGGACAGTAGGCTTAAAGGGAGGTTAATATACTGCAGTGTGGATGGGAGGGACGCATGTAAGAGATGGGAGGGACTTATAGGACACAGGGTGAGGGAAGCCACCGCGAGGTTTGGCTGTGACCCAAGACACGTGTCCTGGATGGCCATACCCTGCCCCAGGGCTGCTATGGGCAATGACTGCCCTGCCTCTCCCCAAGGGGCTCCCCTGACACCAACACCCCGACACACACACACACACACACACACACACACACACACACACACACACACACACACCTGCGGGTGGATGAGCTGTATGGATGAGATGACAGAATACATGACCCCAAAATAGCAACTGAGCGACCGACCACGAGACGCAAGACACATGCGGTAAAAGCTGACCACCACAAAATAAGTGCCATGAAGTCTGGTCGTCTGTTTCCACCAATGTCAAGCAAATGGACACAAATACACCCACTTACTCCTGGGACCGTGTCCATATGGTGTCCATCGGTAACAGTTCGGTTGCCCTTACAGTATGGCGTATGTGGGAAGTAGTGGTGACAAATGCATTGGGCCTGAATGACAGACGAGTTTAGTCCTCATTGCTTTTCACTTATTTGTTTCCTTATTCCTGTGTTTCCCTCTTTATGAGTAAGTATAATGAAAAAACAGCTTGAAAGTTGAAATGGAACTGAAGGCTACTTAAAGTTAGCTTTGAATAACTGAGAGACAGTGTCATGATTTGTTGGTTGGGCGTGCTGCCATACATTTGATTAAAGACCAGGAGACTCTCTCTTTCGATGGCCTTTTAGAATAAAAAGGTTATTTTCAACGTGTGATTTTCAACTTAAAACAGCTACCAGGGTAGTGGAGGGACCAGGCTAATTCTGCTTTCAGTCCAAACACACCATTGCAACATTCCATCGAGAAAAAGAAGGTTATTTTAAAGGTTTAGGTCTACTCTCTTGTCTTACCAAAACTTAGGTAAAGAATCGAAAGAATATCAGAAAATATGAGCGAAAGATCCAGTTTAGTAAATGAACAGTTTGGTTTATACTCACAGTTTCTTGGCCTTGTAAGAGTCCGTAAACTCCCTGACACTGCGGAGAGAGGCCAGGTCGCACATCATGGCTTCGACCCTTGCTTTGTGCTGTAGAGACAGGAAACACAAACGCACAATTGTAATAACCAACAGCAACAGAAAAGCAACAGGGTCAGCACCGGCCAGTTTTTCTTTTACAAACTGCCACTGTTATCATCACTGTCAAGACATAAAAAAAAAAGAATGCTCATGAAGTCCAGGATCAAATGATAAAGCGGTGTTCTGTTGCACCCTGTTCAAAATGTATTTAAAGAGGTCTCCTCTGTAAAGATGAAGATGGAAGAATCTCCCCAGCTTGTGAACGGTAAACACGTCTGTCGTCCTGGAAGAACAAATGCTCTTCCTGAAGTTTCTATCTTTTCCCGCGCTTTAAGTTATTTTTGGGGGAGGTTTTCTTGATCAAAATCAAGGGTAAAAGGATAAATGATGTTGTGAACAGACTGCAAAGACATTTAAAGCAAATTTGCTAATTCGTGCATTTATGATTTGGGGCTATAGAATAAAAATAATTGACACTGATACTATTACATTCATTCAAACTGGAAAAAAATATGTGAAAAGTGCTGACACGTAGTCACAATCCTGTCTAAAGACTCCCAAAGAACTCTACACCATAGCTTTTGACTGCGTGTTCTCAGCACAGTGCGTGTGTGCGCGTGTGTGTGTGCGTCTCATCTTACACCATATGTTAGGAGACAGGGTGAGGATAGGAAAGGAGAAGAGAAAGATAAATGACTTAAGAGGTGAATGCATAGCTGCATTTACACACTGAGGAAGACGGGCTAAATATTCATCATCCTTTCCAACCCACTGTAGCGTTCTGCTGCGGGGCAAAGGCCTCAGCAGAGACGCACGCAGGCCTATAGGAGCATATCTCTTTACTAACAGCGTGCGTTCATGTTTATTTTTGTCCGTGATAAAGCACATCAACTTCGACCCTCTCCCCCCCGTCTTGCACTTCTCTACGTCTTCATCAGCAGAGGCTCCCCTCAACTCACAACCGAGGTTCAATCTCCCCGCAACATATGAGCTCACACGGGACCGCGGTGTACGTGTGCGTGCAGCGTGAACCAAGGTGGAGTGTGTTCTGTTCAGACTAACGGTCCATTAGACTCATCCCTCATGCTGGAAAGGGAGTGAGAGATTGCTCCCAGCAGGCCTCTGGGTTCAGCAGCACCAGGTACTCCTGATGCTACATCTCCCCTTCGTCCTGCCCGCCGTCCCCGAGGAACGCTGTCAGCTCACATTACACCCCGGAACAGCGTTCAGCGTTCCGCTCCCCATCCGCCGCCAACGCTGCCGCTGCTGCTCCTCTGTCAGCCTATTCCCCTGATCTGAACTTCCGTCTGTGGGCGTCATATGGGAATGTCTTTCCTCTGCGTGTCTGTCTCCGCAGAGCTAAGTGTACATGACACTCACAGCAAGGACGCTCCATGGAGCAGTGAGCACAAAGAAAACAGGAAAGGGTTAAGAGCGCCTTCTGATGGAAATGTGATTCTTCAGGCATTTTACAGACACCTTAACTGCCCCTGGGCGTATTTATGCATGCATACACAGGCGCGCACACACACACACACACAACAAATTCAGTGTTGTGACTCAAGGGTAAAACCACACTATCACACCATTATCTATGCCTGAATTATTCTCTTGATGCCACTCTATACCATTATATGGATGCTATTACAAAGCATTAAAGGGCTGATTATAGCTATTATAGATATGATTATAGGGTACCTGCTTATATGATCTGCACACAGCAGTAATCACAGGTGAGAGGAGACAACTGTCTCATTTAATGACTTGTATGTGCAGCATTTACACTCCTGGCCACTGTTACACAGTACACATACACAGAAATGCAGGTGAAGTGATAAAACGATTAGCTGCGAGAGAAACTTTCTGTCACCGAGTATTCAAACAAGTGTAAGAGGAAGACGTGTGATATAACAAGAAAACTTTATGGTAAAAATGTGTGGAAAAAAGTTGAATTGAACAGCAAGAAAAATTGAGACGGCACTTCCAAACAAGGTCAGGGAAGGCAGCAGTGTGGTAATTAACAGGTCAGTATAAGGCCTCCTCAACAGGGTAGCCCTCCATGAGTGTATGACCAGCAGAGAAGATGAGAGCAGGTGTCAGCTTGACGAACACATATCCCCTTCTCTGGAGACAGGGGGGGGGGGGGGAGATGGAGTAATGGGAGACCAGAGGGAGGGGGGGGGGGGGTTGAAGGGGGGCCACTGGAGCAAATCCAGCAGGGAGAAGGTGAGCAGCCTGCCTGCCCATCTACCCTCCCCCTGCAGATTGAAGTCTTGCGAAGAAAATAAAGTTTATTGCCTGGAAAGAGGGGGGAAAAGCATGTAAAATGCATTAAAGCGATGGAGGTGAACAATTAGACAGATGGCCAGGTTTTGGAAGGAGAAGAGGAAAAAAAAAAGGGTAGAAAAAGAAGGGAAGAACGCACGGACGCAATCGTTCAGGGTTTTTTATGAGGACCCTGACAACTCCTGGTCTCTTCAAGGGCGAAGGAAAAGTGAGAGGCAGCGAAGCCTCTCTGGTTAACTCCGGAGTAATCGCTGAGTGTGCAACACCACAGAGCTCGGCTTGGGGTGACAGAACCTCCCGCCCCCAGCTACACACAACCTATCGAAACCTCCATCGAAATGCAAAAGGCTAATTGTGAATGAAACACGCGTCTCGTGTAAATAAGCTTTACGGCTGGAAAACCGGGAAACTGCTGCGACTGCGCGTCCGTCTACGTGACCGCAACAGAAAGCAGCAAGGTCACCACACCGCGATGAAGATGTGGGCGTCGGATCCCTCGGCCCTCCACTCTCAGCCGTCTGTGACGTGACAATGGCCTCTGCGGCTTTCACCAGGAGGAGGTGCCTAAGGAAGGAGGGAACTAAGAGCAAGGATGGAGAGCAAAAGTGCTGCGTGAGCGGCGGAAGTTGGCCTCTGCAGAGGTTCTCCTCGTCTCTCCCGGTGTTTTCCACGTGTGTTGGGGAATGACATGTGGTCACTGCTGTGGAGACGGAGTGGGGGTGGGGGGGGGAGAGCCGTAATACAATTATAACTGGGGCCATCCACTCCAATAAAATGAAGAGGTATTAGAGCAGGGGAGCCCCATCCTGTTCAATAAGACACTGGAGCACTCTACTAACTCTTAAAGCACACACATGTAGGCACACTCACACGCGCAGGTACACACACTTCGCTGACCTCTTTAATAGCATAGCAGCCACCCCTAATGGACGCAAGCAAGTGGAACCGCCAAATAATACACTGTCTTAATGCACTAGGCTCAATCTCATCCGCCCCCCCCCCCTCTCCCCTTATCCTTCTCAGCCTTCCCTCACACACTCTAACCCCCGTTTCCCTCTTCACTTCACCACCTCAGCTCCCCTTATAGATCACCAATGCAGGGACAACACTTAAGAAATCAAAAGTACCCCCATATATACAAAACACTTACCCCGCAGCCCCCGGTTAACACCTCAGGCATGGAGAAGGATGGTGAAAGAGCCAGTGGGGAAGACAGAAAAGTGCACTACCTGGATAGGTCGATGCGGTTTCTACCGCTCCCTTTGAATACCTGGTATCAATAGAAAGCGACGGCAATGTTACACGACGGCATTTTCAACCGGCAGGTGCGGCGTTGTAATGGCGGTGAAAGTGAACGAGCAGGGAAGACACCGTGTGAAAGGGGCACCTTATAAAAGCAATTAGAGAAATGACTTTGAGCGCCTCTTCTTGCTCCGTGGATTAGAACAGGCCTCGGAGGGAGGACCACGGAGCAACTCACATCTCTGCGACCTTGTCTGCAACACGCCACACTAAATTGGTCATCAGATTTTAAGACTGTATTTTATCATAGATATATATTTTGAGCAAAAAGAAAAAAGGACTGAGGGGGGCGGGGGGGGGGCGGGGGGTGGGGGGCGGCTGTGGAACGTGCTGGTCGTACATCATCCTGTCACAATTATGACGTTTGTTCATAAATACCAACCAATCTCCTCTCCACCTGGCTAAGTCACATGCGCTTGTGCTTATGCACGCACCGTACGCCAACAAAGCAGTATGGACACACACCACGCACATGCACGCACATGCACGCCGCAAATAAAGAAACAAGACACATCTGGCTGGGCGCCCTACCACGGGTCTGAGGATTGACCTCCACACAAAGACAAAGAGCCCGAATACACATTCAGGAAACACGCGACACACAACGCTCCCCGCATCACAAACACACACAGACAAACAAACGCACGCGCACATAGACATCCACTTACTCACTGACACGCACACACACTGCAATTAATAAGGAGGCAGGTCTCTGGTGAGGAAGAGAAAGTGCCTGTTCAGCACATACAGTACAAGCAGAATATGCAATTTCCTCCAGTTAAGTCTGTATTAAATTGATTTCTTCTTTCTCTGACACGGACTGGGTTTTTTCCCCCCTAATGAAAGCTGGATAATCTACAGGTTTTCCCTTTCCTGAAATCAAGTTACAAATCAAGCAACTGCAAGGGGCCGATATGGGAAAGGTGAAGGAAGGACATGGGATGATTTTCCAGATGAGAAACATGGAGAATGAGGCACATACGCGCTGATACTTTTAACACAGACATCAGGGGCACCTCGCTCTCACACACACACACACACACACACACACACAAGTAAAAGCCAGGCCTCGGTTAAGTACTTGCCGACATTTACGTCCAGTGACGTACGAAGGCTTCGGCAGGCCATGTTAGTAAACACGGCATTAATGACTGTAATTAATGAAACACATTAATTAGTAAGCACTGCAATTAGTTAATCACTCACTCAGACCTGACAAGGACTCATGTGGAGAGAAACACTGAGCACGCTGAGCACAACACAGAGGGAGGACTCGAAAAGAAAAAGGGGAAATAATTACAGGTGGAGGAACAATAATGAATTAACTTCAGCTGGTAAAAGGAGCAATATCACAATATATAACTACTCCATTCAAATTCTTCTGTTAAAAAATGCAAATATATTGGTGAGTATCAGCAGCAATGTGTACTTTAAATAAACCAAAAGTACTCATGCAGACAAAACGGCAGTGTTACATTTTATATTATAATTATTAATACTGATGTTTAATCATGTGAGCAGAATATTAATGTTATAGCTCGTCGAGATGACACCATTTTTTACATTGTATACTGCCGTGTTATTTATTGTACAGTATAGTGATGTGTTGTATTTTATTTGCTCATTAAAAATCTTATTCTGAAATTAAACTGTTAACTTTGATTGTCAAATAAATGTGGTGAAATAAAAAGTACAATCTTTCCCTGTAATGTGGTGGAATATGCATCAAATGGAAATACGTAAATAAAGAATAGTAGAGTAATTGAGTACATTTAGGTACTTTCCACCACTACATGTAGTATGTTTTTAAGGCCTCACTGTAAATATCGTGAAAAAATTAAATCATCTTACAATTTGTACAAAATGTTGTAAAAATCATGATGTAATAATTATTTGCATTATAATTTAATTATTGTTCGTACAAATACATAAAACGGTCTGAATAGGGTTGTTTTAAGCATTTTAAGGAGAGGCGATGCGTGAGTGTGTCTGAGTTAAAGGTGCAAGAAGACTTTACGTTGGAGGCGTAATCAAGTCTGTTATTGACTTACTATTGAAAATGTTTTTACCTTTAAGAAGAGACACAGACAGGTCAAAGAGAGAGAAAAATAAAGGAAAAGAGATGAAAGAGCGTGTGAGAGCCCGAGACAGAGAGGGAGGGAGAGAGAGAGGGAGAGAGACAGAGAGGGAGAGAGAGAGAGAGACAGAGAGGGAGCGAGAGAGAGGGGAGAGGGA
Organism: Melanostigma gelatinosum; assembly: GCF_949748355.1. Taxonomy (NCBI): domain Eukaryota; kingdom Metazoa; phylum Chordata; class Actinopteri; order Perciformes; family Zoarcidae; genus Melanostigma; species Melanostigma gelatinosum. The sequence goes on from NC_136634.1 coordinate 14,278,028, forward strand.
GAGGGAGAGAGGGAGAGAGAGATGGGAAATGAAGAGGACAGGGCGGTCATCATAATTGCAGAGTTTGCTTTTCGGATGCAGACAGACCAGGGCCATGGGGCCTGAGGCAGATATCAGATTCCCCACAAACACACACACATACAAACGTAGCCATGCACACGTACATACCAACACACACACAAAATATTCCACAGCCAACGTGTGGAAGTGTTTTGTCATTACGGCAAAGGACAGCTGATGTCATTTTAAAAGTGTTTTGTGTGCATTTGTGTTCTATTACAGTGAAAGTGTGACTTGAGACGGTGACATCCGGCTTTCAATCCTAACAATGTTATTTTGGAAACCTGCTCCGTCTTTTTGTTTCTAACAGAGTGTGTGTGTGTGTGTGTGTGTGTGTGTGTGTGTGTGTGTGTGTGTGTGTGTGTGTCCTCATTTCTGACTCTGCTTCACTTCTCCCCTCCTTCGTCCAGCGCAGAGTATGATCAGATTTACATTAAAAAGTGATGGAGATTTAAATAATGTGTCTATGTTCTCAGAAAGACATTAAGAGATTTTCATCTTCCTCTCCTCTTCCTCTCTGTCTCTTCCTCTCCATTTCCTCACCCTCTCCTGCTCCTATCTCCCCCCTCATCTCACCCTCTCCATCTCTGCCAGATTCGCAGACAGTGCACATTTTCCTGCATGTCTTCAGTGTAACCGATACCCCTAACAACCAGGATTTTAATGCAATCCATATTGCTCCCTAATATTTCAGATCTCAGAATAAGCACTGGAAATTACATATTTACACCAAACTTATTTTGCAATTCTGCACAGGGACTTTAGTGTCTGGCTGAACGGCACGCGCAGACTTAGATGCTGATGATGTTGTGGTACGATAACAATATAGTGGGAGACCCTGTGCACTTATACTGTACATGCAACTTTCTATTTGCCGTGTCAGCAATAAAGCTCAACACATCGCAAAGTACAAAATAATGTGTTCTTTTCAAGTGTGTCGGTAATGTGATTGCTTTATCTAAACCTGCTAGTTTTACACTGTTTAATTCCTCCTGAAACACTTTGCATCATCTCGGTATCCGGAGGGCTGGTGAAGTAGAAGTGCATTTACACATATGTACACTGTTGTTCCCGAGCACACATCGCTGTACAGAGATGATGAATTAAGCCCCTTTGATTTGGTTACCCGAGCTCTTTTTCCATCAGCTTCGTAAAAACATAAGCATCACATAATTGAATAAGAAAAGAATCCGGCAATTAAGAAACATGGAGGCCTTTGATGTGAGTAAGTGTATAATAGGCCTTTTGATGAGGGAGTGTTTCACACTCCGCGGGGTCTGGTATGCACTTTGATTAAAAGCTCTTTTGTTTGGCAATATTCTAAACTGCTTACCATTTTCCACTGTCACAATAGTTTAGCCTGGAAACACAAGAGATTGTGCCTTTTCTTCTCTTCTCTCTGGGATAAAGTATCCGGTATAGAACCACACAGTGAGCGTTACAAGAGGAACAAACCAATGAATGGAGGAGCGACCGAGGATAAAGAGGTTTAGAAGGGGAAATAAAGGGCTAACAGTGGCACTATCAGACATAAAACAATGATAATAACCATTAGTATTACCATGTGGTAATTTTTATATTCATGAACGCATGAATTAGTTGTTAAAGCTCCATTTACATGACGTATCCCGTCTGTTGATAAGGTCATGTTGTCTTGCATTCTGTTCCACAGATTTGAATAATTCCCATCATGCATCTTTAGCCCCTTGTCGCCTGATAATAGCCTGAAAGACGCTCGTCCAACAATGTAATAAATGCATCACGTGACATCAACAAAGGTCGGGGGTCAGTGAGCCACCGATTGTCAACGGAGCGCCGGCCTGACAGAGGATAAATGATGCCTTGTAAACAAATTGAATTGTTGCTTTAATTCATGCAGTCTGATTAGATTTGCGGAGAGAAGAGTCCTTCACAAGGGAACAGAGGAGCGGAGGAGCGACAGCGAGGATGATGAATAAAAGAAGAAGAGGAGGAGAGGCAGTGGACGACGGGACGTGGACAGACACCTTCTCCCTCCATCAGTCCGTCCCACGACGTCTTTGGCTCCACCGAGGGAGAGTAACTACATTAACGATCCCGATCATCTCACAAGACTCTGCGTAGACGGCGAGTCGTCCTTTTGTCTCTCGGCTAAATGTAATCAGGTTGTGTTGTATTGAGTCCCTGCCCTGGCACCAGCCGAGTGACAATAAGCAGCAGACGGATCTGAATGCTATGAACTGATACGCGGACTGCAGTTTGTCTGTTGCACAAACATTTTGGGAAGTTCGGAAAGTGGAGCACGAAAAGAAAACGTACATCAGGGTAAAAACAGACTGAGCTCAATTAGGCAGCGGCTGGGGATTGAGGGTGGTTAAACGTGAAGAAATCTTTTGAAGAAATTTGTGTAAGCTTATTGAAAAGGGCAAATGGGAAAGCCCATCTCCTATGGTACACCCCATGAACTTAAAAAACCCAGAATGAAACATCAGTATTAAGTTTGCTCTATCACCCAAAGCTGCATTAGGTCTCTCCTCAGTTTGCTCCTTAATTCCATCAGAGTAATCCCACATTATTGCCCTCTAACAGTACCCTAAACGGAGAATAAAAAGTTTGCTCCCCTCTAGCAGTGTATTACCAGGAAACAACAGGCCCTCTCCTCATTAAGTTATAGATATAAATGCTCCAAAGCATGAAATTACCCCCGAGCCTCCCTCTCCAAATAACCTGGTTTGCAAACAAATGATCCGAGCACAAGCAGTAAAAGGCAGATTATTAAAATAATAGGAGGGATTTAAATTTGCATCCACAGAACAATTCAGCAAAGGACTGTGCAATTACTCCTCCCCCTCCTCTTCCCTTGTTCATTCCACCTTTCTACTGGCAAGCCGAGTCCCTCGCACTTTATTGTGTCCATCTGTTCTTTCTGAGAAACAGAAGCAGAGTTTGGTATCTTCAGGTGTGTGTGTGTGTGTGTGTGTGTGTGTGTGTGGTCATCCACAGGAGTGTGTGCACGTATCTGAGTGTATCTGAGAGAGTCTATTTACATGCTGATACTTTCTTATTCTCCTCGGCCCTCGCCCTTATTCTTTCTACCCTTACACTGTGATGAATATCGAACTTTATCTTGAGACAATAATAGTCCCTCCTCCCATGCTGGAGTAAATGGGGGCCGATGAGAGAGTGAGGTGAGCAGGAACGGACGAGGCAAAGGGTGCTCAGGTCTGCATTACCTCTGAGTTATGGCCACCATTTGCATCTCAATCAGCCTCTTTGGAGAGCCCACCACCTTGGTAACACCCCCATCACACCGCAGCCACCCCGGGTAATCAGGGAGATTTAGTGGGATCGGCAGCCTACCGTGGGCACCCCCTGGCTGGGGCTCGCAGCTCATTCCCAGCCCCTGGTCTCACTAAGGGCCCTCTGGGCCACATCCAAACACAGGAGAATGGCAGCACTTAACAAGACTGAGGAAGACCGAAATAGACGAGCAGCAGGAACAGGCCATAAAACAGAGGGAAAACAAAGCACCCGCGTGATTGTAATAGATGTTCCAGCATAGATGTCTGCATAGTGTTCTGTGCTGCTGCCTCATTATAGCAGGAGAGGGGGAAAAAGATAACAAACTTGAACTTGTGACCTTAAGCGAGAACATTTTATCTCAGAGTTGATGATGGCACTGACACCATCCCACTGCTCCCCTGCAGCAAACACGGGCTCGCTCTTACATGTAATGTGCACCCACAAACAAACACACACACACACACACACACACACATGGTGTGATTTGCAGATAGTGAATGCTCCACTTGAGAGTTGCTTCTCTAGTTAGCGCTGTCTCATGGCTGAACCCTGCTAAGGTATTATTACTTACACTCAGCCCTATTGATATTGTGACTCCAGCATCTGTTCACCTCCTTGTTACTGCCTGGACCACAGCCTCCTATGAACCTGCGTGTGCGTGTGTGTGTGTGTGTGTGTGTATCCCGGACCTCTGGGGTAGAGAGTAGTCACTGTGCTCAGAAGAAGACTCGAGGCTGAGGAGGCTAATAGAGAAACACTCGACACACCAGGGGCCTAATCAACTGCGAAGACGCGGCCCCATAGCTCCAAACCTCTCTCGAACACAAACGCTCTCTGGCCTGTCTCTCTGCCTCTAATCTCAGGGATACTCTGGACTCCACACTCCACGTCGCACAAAGCTTGTAGAAAAACAATGAGAAAGAAGACTGGAAACCAAACCTGAGCTGAAAACACAGACGGTTGAGGTGAGCAGAGCAAAAGACTCAACAAAAAGGGACACAGGAGGAGAGAGGAGACGGAGAGACTCAGAACGAGGAGCCGAGTTTCAGTTATCAGAATCAAATATTAGTGGGGGGGGGGGGGAAACTGGGGAGTGGGCCACATTAATCAAAGTGTTCACCTAGTGGGCAGCCATATGGCAGATCAGCACGCCAACAGTGCAAACTTGCTGATCTTCAGTAACGGGGTGCAATTAATTCCACTGGCTGCATCCATCTCTCCCTCACAAACTGAAGGAAAGGAGGTAGAAAATGAGGAGAGAGGACAGAGGAGGGTTTGTTATGACTCTTTACTCTTCAACTCTTTCTTCCTTTCTCTCAGGAGGAGAGGAATCAAACCCAGGTGATGAATGAGGTGGACACAAGGGCCTCAGGTAGCCGATGTGGTGATGGTGGGTGGAGTGATGGGGGAGAGGGGGGGCAAGAAATTAGGAAGCTGAGAGGACAGCAGTGGTGAGAGGGGATTCATTTATTCGAAAATTTGACCGATGCATTTGTAAAACCTTAAAATCTATAATTATGTGCGTGTTTAATTTCCCCACCAAGACTTGTTCATTTGGTGCATAATATCAGACCCTTGTCTGTATCTGAATCAAAAGTTATACTCATTTAGTGACGGCACTATTACTAGGATATTAAGGATTGCATTTCCTAAAAGTTTATAGAGGACAATACCCCTGGTCAGAAAATATAGCCTCGTAAATTCAATGTATTCAATGTAAAACACTGTCTGTTAACACTTCCCAACTCTACCAAAAAGCACTGCCGTGCCCATAAAATCCTTTGAAAGGTGGCAAAAGTTTATTTGAATGCATGTGTCAGAGAGTAACTACAGTTTTCACTCTGAGCAACTGAGGCACAAAAGAAATGTGCAGTTTAGCCTGTAAACACATTCTCAGTTAATCTCAAGACTGAACCAAATACAGTGTTTTTATCAGATATAAATTCATTCAAATGTAAATTTAAAAAAGCAAACATGATAATGATAAGTTGGATAGAGAAAGCTTTTTATGGGAAAAGCGGTTATGAATTCACTTGGTGAGCCGGCAGAATAAAGTGAACACACACACACACACACACACACACAAAAAAAAAACACAGCCACGGCTCTCAAACCTCTTTTGGTTTTATGTAAAATTAGCTTCTCCCCTGGCTCTTAACACAAGCTCATCTCCATTAGCCGCAACATAGTAAAACTGACTCCTGCAAATGAGTTGTGGATATGCATTCCCCCGGCCCTCTCATCTCTCCCATCCATACAAATATACTGCATCTGCTATCTCATGTCCATATCTCCGTAACTCAGCTCATCCCATAGGCCTAGTCACCATACCACCCATACCAATATCATAAATGACTGTGGGGGAAGCCTTCATTAGGGCAGCACCCCCCTAATCAGAGTATTTTCCTTGTGTGCGTTGGGATGGTGCTTTATGGCCCAAATGGGGCTCTGTTAATGAGGAAGTACACATGTCTCCATTTCCTGTCGAGCCAGGTCGGCAGTTCCTGTATCTGGCCCCATTATAATCACGAGGCTTTTTTAATAAGCGATATTCATCTTGGTCATGCATCAAACACCATGTAGACATACAATAACAGAATAAATGAAAAGACACACAGAATTAATTACACTAATACTCTTGACAAACATTGTGACACAGCCACGGCCGTTATTACCGACCTTTGGAGATGAGAGGAAATAAATTACAAAATGTGTGTCGGGAACTCATTTTAGATGTCTTTTATCTCTCTCAAAAGGGGTTGAGCTACTCAACGCACTCAAAGCAACATGGCTTTAAACCCACATGATGACAGCTGAATAATTGCAATGTCACAGTAAATGCTGTTTCCGTGTTCCCACACACTCTGTGCTTTTTCACGTTCTGCTCGCGGCCCGCTCACTCTTCTCGAAGCCCCGCTATACACCTCTGATCTCTTGACGTTGGCCATCTTCCCGTCCCTCCATCATCCCCTCTTCACTCCCAGGCCTCGTTGACATTAACCTGGAGCACTCACATTTTCCCATGGTTCTCCATGTTGCTCTCCGCATGTCAGAGCGGGAGGTTTTATGGCCCACATCCATCAGCGTCACATGCCAGGATTTATGGGAGATGGAGTCCAAACCTGATCGCTCTGAATCAGTCTTGCTGAAGTCGACCCCTGGGCAGCTGTGGGATGTAATGGATGAGCATCCTAGCCTCCCGCCCCCACCTCGCCTCTCTCCTCACCCACAGCCTGCACTCTCTTCCTCTCTCGTGACTTTTCCTCCCCTCTGCCCATCAGTCCAGTCCTCTTCCTTGCCCTCTTTGGCTCGTCTTGGTCCTTCATTCAAACCTAATGGAGATTTGGTTACCAAAAAATGACTGAGGCGGACTCACTGAAGGAAATATAAGTGCTAACCAACATACACTGACACGAGCTCGTCATTCACTGCTGTGTGTAGGGTTTTATTTGGGCTAATTCATCATGACACTGTGTTAATAGGCAGCAGTGCCCTTCAGAGGAGAGATGAGAGGCACCAATTAACTCTGTTCACAGACAGACCTGTAGGAATGATGAGAGTCTGACACATGACTCTGTCCTGGAGCAGCTTTGCGTTTCATCACTGTAACTGACGAAGGAGAAGCTCAGAGGATGATCAAGTAGAGACTTAGATCTCATACTTTTCCAGACAACTTTGTACTTCTACAACAGCTCTCTAAACTGCCAATAGGATTTAAAAGCATATTTTCTTCTGACTGAGTCCTCTAAGCCCCGTCCTGATGGTTACTGTTGATATGACTGTCAATGATGTATGCTTTATTGTTTAAGATTAAAACGTGTTAAAGCCAATATGACGCCATACATAGCGAGTTTGGATACATTTACTGGAATGTAAACTTTTGTTAAACTTTAACTTTTGTTAAAAAAAAAAAGAAGACGCTACCAACCCACTTTGTATCTCGGCAGGAGGGCCTCTAGTTCTGAAGAGTGAAGCAAATGCAGAAGTGCCTTAAACTTGTGAGTCCTGGTTGTAAAATGAAGTCTGGTTGTATAGAAGTCTATGAGAATATGACTACTTCTCACTTGATTTATTACCTCAATAAACATGGTAAACATGAGTTTATGGTCTCAATCGATAGTTTAAAGTCTTCTTCAATACCGCATGATTATGCTCCATTTACAGAGAAATCTTGTCTATAGTCCGATTAGCTTAAGATGAGAGGCTGGAGTTGGAGTTGAGAGATGTGTTACAAGTAGCCAGTTTACTAGCTAAATTTAAACCAACAAAAAGCTGAATCATACTCAGACGATAGCCGGTGGGTTCCGAGATTGCATTTCGGCAAGATGGCGACAGCCAAAATGCTGAGCTGGAGGCTTCAAAACAACAAACCAATGGATGATATCCAAGTGACTCCGTCCACTTCTTATACACTGTCTATGTATCCAACTCTTCTGTGCCTCATCTCCTGTGATCGCCTCCAGCTGACATAAATACTCCTGTCACTCTCATTCCAGTTGTCAGTCCGTCCGTTTACCTACCTGGTATTCCGACCCGTGAGTAGTCTATTTGTTCACTCTCTGAAGATCCGCTACTAACGATGCATTTCGTTTTTTCAACTTGCCTGCCGTACAGTGTCGAGCCTCGGGTTTTCACCTGTACGAGGAAGCCTTCCAGTTAGTTCCTCCGAGATCAACTGTGGTGTTCCTGTGTCGAGCCTCGGGTGTCACACAGACGATCCAGCCTGCCTGCCAGCCGCGGACGCGGACCGGACACTTCCCGGCTAAGATCCGAGCGGAGCGCGAGGACGCGCCTCCGTACTGACGTTTGACAGTTTTCCTGTCGGCTTCGTCTGCCGCTCCGCAGGATTAGCCACTTTCCGGCTTGGAACCGTGCGGAGGCGTGGAGACGCCTCCTATTGACTTTGTCCATTTCCTGTCTTTTCCCTTGACTGAGAGAAATAAATTATCGTGGTTTTGAAATAGAACTCTGCTGTCTGAGTCTGCATTCGGGTCCATGAACACACCACAGCATAACACCTACACATCGCTAAGTCACGTGGAGAAACCTGCCATTCGGGGGACAGTCAATTGACAGAATAGTGATTAAAACTGTCAACCAATCCGCTATAACAGCGTTGGTGGAACAAACACTCAGGAACGTTTGACGCATCATGCTTGCTCCTCATGGCGTCCAGCCCTCTGCAGAATGATTAAGCCGAGCCTCTGTGGTCTACATATAATGACTGAGGGAGTGAGATGTCAAAGGTCAAACTGTGTTCACTGGTTTACAGCAGGTTTTATTACAGTTATTTGATATATTTACCCAACCTGTTCACCTTCCAACCTGCCTCTATATAGAGCTGGTTATCTAAAAGGTGTGCACACACACACACATTTCTCAACTGGAACACACAAAATAATATTGCCCTGCGGCCCCCCCAAACAGGTCGGTACCCTAATAAAGGCTTTACACTATGAAAGAAACCCAGTGAGGCAGCTCCGACACCTCTGAGCCTCCCTCAGCATACACACACACACACACACACTCACCAGGGCTGGGCCTGGTCACAGGTCAGGAGAGCCTGTAGCTCTCCGTGGTGCAGGGGAGCGGAGCCGCTTGAACCTGTAATATGCTCCTCTCTCCCCTGGTGCCACTTGTTGGGGTTTTAGTGCAGGGGAAATTACACCTGCTTTCTAGCCTGAGACCAGCCCTGACACGAGGAGACTACTGAAACTGGGGATTACATTCCACACCGACACGTGAACACACCTGAGAGGAAGGTGGACAGTCAGAGGGAGCACATTTACACCCTCAAATCAAGGATCAACAAAACACTTGATAAGAGTGCTTTACACACATCATTAAAACTAGTGCCGTTTTGAAAGTATGAGCAGCCCAAACAGCAATAATTAACACCTGCTCTCCTTCCACCATCCCCACAGGTGAGCCGCCTCAGTATGAAAAGAATAAAGACTACGATCCAAACACATTTTGCATGGCATAAAAATAAAGTAAAACGGTCATGTATTCACTTCGCACTGTGCGATTAGGATGCACGATGCTGCTAACACTGTTCTGTAGGCCTAATCATTTGCCGATGTGTATAGGCTCAATCATTGGTTAGACGGGGAGGCCGTTTCATCATCGAAGCGTTCATCTAAAATGAACACAACATCCAGCCTACTCTGCAAGTCAAATGTGAGCAGAGATAATCATTGATATGGGGCAGGAGAGAATGAAACTAATAAAAAGGCAGTGTATCAAAGTATCGCAGTTAAGCATTAGTCACGTGAGGGCAACTACGCCACAACTCTGGTGTTCTCTAAATGAATCCCTCTCGTCCCATGCTTGATTTATGGACCTGTAAAAACACACGTTGTTTTTAATCTACTGCTGCCTGAATCTGCCCCTCTAATGAAATGTGGATCTGCGTGTGTGTGTGTGTGTGTGTGTGTGTGTGTGTGTGTGTGCGCACGGGTGTGTGTGTGTGTGTGTGTGTGTGAGATAATGATGTTTGGGCTGAGCTCTGATTCTTTGAACATGAATTTTCCCTCTGATAAATATGCATTCAGTTACACAGACTGATTAAGTTGTAAACCAGTGTTAACTCTGTGTCAAAGCACATACAAACACACACATATATACATACGTACATGTACATGCACACGCACACACTCGTAAATGCAGACAACTTCCAGGAAAATAATGATAGCCGTGCCTGGGGCAGGATTGTTTGGATGCCTGGAGCGGTTCACTGATATCAATTCCATGAGACCTGACTGCAGAGGATATCCTATAAACACAGGACGAGGCTCAGAGACACGGCCGTATCAGCAAGACACATTTTACAGAGTCAGGAATGATGTTTTGCACTAAAACGCTATATTTTGATTCTGGGGAAGAACAATTAATAACATAATAAAATCCTACATATATACATGGTTAATACATGGCAAGAATTAAAGATTGCCAAGTACCTATTGCTTTTTAAAAAGCCACTTCTTTTTTTTTTCTCAGTTTTTGTTTGCAAATAAACACATTCAACAGAGAATTCAGCCCATTCTTGCCCCGTCTCTTTTAGAGAGAGCACTTATATGTGACTTACGGTGTGAGAATAGTCGGACGTGGCAGCAGTTGTGATGCGCTTGTCTGTTCATTAGCGGACAGTCCCTCTGTCCGTCACAACAAACACAAACTGACAGCAGGCTACATGCATGCACACTGCTCTCCTGTATGTGAAACGCAATCAGACATGGAGGCCACAGAAATGCAAGTACGTTTTCACACACACACACACGTCTGAATATACTCTTGGTGAGTTATGAAAGATGACAAGCGACAGCATCAGACAATTTAAATCTCACAGAGACATCCAACACAGAACTACATCTAATTAGCCTATTGCATCTCCTATGAACTTTATCATGGGATCGGAGAGCCTGTGCTGATTTCAAACTGTGCTAAAGATGCTTTAAAAAAGCTCCGGGTAGTATCGGATAAATGTTATAGCCCGTTGCCAGATGGTTCCCGCATTCAACATTACTGTGTTTGCTTGTTTGGCAGACATCAACTGCGCCTCAGTCTATTTGGCTGCAGTTTATTGCGACTGGCTCATCTCCCGATTTAAAACATTACAGAGTGTGCCGGACTCGTCTCTCTGTGGTCAGCACTTCTCAGACTTCAATAAAAACATTCCGTGCTGGCAGAGAGAGAAAGAGTGAAAGAGATCCAAGCGACCTCTCACCTCTCTCATCATAAGAAGCCCTCGTCCCAGGGCTATGAGCCCACCTTCAGAGGGGAGCAAGAAGGAGTGAAGGATGAGAGTCTGTCAGGTTCAAACAACAAAGAGGTGCTGCCTTACACATCCTTCCTCAACCTGTCCCCTTCAGTGGCAGTGACATCATTTAAATCATTTAAATCCTCCCCAACATGACCTATGGCAAGTGACCCATCATTCTAACGCTCACACCTCCGTGTGAGACGACTGCGGAAACTGCTTATTTAGCAGAAAATACCACCCGGCTAACAATGTGATTTATTCAAAATTATTCCTCCATGGTGCTCCTTCACACAGAGCGTTTGCCCATAGTTCACTGTGGTCCAGACAATTAGGAGTAGGCCACACCTCTTCAGGAGACAGAGCACCTGGCTGTAGCAGACAGACATGAGGAGGAGGAGGAGGAGGAGGAGAGCCGAGCGGCGCACAAGCTTTCCACGACGAGCAGGAATAACTAAGCAGAGCAGTGAGGGAGAGTGAGGAATGCAAGCCAGGCACTTTAGGATTCATTTAGGTTCCCCATCTCCCTGGTCACTTTATTAGCAGTCTGGGAAGAGTGATGCATGTCTCAAAGCTATGAAAAATGCATAATCAAGCATTTAAATACACACCATGTAGATATGGGTGTGTGCAACGTGCATGCATGTGCACATACGCGTGCACACATACTGTACTTGTAGAGAGTATCACAGAGATGCACAATCATACACACACACACACACACACACACACACACACATAAAATGCTTACTACTGTAAAACCTCAAGGTATTCAACTCTTTCACGTTTAAACTAACAGTCTATACTACACAAAGCCTCCTTTAGTATTCCCACGAGCTGCATTGTAACAGTCACCAGTGTAATGTAAAGAAACCCTCAGTGGTGTATTACAGTAAATCCTATTGTAGTTCCAGAGCTTTGTGGGGTCGTTTGTTCGAGGAATCAGAGCTGGACAAATTTGAGGAAAAAAAGGGGGTTTCCTCATCAAATTTACATATCGCAATTCCACTCTCATTCCATCCATCCTTTCTGCTCTCTCCAGTACCAAGCCAATGTAGACTGGAGGGGAAGTGGGACCTTTTCATTCCCAGTCTACGGACAGATTCCAGGAAACAAACAAATAAGTAAATAAGAAGAGATGAGAAGGGCTCCCGGGAGAGGTGGACGCATGCTACTAATATGCAAGGGAACCGATTTGCACAACGCCTCATCCTGGAAATGAGGGGGAGCCGCCACGCCGTCAATGATTCAGTGGCAGCACCTGAGATTAGAGGAGAGGACTGGGGGAGCAGCAAGAGATGGAAGTGCAGGTGTAATGCCGGTATAGTCTTGGGACAATCGGAAAAGGGGCTCTAGGGCCGCTTAAGTACAAGCGTCGGCATCACCGACAACAATCTCCACTGGATTTATCTGAGCTTAAATAGTGGTGTGTCAGCAAAACCACATGCAAAGAAATGACTTTTGCCTCTGCTTTCTAATGAAAGAGAGTCCGCACCCCGTGAGGCATTCTGAACCATGCAACGGTGTGCATGCTTTAATTAAAGCAATGGAGAGAATCAGCTGCTTCTGTTTCGGAGAAAAGAAGCTTATGACATAATGTTGAAACATTTTAGGCAGTTGCGAAATCAGATCAGGAAAACAATTATAGAGAAAAGAAAGTTTAAAATCCTGCAAGTAATAAGACGTAAAAATGACTAACTATGATCTCCTGGGAACTCTGGCCGCAGAGACGAATGTTACAGACCTGCTCACTGACCTGGGAAATGGGTTGCAATTTCCTTAATCATTGTGGGAGGGAAGAGAGGAGGGGGGGGGGAGGTAAGCAATTGAAGGGTGACCAGAGGGCGACAAAAGTCTTTTGAGGGCTTTTTAGAAAAAATGAAAAAAGAAAGCGCCAGTGAGGAGAAGGGGAAGAGTGACTAAAAGAGCTGCATCCTGAGGCCCTGGAGGGAGCTGCAACCGACCAGGTCAGCATTTCACATGTGTCACTTCCTGTTGGCCTCAGCGGGAACTCTTCCTGTGCTAACAAGTGTGATTTGGCTGTTGAACGCATGTCACACAGTCATGCAAGAAAGTAGTTTTCTATACGAAACGTGGGACTTATCAACCAGAACTTTGCCTCCTTACACTATTGTATTTTGTAAGCCATGGTGCATAAACATACATTTTCCGGTGTGGGAACACAATTTATGTACGGACATCCTCAAGAAGAGACCGCCTTCTTTCCGCCTGTCTTTCAAGACCTTTCCCACCTCCGCTTCGTGAAAGTCCAGTCATTTCCCCTGATATAGCAGACGCTTGGAGAGGAACATTGTGTGTCACTGATTCTGACGTTACCTTATCCTACAGCATGAGAGGCAGCGAAAGAGTATCTACAGTACACACACATATATATATATACACATATATACACAGACATTTTTGTATTCCTCTGCTTGATATGGAAATCAGAGAAAAAAGATACACTCATAAATAACCCTTGACACAAACGTCTACTCAGGGGCCATATATTATATATATATTTATTTATTTATCTATTCTTATTATATTTCTAAATATCCAAAGGCTTGAATTGGCAACAATGGAAGTCAGAGGATTGTGCCAAAGGGTACGAGTGCATTCTTTGTCTGATTGTAATATCTAGCAGAGGAACCGTCTGCCTGTACGAGTGGCCGCTGCTTATCGGCTCTCAGTCCGCCGGTCTCGCTCTGCCTCTCTGGCCTGTGTTAATGTTGCTGTTTGACATTGCAAGCAGCAGGCTTTTTCTTTTTTTTTTTCTCCCAGCATCCTCAGTGGACAGTGGAGCTTTAGCCTAATTGGTTCCAGAGCAGACCCTGACAGAACTCTCCTCAGCGGCACACAGCCATATTAATACCCCCCCTGCCACACACACACACACACACACACACACACACAACAAAAACAAGCACAGCAATCAGTGACTAGCTCGCTAATTAACGCCCTTACAAAGCATCTCATTAGCATGTGTTGTAGAAAGGGGCAGTGGGGGAAATAAGCATTTTGGATTAAAAAAGGAAAGAAATTACAAAATAAGACCATGCCGCACGAGTGTGTATGTGTGCGTATTGTGTTCTACTCAGGGGCCAAGGGCCTTGGTTGGCCCGCTGTATCTCAGGGGAGTCCATTACAGCCCTCTGAGGGAGACACTGGAGTCAAAGATAAGCAGAATTTTAAAGGCAATCAGGAAATATAAATCTCTGGCACGCAGGCAACACTTTGGTTGTTAACCAGCAACTTAACCTGCCTGTACTGTGAGCGGAATAGGAGATGGATCGGTGAGGGTGAGAACACAGCATGCAGTTAAGTCATCGGGCAAAGGACAAGAGCAGCAGAGCTGGAAGATCTGGTCGCTAGAGTTACCCGATGGACTCTATATGACAATAATAACACGCAAAAATGTATTATAATTCACACAATTACATTTGTTAGAGTACATGAATCAAAGATTTTGGCTCTCCACACATATACCGGTACGCCTCGTCTCTTTGGTGCAAAACACCTTTGTCTTTCTCTTCCCATCTCCTTCCATCACTCCCAGCACCCATCTGCCGGTTAATCCTCTCCTGGTTTTACTGTGGCTTCATCACAGCCTGTAAAAGCAGCCTCCTTTGAACCCTATAAAGACAACTGGCATCAGGCTTATTGTAAAACACAATAATAAGGTAAATGTTTATCCCCTGTCCGCCGCTCTAAACTCCCCTAATGAGCCTGCTGGAGGGGTTTCACCTCGCAGCTCCAATACAGGGAGAGAGATAAAAAAAATGAAAAAGCCTGTTCTGCACAGATTAGGCCTGCGGTGGAGATGCAGCTGAAGTCCCATCATGAAAACAGTATGTAGCATAAACACAGCAAGAAACTAATTTCATCATAAAAGGTCAGCAAAAACACAAACCGTTAATACGATCTCCAAAGTGCCAAACAATCTATAATGTCAGGCATGAATGTGCCAAAGGTGTTCGTTAAATGTGTTAAATATAGCAACAAATGCTTTCCATTGGATGAAAGATGAGGTAGAAGTACCAGGAACCGAGTGCACCGTTTTCTGTGTACTGTAGCTGTTCCTGGCAGAGCACAGTGTGATTGGCTGGGAAGGAGAAGCCCTCTGACCCTGCACTTCCTAACAGCCAGCGGTTGTCCTGACCTGCCCATTATCCACCGGTGACCCCGCTATTATACCCACTGTCAGTACACGACGCTACGCTGAGCGGCACCGCCCTGCGCCGCAGATGAGCCATCACTTTCTCCTCCGAACAGCAGCGCCTGCCCGCACAGACGGAGAGTTAAGAGGAGGAGAGAGTTCAGAGTAATAGTAAGCAGGTAGCGCGAGGTCAGAGGTCCCGTGCAATCGGGACAGCAGTTCCACTCCTGGCAGCCAGAGCGGAACTCTGAGAGAGACCTGGAAGTAGATATGATGACCTTTTGTACAGAAGACCCCAAAATATACCTTCTTATCAAAATGACCTTAACGCAGGAGCATGGGAAGGCGAGCAGAGTCCATCCATCATTTTGAAGATTAATCCTCCTCTCTATTCTTCTCCTGAATCTATTAATAATGTCACCAGAGGGAAGAATTTGCGGCAAAGATTTATTCTGATATTGTGACTTTTATTCATTAGCCTATAACAGGGGGATTCCTTAAGAAGGAAATATGGCACGCTAATTCACTGCTCGTGCTCTATCTGAACTATACAGAGCTGCAGTAACTCCGTCCTTTCATTTGCTGGCAATCGGCAGATGTAACGCAAATAGGGAAGATTATCATTTACACTATGAAGTTCACCCATCATTTTATCTTTTGAAGCAACTCTAAGCCGCTTCCATTGGTTGATTCACAAACATTTAACAACATCGCGGGTAATTCTGCAGCAGGTGTGAAGCTTGAAAATCAATTTGACTCCAAAATCTGGCGCTTGGATCGGAGCTTTTCCTCTCTCATTTAGACAAAGCAGTTACATTAATAGATCTGTACACTGGATTTCGCACTGTGGAGCAGCACTAACAGCCCCAGGGGCATACTTCAATTAGAGACTCGGGTGAGTTTAAACACTGCAGATCTACTCTCGCTCAAAGTGTTTGTCTCCCTCTTTCCCTCCCTCTCAGCCCGTCTCTCTCTCTCTCTCCCTCTCCATATCTGCGCACAGCACTCACTCTCCTTCTCCTTCTTCCTCAAGTCCTGCTCTCTGTAATCAACCCAGTGCTAATGGCTTATTCTTTCTGCTCCAGCACCCACATTTCACTTGTTTATTTTCCCACACTCGTAAATCTGGAGACGCGTCACAAGCGCAGCGATATTAGAGCAATAATCTCAGGTAATTATCAGATGCCCTCTCTCACTGAAGTTTCTTCTCCTTTCCTGGAAAATGGGCAGTTTGTGAGAGCCTAGATATGAATACTTCTTCTCTTAATGAATAAAGGCTTTCTCTTTAACATGGGGATCAAATAGACATTTGGATCATTTATTTTCATGTCACTGACATAAATTGCACCACGCAATTTAATTTCCGCTGTTCACATTGAAGCAAGTCAGGAGTATTTTCATTTCTAGAGCCCAAACAATAGAGCTTTGCTATCTGAACAACATACAACACCACTATAGTCAGATTCTTCATTTGGTTCAGGAAAAATTCGAGGGTCTCAAAAGAAAGAAAGTGACCTCAGGAAGCGGCAGAATCATCACTTTGTCAGTGGGATCAATTCATGGCTGTCTCGTCAGGTAAATGGTTGCAATCACAAGACTTTCAAGCCTTTCGAGCATAATATTGGGGTTGTTAAAGTTCCACTCACCCACTCCTGCTGAATGACGCTAACTGCCTTGCTGGCCCGGGACAGGTTTCGACACGCCAGGATCACGTGGGCGCCATGAAGAGCGAAAGACCTGGCTGTCTCAAAGCCTGAGACATGATCAGCGAGACAGAGAGACGGAAAAAAAGAGAAGAATGAAAGCGAGCAATGCTTCAAAGATTAGTTTTTTCTGAAGATAACTTTGATTCTCAGAGGTTGAATCTAATGGGGCGTTGGGGGTGGTGGGTGGGGGGGGGTGCAAGTTAAAATCCCTATCAATTTTTCATATATAATTTCTTTCATTGAGTAACCCAGTGGTCTAGTCGAGGGAGTTAATCATTTCTCTCTGAAGTGATGAAACTGATTGAATTATTGTGGTTCAAGACGTCCTCCTCTCTGCTTAGATAAAGTTTGGGATCCGACTGCCAGCTCTCAGGAAGGTATCGCCGCTCACGCCGGTTTGGAGGAAGTTGTTAATAATGTCGGGAATCACACAGCGATGACAGTAATTATGAAAACATGGCTCGTGATGGAGGGAGTCAGATGAACAATCGAACAGACATGACATTCAAAGTGAGGCTCGGTGTGATATTTCAGCACATCAAAGTGCCTCCGATAAGGACGTTATCCCGTGAAACGGGGTCCGCGGATGCACACAGAATTTATCAGTCCAGGACTTCATGGCTCCATCCAAATCATGTAGTCACGATAAAACTGACAAAAAGAGGGCGAGAAGTTCATTTCTAAATTACAAGTCCATTTCCACCCATAGGTTGAATTCATTTATGAGATTAATTCTTTTTTTTTTCCTTCGCCGCATTTTTATTTCCTGTGACATTTACTATCCTTCAAAGTTCAACAGCACCGAAGCGGACTCGCACTTTGCAGTCCCACCTCCCACAGTAAATACAAGCCGCAGTCACACTAATGCTGCACAGGGCGAGCGTCCTCACTGACACACTGACGGGCACAATGACGTTGCGGCAAAGAGGGTCTGAGAGGCAGTGCGTGAGAGGGTGGATTAATATGAACTGTAATTAGATTATATGCCTTAATCTGATTTTCATTAGCAGCAAAACTGGGAGGCCTAATTGTGAGGAGAGTGTTGAGGACTAATATCTATTACAACTCAAAATTGGAGTCGGATTGGAAGCCCTCTCTGACAAGTGAAGCATGGAATTAAATTATATGACACCTTATTAGGTGTAATGGAGGGGACTGTGGCTGTGAGCGGAGATCATTTCACTCACAGGAAATGGAAATGAAAATAAAAACAACATGACAGAAAAAGAAAAGGGAGCGGCGTGACTCCCGGGGTAAATGTGCGCTTTGAGCAGCCGTCTGTAGAAGGCTAAATGTCACAAAATCTTCTCAATGTCATACAAAGTGTTCACTATAATTTAATCCAAACGCTGTAATGAAAAATAATGGTGGTGAACTCTGAAAAGCTACGGATGATTTTTTCATTAAGATTCCATATTTACAATGTGTGTAACAGAAACAATCCATAAGCCGCAGATGAGGAAAATAAAAGGATTACAAACTTGATTTTTTCGTTTAAAAGCTTGATTTTTTTTTTTTTGGCCTTTATAAATTAAACAAGAGTACTGGCTGCTGGTAAACAACAACACCTCACACTCACTTGTTGTGTGTACAAACCATGAAAGTGAAATTAATCGACGCCAGTGTTTTCCATAATGGAGAACAAATTAGAATATGGCAGCGACAACAGCAGCAGCACCAGAGCCATGTATTTCCAATGACAAATAACAAGGGCTTGACATTAATTGTGAAATAACGAGAGTGGCGGTGCTGTAACAGAGACTCCACGCCCTCTCACCCGTGTTGCCGGCGGAGAGGGCTGCACTGAAATGAGTTCCTGGTCGGGTGTACAACAATGAGAGTCTGTTCCAGCGTTGTACGCTGATGCTGGAACATGACGAGAGGTCAGACGAGGGTTTCTTTTGCTCTGGCGGATCGACAGACGCCACAAGCTGTTTTATAACACACAGGAGGCCCGACTGCTGCGCTGTGCTGTAATGATCTCTCAGGTTCTTTTGTCTAATCAGACAACGAGAGAGCAGAGCCTTCAGTGAGAACTTTTTTTCTTTCTTTTTTTTAAAGCTTGGAAATGAAGTTACACAATTCAGCCTGGTTAAAGCAGACCCTTTGCTTGTCTGCTTGTTCAATCTGAAGACTCACAACGTTACAAAAAATACAGGAAGTGGCTCAGCTATTGTTGAAAATGTGTTTTAGTGTAATGTATAAAAGGCATAAAAAAAATTGTGTAAAATGTCCATTAAGCAGTGAATGCTCTTCATGGTACATTAGGATCCTGGCCCTACTGCTATCCCCCAATAATGAGTGTGATTTAGTGATTTCACGCTTTGTTTGTCGTCCCTGCCCCGCCGCCCCTCTCCGGATCCCCCTCGTACACAGGTGTATTGGCTCAATGTAATGAGATCATTACCAGCCTCGTCAGTAAACGTGTTTATTTGGCAAACGGAGCTGCCTGCTCCTTCTCTCTCTCTCTCTTGATCTGCATCCAAAGAGGCATTTAACTAAAATAAGCTCCATAGTACAATTGGGCAAACAGAAGCCAATTCAGATCATTACAGGACCTGTGGGTAAACAGACATGGTTCCCACAATCCCCATTCGACAGAGCTCAATTTGTGCTGAGAGAAAAAAAAAAAACACGAGAGCAGCAGCGATCATGAACAGACTCCATATCACCCAAATGAATTATATGGCATTTTTAACTGCAACACACAACATCAAAATATGTTGTGTGTTATATTTCTGAAGCAATGAATAATGTGATAAATATGTGACTTGTAATTACACAGTTTATGTCCTTGTATCTCTGACTGGTTTAATTTGGTGCAGTCGACCTGATTTATGCATCG
The DNA here is from genome assembly GCF_949748355.1 of Melanostigma gelatinosum. Classification (NCBI taxonomy): domain Eukaryota; kingdom Metazoa; phylum Chordata; class Actinopteri; order Perciformes; family Zoarcidae; genus Melanostigma; species Melanostigma gelatinosum. The sequence goes on from NC_136634.1 coordinate 14,297,839, forward strand.
CAATTCATTGGTTGGTTTGCTGTTTATAACTTTGTACGTTTATTGAGGGGGATGTGGATCACGTGGAAGCTGCGGTCCCCCCTCCATCTCGTCCAATAATCACACTGCACTGTCACTTCCTAAATTCTACCCCGAGATCATATCTTATCCCCTCCTAACTCTCTGGCCGTGTCCGAAACTATTTACTATTTAGTGCACTTTATTTACCGTCAGCCATCTTATTGGAGTGTCAAAATTCAGAGTGCGAAATGCGGTAACAGTGCCCCTTGAACATAAAAATACCGTCCATAGCATGTACATTCATCAAGAGGTCAATACTGATGTTTCTCTAGAAATAGACAGGAAGCAAGGAGCGATGGGATAAATATGTCGTATACCATGAAAGTGTAAATACAAAGCAATAATGGGATGCTGCTTCCACTATTGATAAATATTAAGTATATGATCCTGAATTGTGTTATTCATGCCACCGAGTGCCTGTATCTGTGCATATATTTTGCAAAATAAGGCTTTTTCTTTCTTTCTTTGTATTATCGCTACTTTCAGTGAACAATTCCACATTTTATAGATGCAAATATTAAAGTTATGTGATGATGGAAAAATACTGATTCATAAGTGTTCAAAATATCGCTTCACAGCTCAATACATCGTGAAGTATTTCAAGACTTTTATGTAGAAAGGAGTGAATGAGTGAACAGCTAGAAACAGAGACTGTCCTGGTGCTGAGTGCACCTGTTCCTGCTGCTGCTGTGTATTTCTTGTCCCAAGAAGTGAGGAATCACACACACACCCCCCCCTCCCAACTCTTTCTGACTTTTAAGATCCCCTCTAATTTCCCACCATTAGTCCAATAGGAGGGAGATGTCACCCCAAAAGTGGGATGTATTGTTAGTAATTACAGCCCAAGGTTGAGCTGTTCCAGGCGAGAGCACTGGAGTGGTTCTATTACCCCTCCCTGTCCCCTTCTGCCTCCTTCCTACCCCCCCCCCCCCCCCCCCCTACTGCTGTCACACCATCCATGCAGCCTTATCTAGTGCCCCCTCCCCCCCCCCCCACTCTCTCTCTGACCCTCTGTGTCAACCTCCAAATCCCTACACAATCTCATCGTGGCCTCACGTCGCCCTGGTCACCCTGCTCCTCCTGCGGCCAGCCTTACCTGACGACCTCACACTGTGGCCGGTACACTCGATAAACACACATCAAGTCACACACATGCACAAGGATAAACACGGACCCCAGAGGCCTGCTCATGCACATAACTCCTGAGCATTGGGGGTATTTTCATCACTGTCATCAAACCCCCACCCCCCCACCATGTAACTTTCATCCCCTCATCATCCGCAGACCGTAAACTCGATAGGTCTATAAACTACTTGACTACACACAATAACCCAGTACCCTTTCGTTTTATTTTACCTATACAGCCTTTAAGCACATATATGTATTCCATCCTCTCTCTCTAACCACTTCACTTCTATTATATTAGAGCTGTAATCATTATTGAACCCTTCTGGCCTCCAGCATAATGCTCTTTGCATGTTACACCAGTTTGGGTCTGCATAGCAAATTCCATCCAAGGTTAATAAAGTTAAATAATTTGACTAACCAACCATAACTGGTTCTCATTACGTAGCCAATAAACACATTCATCAGAGACGACATGAAAGGCCCGAAGAGGAAAAGAAATGAAATAAAACTCTGCTTGGATTTTTCCTCAGTGGCTCAGTTCACAAGCTGACACAAGAGGAGACAGAGCAGGACACGGCCCGGCCGCTCCCCCAGCGGACACACACACACACAAAATACTATCAGACTGCTGGATATGAACACAGATGCACTCTGGATGTCGTCTCAACCGCACGCAGCCACTCGGAGACGCTCAGAGACGCAGGCGCCGCATGCCACCCTCACCAGGAACATCTTTTTATCCATCTAATTCCTCCCACTATGAATAATGCATTTCCCTCCTTACCGAGGCTCGGGTTTAACGCATCACCGCGCGGGTCTTTAAGGGGGTCCTTATTCATAAACAGCAGCGCAGTAAATACCAGAGCTTTGCAGCCAATTTAATGGCAGTTATGCTTAACAAATCTGCCTCAATCTAATGATCAGCCACAAAGCTAGGCTATGGGTTTAATCTGCACACAGAGGCTCCCCCGGCTCTGCGACTCACTGAATATGCTTAGGGATCTCTCCATCCAGAGAGAGGAGAGCACCGGCCTGACACTTAATCCTCCCAACACAACACTGGGATCAACACGAACATGGGACAATGTTAGTCTTTCATGAATAAGAATAACATTCAAAGTCCTAAAACACTGCGGAGACGATGCATAGAGTTACTGGAACATTATGGAACGCTCCTTTCCAGGTCCTTGCTGTTCCCTGTCTGGGTCTTTTCTGCTTCTTATTCCAGCACTGACCCTGACCCTGAACGGCATTACCATGAGGGATCTAGTGCATGCATTTAGATTGAGTAGAGCTTTGCAACTGCAAGGTATTGCTCCACAACAAGCCACTGTATCAAAGGGCAGAAAAAGTTCAGGTACAATGCTAAACATGTCGGCATAAAAACAATAATAAACAATGTGCAATAATATAAGTTGTGAGGAGCTCTAGAATTCGAAAAACAGTTATTATTAAACGCGAAAGTGCCCTTATTAAACAACGTTTGTCTGTCAGACATCAGATATACTGCACTGCGATTGAAATAGACATGGGAAATAGTTGTGTCAACATGGACATTATATTTAAGTGAGACAGAGGGTCAATATGTTATTTCTGACCGCTACTCAGCATACGTTATGCTGACAACATGGCAGCTGCTATAACAGCCCAAGAATGTCACTGCTCCCCAGGTAGGGGGACACATCTATATGTGGTTACAGGTCCCAAAAGAGATGACTGCATGTGCAAGGAGAGCACAATACCAATATAGTCATGCCTCGACAGAAAGAACAAATATTGTTGGAGACTCTAAACACAGGTTTCAGCCTTAAAGATAAGTGTGGGGAAATACACAATAACAATTTTACATTTCAAATTCCCAAAACAATGTGCATTTATTCTATATTTTGAAAATAAAGTATTTGGTCTCTGAACCCAGTGGGTGCCAGAGATATCCCGACAGTGGCCCTTTAAGGACAACTGTTCCATGGACCCCAGTAAATAACTTGGGAGTTAGTTGATAGGAGGGGAATTAGAGCCAGAGCAGGAGTGTGTAATGGGGATGGATAGGAGGCTCAGGCCTGGGTCAAAGCCGCTTAGGAATCAATGCAGAGGTACAGGTGTACAACCACAGGTCTATAAGAGTAAGAAACCCTTTAGAGAGGGAGAGAGGGAGGAATAGAGGGGGGGGAAGAAACTGTGATCATTCATTTCCATTATCACAATTACAAACACCATTCAGGTTGGTACTGGTTTTTAATTTACAAAAGAAAGCCGAGAGAGGAAGACTGATGTTGTGAACCGAGCGCAGTGATCACGTCGGCAAGACGAACCGCATCACCGTCTCGCCTCCCAGCACGACTGCAAGGAGCCTCAAAGCTGCTCACAAAACCAGACACTATGACATTTCATGCATAAATAAACTTGTATATGTGCATTTCATCTCCACGTGCATTAAGAACTAAATCAAAGAGCTGAAATGTAAATTTGCTAATTAAATAATATCCCACCATTAGTACTAAAAATGTCACATTTCCTGTGGGGGAAATAAGCACTGAAGAAAATGGAAATAGCCTTGACACTTGGATTAAAACACTATTGATGCCATTAAAATGCTAAGTGGGTCCAACCAATTGGCATAACCACATTTCACTAGTGGAATGTCAAAGGAGCACACGAGTAGTAGCAATTACTATTAGAATGCTGTTAATTATGGGGGCTGCATATTTAATATGTGGTAGAGTAAAACAAAGGTTATGTTAATATGGGTTTATTAAGTATTCACACACTGTAAAAATGTCTGTGCGTCGGAGCTATTTGATGCTTTCTTTTGAGAAAAGCTGCTTTTTTTTCCAGATGAACAAAGTTTCATAAACTAAATACATCTCAACAAATCTTAAATGTGGATTATCGTTTTCATTATATAGTTTTTAAACTAAAGGCAAAAACCGGCGCATGTGAAGCACTTAATATGATAAGGTTTTAATACCCCGACAGCACCAACGGCGTGGACCTCCTGTGCCCTCTTGTGGTGAACATTACATGACATTTTCTCATCATCTTCTTTCATCCCCTTTAATGGAAAGGCCTAATCATTTTGTTGAATTTCAGAAGCCACAATATTTGAGCAAATGTTGTGACAGTGTGCCTCAAACGTTCTCTAAGATAATGATGGAGTCGCAGTGACTGGCAAAAAAAAAAAAGCCATTTCATTCAGCATTATCTTATTCATTAGAAATTCAAAGAGGTACCCTTTACATTTGATGATTTTTTATTTATTTTTTTTGGGGGGGGGGGCATTAGTCTACTGAAAAAAATATTATTTTTTTTCCCCACAACATCACACCAGAAGGAATCGCTGTAGTCATTCGTGTGCAAGTCAATACCTGAGAAGGTGAAACATCGACACAAATGAATTATTTCATTTAAACATTAAAACATTAATTGTTTAAATGTTTAAATCTTTCATGCAGCCTCTCCTCAAGCTCTCCGTGTGCAACCACAACATTCAAGTTTGATTCATCTGACTTTCCTTCCATCTTTGCCAATTATATTTTTGTACTTTGCCAATGCCACACGTTTTCTGATTCTGATTGTGCTGGTTATTAGTAACCCTGCTTGTTACTCTCCGATTTATACGTTGGCATTTGTTTTTTTCATAATCTGTATCCTGGGTACAAACAATAACTAAATGTTTGTCTGTATGAATGTTCCATGATCAAGACTTCCTGAACCGTTTACTACACGGCAGCCTAAAAAACAGAGTCTGAGTTCAGTTCAGTTGAGAAGACAATCAGAAACCTGCAGCTTGTGTATTGAAGACGAAATTCATTTAGATTGTGTCTTGTGTGCTGTAAAAAATGAAATAATGACATATCTTAATTATAAGGAACATACTGTATATGTGTGTTTGTATACTGCATGTTCATAATAATAACATTGAACTGTTTATAGTGCAGCAATTTAAAATCATACATCAAGAATTCAAGACAATAACATTCCGATAAGTATTCTTTCTATATGACTCCCTGAACGTGCACATAGATAAATAGATAAATAGACAGATAGACGGAAGAACATCAAGGTCAGGAAGGCATTTAAGTTCAGTGTGGATCCCCCGGCTGCTGTAAATCTGCACTACAGTGCTGCACCTCTTCATACACACACAGCAATTACACTGATGTGACTTTCATTGGGACAAAGAATTTGAATATAAAGACAATTAACAATTTTATGTTTATTTCATTTCCCTCATGCAGTCATTATCTATCCCGAACAAAGCAGCGAGTCTGAATAAATGGCCACTACTTGTGCTAATTTAAACTAAAGGAAAGGGGAAATACATTTGTTTCCACACCATTATATAGTGAGCAATGCATTTGCTGGCTACAAATGGACACCATTCATTACAGTTAACAATGACATCCAATTCAGCCCAGCTAATGAACTTCAATACAACCATGTTCAGTATTAACGAGTGATTTGTTGAGTCTAAGTGTATCATTTTGGAGGCTAATGTTGATGAATGTCAAGAGATGGGAACTTGCAGGGAGCAGAGAGGCTCTTGTCGAGCCCCCTTCCACTACAGTGAAACACCACCCCCACCTCGTGGTATCATACTGGAAGCACACCTTTACTACAGACACACTGATGTTTTTTTTGTACAGCGATAACAAATCATTGAATTGGTAAACATATTACGGTTTTATGATGCTCACCAATGCCAGAGTTGCCTCCAGTAATGAGGACAACCTTGTCGGAGAAATCCCGACCCTGCAGGATCTCCAGAGCAGCAGTGTTCCCATCATACCGCTTTGACTTCACCACCACATCCTCCACTGTAAAGGCCTGCCGCGGGTCAAAGTAGGTGGTCCGCTTGTTAATGTGGCTGAAGAATGACAGAGGAAATAGGATGTTATAAAAGAGAGTTCATCCAAGATTTGTACAGTTCAGTATATCCTGTGAGGCCAAGAAAAAAAGCTCATTTGTTTCCTCTATTAAGCAAACAGAGGTTCAATCATCAAACTACTTACTCGACATAAATCATCTGTCCCTTTTCATCCGTTTCTTCCTCCCAACCATACGGTAAATCTGTGGGAAAAGACACATTTTCTTTAACAGCCAGAATCCATAAGAACAAAACGAATATCTTTGCCGCTGGTGACGGTTACATTACAACAACAAAGTTCGTGAAAAAAAAGACACAAATCCGCCAAATCCGATGTTTGTAAAGGTACGGTTAGAACACCATTAAATACAACCAATTTGAATATGTTCCCATATGCCTTGCGTTTATGTCTGGCCCTCAAGCAGATATAAATACGTGTAAAGACCCTGAAACACTACAACAAACCTCCAGCACAACGTTTTTTCTTTCCTGTCTTCGGGTGTTCCCACTGTGTCTTCATCGCATCATGGCTGTTACACAAAGACAAAAGAATTTTGGTAAAAAATGACCCAACCTTCTTCTTCACTGCATGTCATTTATTTATCGATGTACTGAGGACACACATTGACATGGTGTAATGTGGCATTAATGTGCCAGATTTAGCCAAAAAGGTTCATTTTCATCTGCAGCAAAAAAACACATTCAATTAAGTACACGGCGTAAATGAAACACAACCAAATAAATCTGTTATAGAAAAGGCACACAATCATAACAGCAGATGAGACAAAATATTACAAATGACTACAAAAGTGTGAAATTCAAGAAACACCAAGGACACGTTCATACAACAAAACAAATATGTCTAATATATCAATGACAGACATTGATGTAAAGAGAAAGATAACATGCAAATACCATGTTGGCACTGAAATTCTCCAACAATCATGATATTATCATTTCTAAGTAAAGAACCATTCTCTGTCTACTTCCTGTCACCACGAGCAGCCTAGAGCTCTGTCCCACCACTGATGAGGGTTTCAGGATTGTATATTCAAAGTGCAACTCTATCACGAAGTTATGCCTCTCACTTCACTACAGTACTTCATACTACTGCACAGTCTTCATAATAAACATCTTGCTTGCACAAATTGGCACAAAACCTTCCAAAACGTGCGCCCATGGACTCCATGCCATCGTGTCAGACATCAGAGCTTATCTGAACTGGTGTGTTGGCTGCAGGCTGATAGCACCTACACGTGCCTTTGCTCGTGAACAAACCTGAAGCTGAACATGTATCGGTGGTGATGACATACGATGAAGGATTCCACTCACTTGGCATAGTAGACCCAGCCATCTTTCGTAGACCTCTCTTCCCATCCGGGAGGTAACTCATCCTCACTATCTGTATCGTCCATGCCTGCGAATTTTAGAGCTGCCATAACTCACACTTTTATCTCGTAAACGACGGAGCTACGAACACGAAGCCTGTGAGGAATATCTGGAATAAAATAAATGAATGCAACTGTGTCTGAGCTGAGAATTACCAACACAGCACTTCACCGGGGCACTTCCGCAATAACACGCGGTGACGCAGGCCGAATGGCCTTTTGGGAAATTGAGGCTGAACAAACGTGCGTCATGCGGGCTTTGAGTAATTGAACTTCCTTTGCAATTTTAAAGATGGAACCGCATTAGTTTCAACCAGAGAGGAACAAATAAATGTAGAAGAGATGTAGCACTTATTCTAAGCACAATTATATTCCTTTTGATGTTCTAAATGTACAGGACAAGACCAAAGGCAGTCTGAACTGAGCACTAAACCCATCAGCACCATCAGGACACACTCAACATCCAGAAATAATGACCAAACACAAGCCACAGAGCAGGCCTTTACTGCCTCCAAATGGCACACGTAAAAAAAGTAATCAGAGTAAAAAAAAGGGGAAGATTAATAGCCTTCCCATTTTATATAAACATTTTATATAAACATTATATATAAACATTTTGTATAAACATTTTGTGGAAACATTTGTATTTTATATGTTTAGATTTTATGTTTGTGAGAAATGTGTCTCTTTATGTCTTTAAAAACCAGCTTTCCTTAAATTACTCCTTGATGGAAGAGTAAAGATTTGCATTGATTTGAACTGAATTAATTTCATGAGTATTATCATTAGTATTATTCAGTCTGATAAACCACTGACTAATATTGCACCTGCTGTAAGACATAACCAAAGAAATCGATAGCCATGACCAAGGTCTGAAATGAAGTTTCTTCTGCACCTGCCACTGAACAATTATATTTGATGTAACCCTAATCTTTGACTATTCTAATTTATGAATTGCTTTTTAAAAAATATCAGTTTTGAAATTAAGGGAAAACTACCTGCCAGGTGACCAGGAATTCGTACCCGCCACAGCCAACATTTACCCTGTATTTGCAGGTGCATGCAGGTGCTAATTTCCTTCCCTGGTCATGATAACAGACATATCCCATTCAAATCTGATGCCTTTATGGAGTATAGTCTGTAAGGCAAAACGTTGCAGCAGTTAGGGCCACCTAAGCATGTACAAAGAAGCTTTATCCCGCCTCTGCTTTGTAGCTTGCCACTTTCCCCCTAACACATTATAAAGAGTGGCAGCATTGTTCCGTATCCAGAGTGAAGCTGCTGGCTACTTTCTTCCCTTCCATTTGTGCAACTCCTGTTTGTTGGTGTAGTGATTAAACTATACTGCTTTAAGTAAGCAGTTTCTGTTATCGCTGCGGAGGACAGGGAGAGTGGTCTATATTCTGGCTGGATAATGACTTCCAGAGAAACTTGAAATATGTGACACTTGCATGCTTTATTCACTGACTTTGAAGAATCTGCTGACACCTGGTCAACCAGGCACGTGGTTTAGTATAAATGCCTGCAAAGATGCTTACTTTCTTCTTCCATATTGCAAGCAGAGTCTGGCAGTTCCTCCAGTTCTAGTTGTCCTTCTCAGAGAACGACCAATGAGCTTCCCTTGGCTACTATACCTAACTCCCCAAAAATGTGGAGCAGAGGTCAAGTTGCTGATTAACTAAAGCATGAGGATCTTGCTGTTATCTAGATGACTTTGCCATGATGGCACAGTCACAAGAATGTATGATATTTCAGATTGTGCAACTGATGCATAGCTTAAGACAATTATACTGGCTGGAAATACACTCCTTGACCTGGCAAAACAGTACTGCACCCCCAATTACTGTTCACCGTGACTGTTTACGTAGAAACAAACGTTGAGGGACTGACGAGCCACGTCTTCAGAACAGCGCTGCCCAACAAATTCCTGCCACTCAGGCTCCTGTCGTGTTATGCTCTGGGTCTAAGACATAGACAACAAAACAAATGTTGTTTGCTGATATAATCTTGACTCATGGTCCACTTTCTTTTTTCCTGCAGCTTTCAGCTGCATCACAGTCTTCATCGACTGATAGAGTTTGTTCAGTTTTCCTGTCAAAATACTATTTCCAAGGTCACAAATTAACTCTCACGCTCAATGTTATGTAACACAAAAGATGCATATTTCTCAAAGCAATCAGGTGTTCAAAGTACTAAGTATTGTACTTTCTCAGTATGAATTTTATAATACTTCTACTCCATGCCATTTGATTTCAATGGGTAATGTTGTATGTTTTACGCCAATACATGTATCTAGCAACAATTACTAGTTATTACATTAAGATTTGACATAAAAAACAAAAGCTTATAACATATTATAGATTGATTATAGATTCAACTATCCAACAGTCTAGACATAATTAAAATTAGCTCCACCTCCAGAGGCTATAACATTAAAATCAGTGTGAATCAAATATTATACAAAGTAAAATAGACAGAGGCCACTCTGTTGCATAATCAGTACTTTACCTCAGTAAGATATTGAGTGCATCATCTTCTATTCCTAAACTGTGTGATTGCTGCTTTTGCTGATGTAAAAGATGTGAATTTTTCCATCACTGGCCAATACGCTATAAATACCTACAGTATCTGGCTTCTTCATAAAGACCGTAAACTTTATATGCGAAGATATAGAGGATGTGACAGAAAGCCTAGAAACAACTGCACTTATCTAAACATTTAAGATGTAGGGAACCTGATGGTGTGTTGTCATCATTTAGAACTGATTCAACTTGGCACAATGGTTTCATCAACAGATTTGCTTTAAGTTAATGTGATTGAAATGGGCTTCATCGAGAGGAATAAAGTGTAATGACATTACTTCCCTCTGTATCCTCAGCCACAGCGCATGCCCCTGGCAGTAGAAGGGGGAGGGGCTAGGAGGTGGGCCGACCAACTGTAGCCAAGTGTGTGTGTGTGTGTGTGGTCGTCTCAACGTTGCACGAAATGTGTCTCCTCTCAGCAAAGACAGAGTAACGGGAGACGTGCTGATCAACGGTTTTTCTTTCTATTGAAAGTTTTTTTTTTTTCTCGCCTTGACATTGTGTCGATATTATACTCTGCATATTAAAACATTCCGCTTGTAAAACGCAATATTTATTAAGAGCTGCCGACTTCGTTTCTACCAAAGAGTGTCCCCTCGATGAAGCGCTGCGATGCCCTCTGATTTTATATCCCTCCTTAGCTCGGATCTCGACCTCAATTCCCCCAAATCTCTATACTCAAAAGGTAAGATTTTTTACTTATATACACGCTATCAATAGGACACCGACCCGGTTGTCCTAGTTAGTTCACCTCGAAGTATTACGAATGTCTTGATCGCTCCCGTTAAGCTGCTAGCTAGCAGTAGTTAGCTTCTTTTCTGCTGTTAGCCGACCAAGCTAGCACTTAGTTAGCTGCATTTGGGCTGAGCACTGGCGTGTACCTGGTTGGCTAGCTGTGGCACATGCGTGGAGGACCATGATACGTTAGGCTGCTCGTCTAAATATAACGGTGATACGAGAGATCCCATCGATACGATACGGTGTGTCATTAACTAGCGGTCTCGTCTGATGGCGAGCATTAGTACTATCCGCTAGCCACAGTTACGTGAGGTCGCTTTCCAGTCACCACATTGTTCATTGGTTTAATGAACTAAAAGTCATAGTGGGCTTCTGCGGAGGTGTGTGTGCATGCGTGTATAGTGAGAATATGTAGTACATGCATGTGGTTTTTGCGTATCCTCCTGGTTTAACGTTAGGTGGTTGTGGTTTAACATCATGTGTAGAAGTGAGACAGAGTTGTCTCTCTCATACTCTCTGGTTTCACGGACAGAATGAAAGCTCCGGACATGCCAGTGTCCCTGGCAGGATAGAGGGTGCTGCCACTGGTGCCACACATTTAATCTATAATACGTTCTGGACACATGTCTCACACACTCTTGTTTTATTTTTAGGAGGGTGTTGCGACATCAATTAGGAGCTAGGCCGTTAAGTCTGAGTTGCCAGCTGGGCCGGTGGATTTGTACTGGCTTTCAGCAGCACTTTGTCTGCAGGTTGGTTTCCCTCTCTGTTACCAAGCGTATCAACTCGATGTGTAAGGACACTGTCTGTGAATCTGCCACTCAACACTGGCATCTATCATGCTATTGCTTATTCATGAGCCAGCCTTGTATGCTGTGTTGTTGTTTTTCACTGCTCTTAAAGTGGTAACCTGAGACTCACAGATTTATACATTATGATGGGACACTGACTGACAACAGGGTTTCCTGTTGTTTGACCACATGTTTTAGGTGTTGTCCACATTTTGATGGTTAACAAATATCATTTATACCGAATACAATCTTTACCTTCCAGCTGTCGGACCTGCTGTTCTCACATTTGTCTCACTGCTATGTATAGGGCGCTCATGAGCTAGCAGAAAGCACTGCTATGTGACCCTGACATGCTCAGTTGAGCCTACCATATGGTCACACTGTCTCACATGTCTGTTCAGTTGTTATTTAATTGTGCCTGAACTGAATGTATTCATTTCAGTGCGTTCATCCATTAGGCTCCATTTGCTGTCAGTCACCTGAGACATATGAGAAGAAATGAAAGTGCCCCCTGGAAATAATCCTTTCAAAGCAACGCTGCCTCATAACTTTTATCGACACATCCATGTCTATTTGTTTATTGTAAGCCAGCACAGTGGTTCCTCGGGCGAGGTTGACGACCACAAAGCTTGTGTTTTTAGAACGATCAACATACTTGTGACATGCATTAATGTAGATTTTATGCAAATGTGAACTAGATGTTCATAGTAGTAATTGGGTTATGTCTTAAGCTGGAACCACTGATCTGGTTTATCGGCTCGACATAAGCAGGATGGAGAACCAAATAGAGTATCTGTAGCCATTCATTGGCAGTATAACTCAGTGTCAAGGTAAACAGAGATGGTGTAAATATAGAAAAATGGCGTTCTTTGTGTGCAGGGAGGAGCTCGTTGTCTGCACTCTGGCTTGAGCGTGTCGTTACGAGTTCAAGAGTGGAATTAAAGGAACTATTTTTGGGCACTGAGACACATTCTCAGTCTGCATATTTTTTTCATTTGCAACAAAAATGGAGCCATCATGTATTGTCTATTCATCTGTCACCCCCCCCCCCCCCTCCCTCCCCTTAGCCCCAAAACAGCTGCAAAGAATAAAAATGGACTGGTGACCTTGCCATTTGGCAAAACCTTTAAGGCATGTGTAATGTGAGCGGTGCATAACTTTGAGATGATGTAATTTAATTGTCCTAAGTGTATGTTTAAATCAGTCCGCCCCCTGTGTTACAGCCTACTTTTTTGGGCATGCTCGGTCAAGCCTTTAGAGCGCTGCACATAAACTGTAGAGATGTCATCTGACTGCTATAAAAGCAAATGGAGACCAACACTAATGTCCCTGAACAGATCAGTGTCACGTATTTAATTGGGAACAGTGAGAAGTTAAACTTTATATTTCTATTCAACTGAGATTTACGAGTAAGGTGATCGTTGTATTTTCTCTTGATAATTAACAATGCAAGAATGTGTGTCTGCCCAGGGTAAGCACCTCGTTCTGTCCATAAAGTAAGAGAAGGTAGATGAAGGGACTTTGACGGTGTTGAATGTTTTCATGTAGATGGATGGAGCTTTTCATTAAAGCACTTTTTGAGTCAAAACGTAATTCGACACATTGTCTCCAAACACTGTTTTGCCTACTGTTCCCTCCCCGACCAGTCGGGCACATGCGTGAGTTGGAAACACTGAATGAAATGCAGACTGCTCATTTACATTTGGGGTAAATCATGTATGCAGAAAGAAGGAAGGTGTAGCAAATGATTAATGACTAACATGTATGCCCCATTTAGACCAGCACGGTGACATATAGTTTAACCCAGTGTCGTCTCCTTTTGACCCGTCCATTGCCTGTCATCCAAACTAGATGCCAAACGCAGTGAACAGGCATTTCTGTTCTCTTTATTATATAATATAATTCCGTTTTTTTTTAATAACTCACTGCTGCAGATGTGGTGCGAGTCTGTGAATGGTGACGACATGCATTTCTCAGCGAGTGCTCTTCGTTGCATATGAACGGGCTCCAGGCAGGTTGAACGTGCACTCGGTGCTCGATCCACAGCATGCACACATCTCCTGTGTGAACCGGTCAAGGCTGAGGTCATGTCGGGTTGCCAGTCAATCTGTAGTGCATCATCCATGCACAAAGACTCTTCTCTCTCTTCTCAACAAAGCACAACAGACACAGATGGAGGATTCTCGTGAGAACCCTGCACACGTTGCTATGTGTGTAAATACACTGTCATGGTTTAGAGGGACAGATCACTCTAACAACAGTCTATAGGTGTCATTGTGAAGTGTCTTCACAGCAAAGTTTTTCAGTTAGTCTATCACAGCTCTTTCTATATTTGGAAAGAAACATTGCTGATGAGTTGTTTTAAAAAAAAATGTAATTTGTTGGCACTTGGAGCACCAAAAAAGCTAACGCCGTTCAGCTCTATATAAAACCCATTAGCTATGGATGAAGAATGGAGCTGGCCTCCATCTCCGTGCGTTACGTTTGGCCCGTCCGTGTGAACTACAGCACTGTGTGGCTCTTTGTTGTAAGCTGTGGGGATTTTGTGTTGTCACTCCCTCAACAGCATCGTCACAGAAGTGCCAGATCATGTGTCTTGTCAGTGCTAAGTCATAGCTGAGTATCAGATGACTGCTACACATGCTCGGTGCCGCCGATGCACAGCTGAAATATCCATGTCAGGGTGTTGATGGGTGCCTGTTTCTAAGCAACCAAACTACCCAATCCTGTGTTTATCTGCCATCGAGTGCAGCTCATTCCGGTGTAGCTGCAGTGGCTTGGTAATACGCTACGAGGAGTCGTATTACCATCAGATATCAAGGAATGTCTCTGTGGGTTGTGCTACATTTAGCTCATGGGAGGCTAATTTAGTTCATCATAAGATAGCCTGTGTTGTGTTGGTGTTGACAGCTGAGTTTTTTTTTTTTTTGTGTATGTAGGAAAAAGTGATGGTGAGACGCGGGTTTGCTTTCCATCCCATTTAAGGATTGCTTACTCTGTTGGGTCCTTCTGAATTGAGTTCAGCAGTCTGAACATTGGAGCCCGTGTCTGGCTGTCATTAGTGGTACTGCATCTTGAGGCAATTCTGCACCGGGTTCAGTTTTTGGCCAATCATAAGTACATAATTACCTCTCTGTCCTTAAATGGGCAATCAGGCTTAAAACAGAACTTCTGAACTCAGAGAAAAGTTCTCCTCGTGAAGAGTGGATCGTCTTTTCTAGCTGTTTAGTCCTGTCATAAAGAACAATCAGCTTTCTGTTTTTCAAAACCTAATTTGTCTTCTCCTGCTCATCCTTTGTGACAGAGTCGGTATATGACCTCCTCCCCAAAGAGCTCCAGCTCCAGCCGTCGTCCACCCAGACGGACCCGCCCACCATGAGCCAGAAGAGTGGGGGAGAGGCGGGACCTCTCCCATCTGCAGCCTTGGCTTCAGGTAAGCTACCTGCTCAGTTCATGAAAACCATGATCCGGGATCAGTTTCCCCTTGCCAAACTATTCCCGGAGATAGCGGCGGTGAAGAAACTCATATGGGCTTGTATCAGTGTCTGGGGGCAACTTCACCCTTTCACCAGTTCTTTTTTTGTAAACCTTTATTTAACCAGGTAGTCCCATTGAGATTAAAAATCTCTTTTGCAAGATGTAAGTAACAATACAAGATGTAAGTAACAATACTACATAACATTAAGGAGCAGTTTTAGTTTTTTATGCTTATGTGTTGCTAAGAAGACTCAGGTATAGTTCCATCATTGTTCAAAGTCAAATAATAACTTTATGATATTAGTTGTAATGAATAAATATATTTTAAAATCAAGTACATTTCTCTGGCATTTATAGTTTTCTACATATATATATATATATCTCTCTCTCAGCACTGGTACTTTAATACTGCTGGCATAGCAAGGCCGGGGCATATTAGATTTCACTTCCATGAGGTCAGGGTGGTTCCCATTGGGGGGTGGGGGCCAGAGAGTTGAAGGGGATTTTTACAGCTGGACTTGAACTGTATATGAATATATTTCTGAGCTTCTCAAGCTGTATTAAAGGAACCACCGATTGGTGGAAATCTGTTGTCATTGTTTTGGTGAGTGCAGTCTGTTGGCTTGTTGAACATGTCTGCGTTAGGGGACCAGCGTCATGGGAAGAGGCATCGCTTACCTTGAGTCTGTATGTTGGGGCTTTGATATTCACTCAAAGCTGCAACTGCAATACGTGCCTGCAGCTCTTTACCAGTTCACTTTATCAATGAAGAAATAGCTGAGTATAGTTTTAGTCCAGCTCTTAAACTCTGCTATCTTACTAACCTGTACCTCGCTAGTGGCAGTGACTGTAACGTAAGAATCGTAATGGCTTCTATATGTAATACAAGTCACACACCGTCTTCTCCTGGAAAACGTAGCTCCGAGTAACTGTGACTGTGCATGAACGGCATGCTAACACAGCTTGTTCTTTCTCATTTCACTCATTGTTTTCAGCAGCACTGTGTTTCCAATGTGATGCTTGTGCTAAATGCTTTCATTTCATTCTGCTTTTTAGGCAGTTTAAAAAAAAACTTATATTCAGGTGCATGCAGTACAACCAATACTGCTGATCCATGTATGTTCCTTTGGCTTAGGCCTGAGGGATGTCATCCCAGACATCCCTCATGTTATGACATTATATATATATATATATATATATATATATATATATATATATATATATATATATATATATATATATATATATATATATATATATATATATATATATATATATATATATATATATATATATATATATATATATATATATATATATATATATATATATATATATATATATATATATATATATATCTCTGATGGTCCCAGGGTAGTTTAATACGCTTTGTTATTAAATATTTCAACAGAGTGGCAAAAGGAGAACCAGCCTGTGCACATTCTCTCTCTATGCACATTGTCATTCACACATACTCGTTTACACACTCATCGTAGGTCATCGGATCATTTGTTGAGCTCAATGATTCATCTACTCCCATGTTACAGATCAGTCGGTACTGTCGGGAGTTATGAAGGTTCGTCTCTTTTATGAAACCGTGAAGTTGCCCCTAGCAAGCATTGGACTGTCCTTAAATATCCTTCAGTGAACCAAAGGAACACGGTCTGATCTTGGATCATGGTTCAGGGCAGCCAACATCAGCTAAACTCTGAAGGATTCTAGTCTTGAGTCTAGAGAGCAAATGAACCGGTCAGCAGTGTTGGAGAGAGCGCTTTCTGTTAATGCTACCGTTTAACTATCCTGTCTGACCCAGCTGGCCCTAAGCAGTGCTGATCAAAAGCATGACTACTGTAATGTCCGTCATTATTTACCACACATGCTTCAAGATGTCTATAAATGATCAATTTCAGAAGTTACTCCTTCAGTATATACACTCATCCGATTTACTGATTGACAGAAATTGAATCGTGAATGATCAGCTCTCTTGTTGCTCATTGGCTGTCTCGTTTTTATTGCAGGAAGTTCCCTCTGAGGCAGGGAGTGTCTGCATATAAAATGGTCTGCAGTTCACTGCTCCATAGGTCAGAGGCTTGTTTATTCTGTCTCCATGGCTACGCTCAGTCCCAACCAAATCTTCCAATTGGCATGCGCAAACTACTGTTTACTACTGAATGCACATTGCACAAACTGTACTATAACCCTGGCAAATTTAGTTTGGTGCCACATTACCAGCTTGCAAATTTGGCTGTACAAAGAAAGTTTGAAGCAAATTTAGTTGTGTTTCTTTCTGGCAATGTGTATGTAACGATTTGTAGCTTGCTTTTGTTTTTGTAAACAAAGCATGTCAGTTCTGTCACCTTGATTTTAATTGAGAAAACGTTTCGTAGGAATCAAAACATTGTGGGACCTATAGTACCCTTCTCAACTTTAACTTCAGAACATTTGATCAATTCTTGACGGCTCTCGCATGCACAGTGAGAGCGTATATGTAACCCACAACAGTCTGTTGAAATTAGAGTTGGGAAGAGGGGAAATCAATACAAATCATGCACAAATTCAGCTGCTTGAATGGGACTGCTAGCCTGCACTGTGCTGAGCGTCTGTACTAACTTATTTATCTGTATATGCTACTACAGATGCCACCTCTTCCACCTCCAGCCCCTCTACCTCTTCATCCTTGGCCATGGGAGTCTCATCCACTGGCTCCTCTACCTCGTCTTCAGACCATCTCAAGGGTCCCCAGCATCTCCACTCCACCGGAGGGGATGGCGCTGGAGCTTCGGAGATTCAAGTTATGGAGGGTGCTGCATCTGCCCCCAGCAGAGGCAACGGTGGAGCAAACACTGCAACAGGAGACATAGGGTCAGGAGTGTTGTCGGGGCTAGGAGCCCAGCAGCCTCAGAACACCCCATCAAAACGGAGGCCCGTGTTGAGCATATCCCCGCCACCCGAGGACCTATTTGACGACAGCCAGATGTCTAGCCAGGACGAGCCTGCCGTATCTGGTCCGACGGGTCCAGACTCCGAGCACAGCAGCAGCATGTGGGCTGATGACTCCGTCTCCAACTTCAGCTTGATCAGCTCCGTCTCCTACAACGACAACACGGAGGTGCCGCGCAAGTCTCGGAAACGCACCCCCCGCCAACGACCCGGGCCCAAGCCCGCTCCTCCGGAGGACAGCATGGATGTGTTTGATGCTGACAGCGCCAAGGCCCCTCACTTTGTCCTATCCCAGCTGGGCACAGACAAGAACAGTCCCATAGCCAGGTGGGGCGACCCCCTTATCCAACGCAGCATCTCAATCTGTAGGAATACAGTAAATGTCCTTTCATTTCGAGAAGTCGTATTAATGTTGTCACGTATTCTTCTTTTTTTGCCCCGCAGCTCTCTTGAGTCAGGACCTGCAGTGAAGGGAGGGTCACTGTCTACTCAGTACCCCCAGAGGAGTGATGGGAAAGAGCTAAAGATCCTGGTGCAGCCAGAGACCCAGCACAGAGCTCGCTACTTGACAGAGGGCAGCAGAGGTTCTGTCAAAGACCGCACACAGCAGGGATTCCCTACTGTCAAGGTTTGACACAGAAGGCCACCTGCTGCTTCTTGAACACGGGGGGGGGGGGGGGGGGGATTACCACCGAAGTGTCTGAATACGGGCAAAAATACACGGGGTGTTGAGTACTGTGCTCCACAAGAGAACGCTCATGCCAGTGGAGACGCATCAGAAGCATTCACCCACTAAACACCCATCTTCAAGAGCTTTACTTTACAGGATAGCCTCCCGGTTTCTGTATGGTTCAAAGTTTTTTGACAAATCAAAAGAACGGACCCAATGTTCATAGGGCAAAGAATTGAGAACTAGATCATCCTATAGTAACTTTACCTTTTACTGATAAGTCGGCACAGGGAAGTGAAGGAAGAGCACTTCTGTTAAACGGCTCCCAGCTGCTTCTGTGTGTGAAGTACGACTCACTCAATTCAACGACCCTGATATGTATCAGCGTACATGTAGTCAAGATGTTTGAACAAACTAATATTCATCTTTTGTGATATAATAGAACATTTCTTCCACTAAGATGTGTATTTCCCTTGTTTACTTTTGTGAGATCCAAGGAGAAAGAAGATCTGACTCTCTTTGGTTTGAAACCACTTCCTTCTTTAATGGCCGTATGCTTTCTATTGTTAGTGAGGGTCAATTGAAGTTATTAACACACAATTCCTTCGTTTTTTTTCTGTCCCCAGTTGGAAGGTGTGAGTGAGCCAGTTGTGCTGCAGGTGTTTGTTGCAAATGATGCAGGCAGAGTGAAGCCTCACGGTTTCTACCAGGCGTGCAGAGTGACGGGACGCAACACCACTGCCTGCAAGGAGGTGGACATAGAGGGCACCACTGTCATTGAGATTCCTCTGGAGCCCAGCAGTGACATGACACTCGCGTAAGGGCTTATTTTTTTTTGAGGATAATCGCTGCTGGTTTATACTTACACCGTGTGGATGTTTAAGACGTTCTCAGTGCGTCATGTTTTCCTCATCCGTGGCTGTTTCTACAGGGTGGACCGTGTAGGAATTTTGAAGCTGCGTAATGCAGATGTGGAGGCCCGTATTGGTGTGGCAGGGTCCAAGAAGAAGAGCACACGGGCCAGGCTGGCCTTCAGAGTCAGCATCTCCCAACCCGATGGATCAGTACTTACTCTACAGGTCGCCTCATCGCCCATCCTCTGCAGTGAGTAGTTGTAAACATCCGTCTTAAGCTACAAACAGCCACTGCCAGGCTTCATGAGGCTAAAGGCCGGGGGAGGCTGCGTTTCCACTGATGTGTGGTGTTTTTCTGTTGTCACGCGTCGCATTAAGGAGGATGGCCGTAGAGCATTGGTCTTATCAGGCTGTAGAACTGCCTTTCTTTCTGTTTGTCTTCCACATGCCTTCTGGCAAACATTGACTGTTGTGTCCTCCTCCAGCCCAGCCAGCAGGAGTTCCAGAGATCCTGAAGAAGAGTCTTCACGGCGGCTCAGTGAGAGGAGGAGAGGAAGTTTTTATCATCGGAAAGAACTTCCTCAAAGGAACCAAAGTTATTTTTCAGGAGAATATCGCAGGTGCTGTAGCCCGCTTGATGTCGTCAGTGGTTGTCTTTGTCTCAGTGGGATTTGTGTGGATCCGGTTTTTCTGCATGTAAACCTCTGATGACAGAAGAAGAAAAATAATTTGTTTTATTTGCAGATGATAATTCCTGGCAGGCTGAGGCAAAGATTGACATGGACCTTTTCCATCAGGTAAATGCAGCTGAATAACTATAAGCTGCAGTCTGAAACCTGCCTTCACTCACCATGCTCTCCGTGGGACTTTACTGAATTTGTGATTTAACTTTTGGATCTCTAATGTTTTCCAGAACCATTTGATAGTGACAGTGCCGCCGTTCCACAACCAGACGGTCACTTCTCCTGTTTCTGTGGGAATCTTCGTAATGACCAATGCTGGTAGATCACATGAACCCCAGCCCTTCACCTATACTCCAGACTCAGGTACAGCCTCCAGCGGTAGTGTGTGCTCCTCCCATTCTTAAGATACTGTTACCATATTATTATGTGAGGGGAAATGCTACTTGCATTGGTTGTATGAATCAGTTCCAGTTCCAGCAGATGCGTTTGCACGAAAGGTGTCGGTATTGTAAGGGCGTGGTCTCCTCACAGACTTACAGCTCTCCTGTGTTTACTCTCTCACACACAGCTGACGACTCAAATGTCCGGACAGTAAAAACAGAGGGGCCCTGTCTGGTCAAGACTTGTATATTTGATGGCCAGATCAAATCTTTATCATCTGAGCAAACTGACAGCTCTGCTCCGCCTTCCAAACGGCAAGAGGACACACCGATGGAAGTGTCGAGTAATCCACCGTGCACGGATGACTTCAAGGTAAGATACCATTCATCCTCAAAAGAAGTGGAATGAAAACGTCTTCTTCAGAAATGCAGTTTGTAACATCTTTGCTTCCTCCCTTAGCCGTCCCCTGACCCTCTTGTCACGGTGCAGCAGACACTGGAGCTCAGCTCTGGTCCTCATCCCGGTGGAGAGTCCTTTCAGAGCCCAATGCCCCTCCAACCTGAAGACGTGGAGCTTGCCCAGGCGCCCCCTGTCTTCCCCAGCCTAGAGTCTCTCAGCACCATACAAAAGCAGGACATTGCCCCCACGGCCTCCTTTCCAGTGCCGGGCGATACTACAATCCCCCCCGTGACAGCAGAAGTCCCCCAGCAGTTCCTCCGAGACCCTCAGGACAGCATAGCTCCTGAGAGTTCCAGTAATAGTGGAGGCGTGGTAGTTGTGGCCATGCCCCAGATAGCGACTCCCTCTCAGCCCCAACAGTCACAGGTTCCCCTGTTCCCCCAGGAAGAGGTGGCCCAGCTGGAGAGGGCAGTGAGGGAGCTCCAGGCTGGAGGCAACACCACGCTCCAGCAGGTGTTTGAGGCGGCTGTGGCCCAGCAGCAGCTCAACTCTGTGCTGTACAGCCCCACCCCCTCTGCAGACTCCCTTCAACAGCATGTCCAGGAGAACATGAACAGCCTTAGATTGGGAACCACAGATAATTCACTATCAACACAGCGACAGCTACAGATACAACAACAACATCAGATACAGCAGATACAACAGCATCAACAACAACAGATACAACAGCATCAACAGCAACAGCAGATACAACAGCAACAGCAGATACAACAGCAACAGCAGATACAACAGCAACAGCAGATACAACAGCAACAGCAGATGCAACAGCAACAACAGATGCAACAACAGCAGCAGATACAACAACAGTTTCAACAGCATCAACAACTGCAGCAACAACATCAAATCCTTGGTAACCTTCAGCAGCAACACATACAGCAGCAGCAGGTCCTTGGCAACATGCAGATCCAACAGCAACTTATATTACAGCCACAAGACCAGCAGCAAATCATAGAGAATATTCAACAACAACAGTTGCAACAAAGTCAGACACAACAAGTCCTTAGCAACATCCAACTTCCGGATCAGCAACAACAAAATCAAATACTTAACAATTTACAACAACATCAGCTACAACAGCAGCAAAATCAAGCGTTGAGCAACTTGCAACAACTACAAGAGCAGCAGGTGTTGGAGAATTTACAGCAGCACCTTCAGGCTGAGTTGCTTCAACCCCAGATCCACTCGTCCCCCCAAGTACAGCAGCCAGTGTCCCTCCTTCAACAGGCTGGAGAGCTGCTCACCATTCAGACCAGCTTCCCAACACAGCCTCCATCCCACACATCTCCCCCACAGCAGCTGTTTCAGTCGCCCAGGCCCCTGGCTGAGACCCAGGGCTCCCAACAGCAGGTCCAGGCTGCCCTGCTCCAGAATACGCTGACTGTTCTGACGAGTGGCAGTCTGAACTCCGAGCAGCAGCCTCCGGTGTCACTGTACCTGTCCCCAAACCCTCAGCCCCAACAGCAGCAACAGCAGCTGGCATTCATCTCCTCAATGGAGACTTCTAACGGTCAGCCCCAGTCTGTTGCAATGTTTCAGAACCAACCCCAAACTCAGCTTTCCCAAATGCAGCAACAGAGCACCCCCATGGAGCAGCAGCAGTCTCCGCAGCAGAACCAACAGCAGCCACCACAGCTTCCAATGGGCCAGCAGAGCTCCTTGTTCCAAAGTATCCCAAACCACTCCCAGGTTAACCCTGTCCCCCAGAGCCAGCTGTCCCAACCCCAACAGACGGGCCTCCTCATGTGCACCACCGATCTTAACCCCCAGGCTATTCCCCCAACTATTCTCTTCAGCACGCAGACCCAAGGCCCTTCACCTATGGGGAGCATTGGCGGTGGAATCCAACAGCCAGACCCGGCAGAGCCCATGTCCTTCCAAGACCAGAGCTCGTCAGGCAGCAGCTCCACATCCGCTGAGAACCAACAGCAGAGCCTGTTCCAGGAACAGCAGCCGATGCAAGTGGGCCCAAGTTCCATCAGCGTCCAGAGCTCGCAACCTGTGGAGCTGTTCTTGCCACAGACCTCTCTGTCCAGCCTGCAGAGCACTATTGGCTCACAGGAGCTGAACAACCAGGCTCCGGCCCCTGGCACGACCATCTTTGTGGTACAGGCGGGTGTGGGTGTGGTACCCAACCCTGGCCAGCAGCCCCCGGAGCAGCTTTTCCAGACAACTGTGGTTGGGAATGTGGCCCCACAAGGGCAGGCCAGTCTGTTTGTTTTTGGCATCCAGAATGGTAAGATGATTTTGATCTTCTCCACCTGCTGAAGTACAGAGAATAAGAGGGTTTTTTTGGCTATGCCTTTACCTACTGTTTGATAATAGTGAATATTTTCATTTTCTCTTCCTCCCAGACTCCCCCCAGCTGCTCGGTTCCTCTGGACCCGCCCTGCCAGTTCAGGGCCAGCCCCAGAACTCCAGCCACATGCAGCCTCTGTTGGACCAGCCCATGGCCCAAGCTGCCTCCACAATGCCAGCCACCATGCACAGCAGCTTACAGAACACCCTTCAGGCACAGATGCAGTCCAGCTTAGAGAACGCTTTGCAGACCAGCCTGCAGAATGCAATGCAGGCAAACACACAGACGGCTCTGCAGTCCAGTTTACAGGCAACCATAGAAACAAGCCTGCCAACTCCAATGCAGACCAATCTACAGACGCAGATGCAGAACAGCTTACAGAATCAATTGCAGGCATCGATATCTGCGTCGTCCAACATGGATAAAATTTAGGACCTACTGGAGAGTCTACAGCGGCGATGATTAATGATTGGACAATGTGGGCACAAAGGAGAGTGAGTGATACGTAGCCGAGACGTCCGTACATCGACACACAAGAACGGTGGTGTGCGGTGTTTTGTGTCAATGCCACAAAACTTAGAAACTTTTAAAGATGTAAGATTTAAATGCCCCTTTTACCCCCAAAACCCAAATTATGAGCTCATGTAACTCCGTTTCTATGGAATATTTATAATTAAGCCTTCATACACCCATTGTCCTTGAATTGAAGAATCCGCCTTTGTTATTACCCCTCTTGCGGGATCAGAGAGGCCTGTAATAACCGCTTTATCCATCAGTCTCAGAAATGCAGTGTTTTATTGTGAGTGTTTTAATAATGTGAACCGAAGAGATGATGATGATTTTAAAAACAACAACCTGCCAGGTTTGGTGTAAAAACTGGAAAGGGGACAAAGAATGTCAGCAACAAGGAAATGGGAGAAGTAATGTGATGGAGTTGAGTGTGTAAGAGCAGGCAGAGTGGATGAAACAGCCAGGAGTGAATATCAGGTTGCACATAAGTGTCCGATAAAGGCGGAATCTTATTGAGTGAGTGTATGAACTCCACGTCACTCTGAGAGGCGGTCTGTGTGATGTGTTTCTGTTTGTTCATCATTACCCGGCATCGAAGCAGGGATTGAATAATGTCCCCACTCACTTTTAACTTTTGACGCGGATATGCATGCGTCAACACTTTTGACTGAAATCTACTCAAAGAGTAATGACTATTAAATGAAGTACATTTGTAGAATGTTTTGCCTCAATCATGGACGAGTGTGAAGCTGTGCAGACTCTACCGGGAGCTTTCAAATAATGATCAACTCCAAAAAAAAAGAAGATGACATCGCACACCAAAATGAGTGTTGTGTTTGAGAAAGAGGAGGGACTATTAAACACTCACCGATGAGATTCCCCCTCGTGTGCATAACTGACTTGCCTGTTGATTTGGCCCCTCCCAGTGGTTTCATAGGTTTAAGGCCTCATTACTGGGCTTGTAGAAGCTTTCTTGGTGAAATTTGAAGAAGCGCTCAACGATATAATGTGTGTATCTTTTTTGTTTTGAAGAAGTTGGTAACCCTCTACCACTTCAATGTGGATAGAAAGAAGCTTTTTTTCCACTCGTGAAAATGGAGTGTTGTGTGGTTTTTATAAACATTTTATCTCAAGCACTTTATAACCTCTAGCTAATCCTTATATCTGTCCACAGCTCCCTTCTGACCCAGCTGAGTTTGTACTTGGAAAACGTCCAGTTAAAAACCCGAAATAACACACAGCAGTTACCTTTTGTAAAAGGTAAATACATCTTTGCCGAGCATTTTAACATTTTGTCATGTCTGAATACTTCTTGAGGTTTAGGACAGCTTTGTACAGAATGTCTACTCACTGTTGAATTCCTCTTTGTATTCAGTCTCAGTGGTCAAGTCTGTCTAAACAAACAGCCATTCCCACAAAAGCATTGTCATTTGTCAGTGTTGGAGTGGGAAGTAGGCCTTTGTGTTTCTCACACTGACAAAACACCCAAAATATATTCATTGATTCATTTAGTCTGTGCATTGAAATGAAGGAATTGTCATCGTGTTTCTATTTGTACTATTTACTGTTACTGTCACTTGAGACTGTTTTACCTTGTGTTGTGTTAGATATTTTAGTTTTCGTCTCAGTGTTGGTACCGCGTGCCGGCCGGCGCCATGTGAAGTTGGCTTCCAGTAACGTCCCTTGTGTTGTGAACAGGGGTTGACTGGTAAATGAAGTCTCTGTTACATAGAGGCTGACATTTTGGTTCTATCTACGGTGCTATGTGCAGGAGGCCAAATTTCTTTCCCCCTAGGAAGGTGAAGTCATGACCCGACTTGGTTCGTCTAAGAACATCAGGGTAGGGGGAGGGGGGTCATGCCTTTGCCATCCTAAAATTCAAAAAAAAAAGAAAAAGATGTGCAGGAGTAATGGGCACTTCTGATGTATTGCTATCAATAGCACTGACCCTAGAGCGTTCGTTTTGGAGCAGTTGAGTCCAGAGAGCGGGCTTTTGTGGGGTCAGACTGGAGTGCACACCAGAGCTGCTGTTGTAAATCGCCGTCATCTTGTCTCATACGTGTCCTCTCAAATGCCCTCATGTTTACTCGTCTGTACTTGCTTGTTTAAGTTATGCAGCTCTTACGTGGATAGTAAGTCAGCATGTTGTTTTTAAGTACACGTTTTATAAGAAGATATGTAAAGGTACTTCGTTCCATGGATCAGTTGACCTCTCATTAACATTTCCACCAATTTGATACATTACTTTGTTTCATGTAAAATAACACTGCTGTACGTTCCATATCTACAACAGGAGCCAATTTGGCACTGTCAAAAAAAACAAAAAAAGCCTATTTCTGAGAATTCAAATGTTATAAGAGTGTTGCTCGCATATGCATTTGTTTGCATTTTCATATTCATACTGTTTTGTCCTGCAGCTATTAGTGATCCATTTTAAAAGTAACTTATCTTTTTTAGAATTTTGTATCCATGTATCAAAAATAGAGTATTTTTGTAAAACTAAATGTTCTTAGTTTATGCTCATAGCAAAGAATATCATTGCTGGTCTGTGGTCCTGAAATGAAGCGCAGGTTTATTGTGATTATTATAAGTGTGTGACTGAAATCAAGCAGATATGTTGGAACTTAACTCTAAACTGGTTAAACATTGACTTTACCCAACCTGTATCCCATAATACAATGGACTAGGTTTTTTTTTTTTTTTTTTTTTAAATGTCATGCATCTCAAACGGCACTTTGACTCATTTATTGACTGTAGATCAGATTCGAGCGCAGTAGTGATGTTTCCAAGCATTCCATTCCCCTTGGGGAGTTTAAGAGCACATGACAGTAATGCCTCTTAACGCCATACCGCCACAGAAAGCAAACCTGTGACTTCAGTTTCATGAATGTAAATGTTACCTCATGGTGTGGACATAGAGCTTGCTCTACATCTAACATCGGACCAATTAGTTTTTTAGAGAACATATATTTTGAGGCAGAGGGTGGGGCGGATTGGCACCAACTGTCATTTGTATCACTGTACATTTGTCAGATTGTTTTTGGATTGTGGTGTAATTTCATGTTTTGTTTCACGTCCAGTTGTTTCATTTTGAGCAGTTCCAGGACGCTCAGTCTGACTCTTCAAATAGCCACTTCCACCTGACAACATGTGAAACATTAATTTAAATGGTGGTGAAGATAGCACACAAATTGTTACAAAATATCAGTTTTGTCCTTTTAAGTCATGTAGATGAATATCCGTGTATATTTAAATATGAAATATACTGCAGGGGTATCTTGAACTTCAATTGTGATGCTTTCAACAGAACTGTGTGTGCCTTGATAACTTAACTGTTACTCCGTTGTGTTTACTGGTGTCCCCCTTTCAGTGGATTATTATTTCTAAACAAGCTCTATATATATATATATATATATCCATTCCAGGATATCGGAGTAAGTACTCAAGATAATACTGTGCAGCAAGTAAATTGTCAACTTGTCTGTTACTTTCTGTTGAAAAACGTTTTTCATGCCTCCTGAGATTTGTGTGTGAGAGAGGTAAAAGGGACGAGACCGCGGAGATTGGTTTTTTTTGGAGAGCTTTCTTGTGTTGTGCTTGTCAACATTACTATTGTTGCTGTGAAACGCTTGATCAAAAAGGAGCAACCATGATAAATTAACTGTTAATTGCCAATAGTGTGAGCTGTAATCTCGTGTGTAATCAGTTTTGCTCACTCTTTCCTAGTTCGCTTTTTCTATTTCACATTCTCCAACAGTTCTGTTGTATCCGTTCTGTGTAGCTTGAGCTTCAGTATCTGGCCTTAAGACCCCGCGGTCGGGACGAAGGTCAACCCCAGTGTGTTATCATACATCTGAACTATTATTAACATGTACTTTGCCTTGGTCTGGACATTTGTATACTCTTCTGTTTATCTGTAGTCCTGCTGCTACATTAAATGAATTAATAAAAATGTAAACGTCTTGATTCGCTCCTTTAATAGTCCCGCTTTCTTTTAGATGCACGAGTTATAAAAAGCTCAGACAGGTTTTCATATTAATCTTTTTAAGCAAATAATGCATTCAAGTAAAGTTACACGTTGCACTCTTATCCTCGCAATTAATGCCGTAAATGATGACAAATGCATTCGAGACATCAGGAAACCGGCTGGTCATAGTTTACTAGTTTTTCTATGTAGAATCCGTTGGAAGAAGGATAACTGATGCTCGGGGTCAAAACCAACATCAAACTCAGGCATCCTCCTGAGAGCAAGCGCAGCGACCAGGATGGCAAAGAGGGCAGTGAGGCCCCAGATGTGATACTGGCTTCCTGAGTCGGGGTCCACAAAATAAAAGGAGTGCAGCAACCCCATCATCCCAGCAGCACCGTGGGTGGCGTAGTGGTCCTTGTCACTGGTGAAGAAGTCCAGAGGGACTGTGAACACGGCGCTGACCTCAGCCAGGTTTGGACTGGGACAAAATGACTCATCGATGAAGCCAACCACCGGGGTCACCAGCAGACCACTCTGTTAGGAGATGAAGGTGGGAGGGGGGGTAAAGAGGTGGGCCCAAAGCAGCTGATGCCATGAAAGGCAAGAACCATTTGTATCGTCCTACCTTATTGATGATGGGGACCAGCCTACAGACCACCTGAACATCAGCAGCCGGTAGACCGATCTCCTCCTCGGCCTCTCTCAGAGCGGTGTCCACGTCGTCTCTGTCTCCGGGGTCTCTCTTCCCTCCAGGGAAACACACCTCTCCAGCGCTGGTCCGCAGCTGCGCACACACACGTCAGTCAAGAGTGGAGTTAGATTAAAGAGACGGCTTAGTCCACCCATGATCGACATCCACTCCTCACCTCCTTTGAACGCAGGGTCATCAGGGTGCACAGCTCTCCGTTCTTCACCATCAGCGGGATGAGCACCGAGGCTTTGGGCAGCAGCGGAAGAGACGCGAGCTTGTTTCCGACGTCAAACTGCTTTAAAATGGCTATCGTCTTCTCTTTAATGTGCATGGTAGAAACGGAAAGGTGAAGGACAGCAACAATAAAATACTTAAACTTAATATACACTAGGAGTCCAAACTGGAAGCAGACTTATGGCGTCACTTATGAGTACAGCACGAAACCGTAGCACAACTAGGACAACATGTGTGTCAAAGGCTATCCCAATGAGTTCCTGTAGTATTAACGTTAAGATAACACGTTTACCATTTATACGACGGATAACACAACCTTTACCGACAGGGTCGGCTCAGAAATATCTTAAAAGCATCTTCGCCCACTATTTAGGAGACCGCAGCGTGGCATGCAAGAGTCTTGCTTACAATCTACCCTCTGGACCATAATGGACACGACCACAACAAACTCATAATAATGACGTCATTGTATATGCGACGACTTGTCTCGATAGCCACAATTAGCCATCAGGACACCGTAGATGCGCAATTACACTTTCGCTGCTCATGAATAAGCATGAACGTGTCATGAAATGGGAACACAAAGAGAATCACGTGGATGAAAACAGGATTGAGCGATTGAACGATATTTATATTGCTGTATACAGGTCCTCGATGAAAACGTCAGATGTGAAATAAAACATACGGTACATTCCAAGTCAGTCATTTTATGGCATGACGCTACATCCATGGCATGAGGAGATGAAACAAACAAACTGAAGCCTCCTTAAATATGACTGAACAAAGTGCGATTCAAACAAATGACATTCTTCTTTCTACCTCCAAGATACAACTGCAATTTACAGGTAAAGTATACACAAAAGTGAATAAATCATTTCAAAATTAACAACCAAAATATTCACAATACATAACTGATCCCCATGTATTCAATGGAGGAGAAATTAAGTTATTTACAACCCACAACTTGTGGGTTTTTAATGTAGAAAATTAAATAAGATTCCAGACAGTTGATCATTGGTCCTCATCCTGATTCCAGTCGTCGCCCCGGCAACACTTGATCCACTCATACTTTGTACTTCTCCTTTGCTTGATCATTCAGTATACAGATGTGCTGTGAAACAAAAGTAAACAAGGACTGTGAATTCATGTTTAGTGAATTTCCATTTCTAT
Source organism: Melanostigma gelatinosum (assembly GCF_949748355.1). Lineage (NCBI taxonomy): Eukaryota > Metazoa > Chordata > Actinopteri > Perciformes > Zoarcidae > Melanostigma > Melanostigma gelatinosum. The sequence goes on from NC_136634.1 coordinate 14,327,728, forward strand.
GTTCTGATTAAACAATTAAACATGTTGTACAGCTAGTCCTTTGCTATAGCTTCCATTGAGGAGACCAGGGTCATGTGCTCTGTATTGTTTTTGGAAATGTCACCCTTTAAAAACAAAAATAAAAAAAATCTGGAGGTTTTTACATTTTACAATTAACCACAAAATAGACACGATGGATTTTAAGACAGGTTTTGATTCATCGTGTTTAAACCTTTGTAAGAATAAATGGTATTACATTTGAAAGAGGTAAGGAAAAGCTACAGAATCAATGCTTGATTCTTTCATCTTCTGTTAATGCACATTATTCTTTCATAATGCAAAAAGTAAATGAAGGAGCTATTCAGTTGCAAAATATTTAAATAAACTGCAGATAGTGGTGAAACAGGTTTGAGGTTTAAAAAAAATGAGTGTTAAATATTTAGGATTACAATCTTTTTTTCTTAGTGTAAGCAGTGGCATTTCAAGGGCCCAGTTTGATTGATATACATCATGCATGTTGTGTTTGCCAACTGCAGAAACAGTACACTGAGAATCAGTATACTGTACACAACTAAAACGTAGCATGGAATTGAAACAGCTATTGTATCACAAGGTGTCTCATCGTCACCTGAAGTGATCACATGCAGCAAACTTACACTGAGATCTCTGAAGTACTCGTTGTAGTCCAAAGCGTAGCCCACCAGAAAGGCATCTGGCACCTCAAAACCAATGTCTGAAATAAATATATATAGACCCCATCACCACGAGTCATATAAAGAAAACAAACTGAAAAACTCTCAGGCCGATCTAAAATGAGATGCGGAAACATTTACCGTTATTAGAAGCTCTGTGAGCGAATAGATGTTGCTAATTTACCGCCTGTGTGAGGTTGTACTTAAGCTGTCAGTGCCGTGTAGGGGGAAGTCAAAACGCTTACAGTAACAGCTGCCCTTCAGGGACAATCTTAAAGAGATTATCCAACTCAGACCTAAAAGCCTTACATAATCAGAGACAGTGTGAGCAGGGGGTTATCAGGCATGCGTTACTGCATAAGTGCCATGCTCAGCTACATTTGGAGGACATTTTTGCTGAAATGACTGTTAATCCCGCATGGAAAACAGCTTTAAATAACGCTTCAGCAGCCCTTCAAAGAGCCGGGCCCACATGTGAGTGACTAGCATGAAATGAACAGAGACAACATGTCTTCGTGTGAGGTGAGGAAACAGGCACTCACAGTCTGGTCTGTACCCTGAGCTCCTCGGGGTCCGCTTCACCAGGAGGCTGGAATGACAAACCAAACGCAGCGCGTATAAGAAACAAAAGCCCTACAAGAGAAATTAACACGGCAAAGAGAAAGAGCAGTTGTCACCTAAACATTGTCAGTGCAGGTGTTAATACCGACAGGTGGCACAGATTGATCTCGGCACACCTTAAGAGCACCGTGGCCAAACAAATGTTCCCGGTTCAGGATCGAGCTCTCTGTGCGGAGCCTACCGGTATTCAACATGCATGGATGCAATGTTAGAACAGGCCAAGTGGTGGTCGTCTGTCTTGATGAGTCAGTGTATATAAAGATATATATATTAAAGTGTATCTTTATGTACAGTACAGTCGCATTTTAACTCTACGGGACAAATGGTTCTAAAAGAAAACAGTTCATAGAAAGCCAACTAATGTCTCTGGTTAGCGGGGACTTTGAGTTCTTCAAACATCATCCGTAAATGAAATACTATTCAGCTCTGTTGAATTGGGGCGGCAGCAGAAATGTCAGCGGTAGATATCGCTAACCCTCAGCTGGAAGAGGAACTATCTGCATTTCTAAGAGGGAAATGTTTGAGTTGGTTAAACTGCCCCTTTAAGAATTGTTAATCCCAAAAGAGGCTTGGCAAGAGACACATTGGCTATAAATACAGGGCCAGCATCAAAGCAAAAGAAATAACTGCCGTCATATACAGTAGATCAATGGACAACTACCGTCTCGTATGAAAAGTCAGAGGACGCCCACATTGCTTCAACACATTTCCTGTTTGGAAACCAGCTATCAGGAATACACAAGAGAAATGGCCTCTTACGCCACAGTGCAGTTAAATTAGTGCAGCAGATTAACTCTTAAGCTGCTCCCTCCCTCCGTCACATTGCATCTCTAATGCAGTCCTAAATGAGAGCGTCCATTAGCTAAGAGCACTGTTCTGTGCACTCTCTGCAGACATAGCAGCCAGTTACAGTGGAGGTCTATTGTTCGGCCTCCCGGACTGTAAACTGTGTCCGACGGCGCATACCTCGCAACTTTAACCATCTTGGGATTGCATTCACTCAGCAGGGACAGGAGCGTCTGCATCGTCCTTCCCGTCTCTACAATATCCTTTTTATAATGCACGACACATCAGAGTGGAGGCATAAACACAAAGAAGCATTACTTAAAACATGACATTAATACAACAGACCGTGGCGTTTTTATCTCAAACAATGTCGGAGATTTCATTTGTAAAAGACCAACAAATGCATTTGGAATGTAAATCATTACAAAGTTTGCGAAACATGACAATGTATGTCGTTTTTTTCAACTATAAATAGAATATTCCATTGTGTTTATACCAAGGTATTTATATTATCACTGAGCAGGACTGATATGTGGAAACATGGGTTTGAAATGTAATTTACAATATGAATGTACATCTACATATTGTATCCATATCACTTAAACATAATACATAATAAAGAAGAAACCACTTACCTCGACAATCAAAACATTCTGCAGAAAAAGAAAGGAAAGGACAGCTGATGAAGTGAACAACCCTACAGGAATGTGTGGTTGAAGGGTTTCACACTCCGCTGGACTAACCTTGCCGGAGAGACTGGACAGCTCGTCCCCTCCTATGACTTTGACACTGTTTGTTGACTTGTCATTCTAGGGGAAATAAAGAGGAGATTATCCATCTCAGTGTTCAGTTAGATTAACCTCGCCACAAACCTGAACCACAGGTTTAAACATCTGTACATTGCATCCAGAATCTCTTTGAACACTGCGGAGGCCCATTTAAGACTGTTCTCATTGTTGACCACACAATCACACACCTCACATTGGCACACGTGGTTCCTGGAAATGAAATCAGAAAAGGCGGCTTACACAGTAGCTCTTCACCCTAATGAAATCCACCGTCAGGGGGACTGATGTATCACTGTTCTGGTTCAGCGCTGTAATGTAGTCCAGGAGGTCTGCGAAGAACTTGTAGCCTCCTTTCAGCACACACAGAGCGACGATGTGGTGGCCCCCCATGTCCTGGATTATGTCGCGGGCCAGCCGCTCTGTCCTGGATCAGAGAGTGAAAGTTAAAATGTATTCAACGGTGGATGTAGTTCGGTTCTTATGGACAGGGAGGATTTGCTGTACAGTGCACTTAAAGGGTAATTGCTTACAATGCATTCCACAGCACTGCACTGGACATTAAATGCACGCCTCCCAAATACACATTCAAATTCACTTCAGGATGTGGTCAGTGATTTGACAAACAAATACAGTGCACTGCTGTAGCAGCACAAACCAGTGTGACTGTGTGTGTGTCAGAGACAGATGACTGGGCAGAAATAGGAGTAATTTTCAACGTTTGGTGCGGGTTGATCTTACCGGTCCATGATGAGTCCATGCGGGATGATCACCTTCTCCAAATCGTTCTCATAATGTTTGGGCACACAGAAAAGATCCAGCTCATAGCCGTTCTCGTCATCAGCGATCTGGAACAAGAAGAAGATGCCATATTCAACTTGGCGCAAAACGGCTGTTGGCACTGACTGACAACGTGCGCCAGAGACTCATTCAATCACAGTGAAGCCATTCCTCGCGTCCCTCGCAACCACCTGTTTAACCCCCCGCGCACACACACACACGTCAAACGCTCACGTGGCGGAGCACATTTGAAACACGCAATTATAGATTGGAAAGCTGAAGCTCGTAACGCACCACCTGCAGTCAATCAAAGCAGGCCTCCGGCGCGCGGAGCTCTACCACACCCTGACAAGCGAACAAGTTATCAAATTTCCAAAACAAATTGTCGAACAAGCTACGAGCAGAGTAGTTTGCAGCCTCACCGGCAGATACGAGGCCATGTTGCCGCCCGTCCTGTTCAGTCGCAGCGGTGTGTGTGAGAAGTCATGCTCCGGTCCAGAGAGAGAGAGAGAGATGCTTGTTGACTGAAGGTGGCACGCGCTGCTCTCCTCTGCGCCGACTGCTGCTTCTGCTGCTGTGCGCGAGCAGCACACGTGATGCTTCTGCCGGGGTTTAAACCCTTTACGTCAGAATCCAGTTTACCTCCTCAATAATCTGATTTGCCCGACACAACCTGAACTATCTTGAAATGTGCTATACTGGTAACTACTACTAGTCTGCACACTGCGGGTTTTTTTCTTTGGGGGGGGGGGGGGGTTACTGTAGCAGCGATGTAGGCTCCCTCGAGCCGTTTGGAGAAGCTGCACATGACGCAGTTTTAAAAATATAACGGATGACAGTCACTAAAGAGCACCGCACTGCTCCCTGTGTGTGGTTGTATTGTATCTGTGCTCTGAATTGAGTTCATAGAACTGGACGTTTAAAGCACAAATACGTCAAGATACCCACTATTACATCACATGTAATTTAACTACATTTGGTGTTATATCAATTTAACCCATTTTAATTTACTTTTATGATGGCGTCCTACGTAATGTGTGCAAGCCGTTTATCTTCTATTGAACTGCTTTTAATCATATCACATGATCCTCATCAGCAGATGTGGTCTGCCCAGTTGTCAGATTTATTTTAAGAGGTTATTAAACCTCTAACACTTCTGGTCAGTGATAACGTCAAGCACAACATGCTTCTGCAATCCCGTCATAAAATGTCATGCTGATAAAGCACTTGCAAATTTGGGTTTATTCTAACTGGTTCTTCTCTCTTATGAAGTGGTATTGCCATATTTTAGTATTCTGTTGCTTAGTTTTGCTTGTATGGTATCACTACGTGGTAATTTTGTTGATTAGAGCTGTATCACTTAATATAATCTGTCCACAGCAGGTTCGCAGTTACATAACTCATCCGTATTTCCCTTGCAGTCTATAATTTGGCATGCTGAGCATAACTGAGTTTATACTGCCCTGTGTGAAAAATTCACACAAACACTCCCTGTGACTTCACTGCTATGTTTGCGTATAGTTCGCTCTCTCATAACACTACAATAAAGGTGATCTCAAAACAAACATCAGTACATCTGCCTACATCTGTCTATAACACAACCATTACTAACCGTTTTTAAATTTAGAATGATACAATAGGAACAGTGAAAAATACAAAAACAACCCATTTTTAATATGATCCCAATTTAATGAGTGATACAGAAACAAAAGTTTTTTTTCTTCCATATTACAAAAAAGCAACCCCAGGTGCTGTACCAACACCAGGAGCATGGCAACTGTGAAAACAGAATAAACATGTTTTCATAGTTCAGAACACCAAAGACGCATACATCATCATCTCTGTACGATAATAACAGTCTCTACGAGTGCCACTTGTGACCATGAGGCCAAATCTCAAATGACACCATTCCCTATATAGAGTCCTACTTTTAGCCTGAGACCCACATACAGAGCTGTGGCTGTGGGCAGAAAGTAGAGCACCATCCAGAGGAAGATGGAATGGTTTGAGAGACCTTACAGGGAGGGCACTCATTTTTTCTTCTTCTCATCTTTCTTGGCACTGTCACCTTTTTCCTTCTCCTTCTCCTTGTCTTTGTCTTTGTCATCTTTTTTCTCTTTGTCGTCTTTCTTCTCTTTCTTGCCTTCTTCCTTCTCCTGTCCTTCCTTTTTTTCTGCGTCGCGGTTGGAAATCTTGTTGTTGATCAGGTTGTGAAGAGCCACCACGGAGCGTATGAGCGAGGCCAGGTAGACCACCAGCATCTGGTCGTTGGTCTTAAGGTAGAAGGCTTTTGTGAACTCCTGCAAATACCCAAACATATTATCAGGAACACAAACCCTTGTCTAAAGCAATACAACAACCCACATCATGTCCATATCAAAATGAAGAAGGATCTGATAGCTATAGAATAATTGAAATCAGAGGCATACTGACTTCTGTTTTAGACAGCGATGCTGAAACCATTTGACCAAAAAGTGTTAAATATGAAAAGAAACCACAAGATGATCAAATGCACAACTGTCGGTTGAGCATTTTAGCAATTGACTCAAGAAAACTACTAAAAAACAATATAATTGAAGAGTTGAAAGTTCATCACAAAGTCTGATTTTGAAAACATCATCAGAGTAACACAAATAAAATACTGCCACCAGTCGACAAATGTCTTTGTTGGGAGCGTCCGTTCATGCTGGTCAACATTTGAACACAAATGTGCTGCAGCAGTGTGTGTTCTACTAAATGACTCACTTTGCCCTCTAGTGGATCAAATGAGAAGCTGCTGCTCAGGTAGAGATAAAAGTAAAAATAATAAATGTAGATGTTGCGTTTTCAGTGAATTTATTTTCATCTCCACGTCTCTTTGGTCCAATGAATTAATTCAAAGTTATGTGACAGTTGTAATTGTACATTATTCATGAAGAGACAAGTGTGTCTGTCTATCTATATATTATAGAGAGTAAACACCCCTCAAACACAAAACAACTTACCAGTAGATTTACATCTGGCAGCAAGTTGAAGACATCCTGCAGCTGGTAGATAATCTGGTGGTTGATGGGAAGTTTTCCTGCCGTCACTCTCTCGAGGTAAGAGCGGATCTCCAACAGCTTGGAGTTGAGTCCCTTCAGGCCGTGAACCTGATTTGTGATGCGTTGCGACAGAGTGCCCACCGTGGTGTCCTTGATATCTCTGGATATGATGGGCACGGGCATGAATGTCTTGACATGTTTTGCAAGGTGTTTACATTTGTTGATCATTTTAGTCAGTTCATAATGAAATAGCAGTAGAGTTGTATCTTTTATACTCTGTATTGTGATCACAGTTATTTACTGCTGTGACTAAAATGGCGAATACACGATTTAGAGTGCAGCAAAGTGAGAGAACCAAAGGTTTGTTTTTATACCTGAGCAGGTGCTCCACACCCACTTCTTCCGCTTCCTCCGCTCCAATCTCACTGGTGACGTGTTCAAACGTCTTGGATGTTGGTGTACCATCCTAGAAATAGTAAATCACAACAATGAAAAAAAATCGAATTCTACTTTAAACGAAAGTGTTTTCCACTAAAAACCCTCAAAAGAAAAGTCTCAGTGGTGTTTGAAACCAACAGATGTAAAAGGATGACAACACTGCAGTAAAGACAACTTTCACTGGGAAGACTTTCTAACAAATCAGACCAAAGAGAGAGACAAAAAAATAAATAATTAACTACAGCTCTCTAAATTATTATTATTATGTAATTTAATAATTCAATGCTCAGCCCCAACACTTTTAATTCAGTACAATCCATGATTCACTCACATCATGGATTTCCTCCACAGAGATGTATGCTTCTGTGGGGAGGCCGAGATCTTTGGGCTTCACATCTATAATGACTAACACCTGGTAGGATAAAACACAAATATATGAGCAATGATGACATGTGAATGAATACGAGTAGATCAAGGTCATGTAACAACACATCCACATTAAGCAGAGGAGAAAAGTTGAGCAGTTGCATACCGAATTGGTACAGTACTGCTTGATGAGCTCATTGATGGCAATGTCATTCTTATGTAACTTGGGTCCTGTGTGGTACCATCCGACTATTCTCTCTCTGGCTGAAAAACAGGAAGAAACAAGTATAAAATCAGGGCAACACCATCACATAAATCACAAGTGAATCACATAGATGCAGGCAGTATATTACCATTAACTTTCTTGAACATGCCATACATGTTCTCCAAGTAGTCATGATCCAGGAACCACACCGAGTCATCCCGGTCATCTTCGTCAAATGGCACTAAAGGAACATCGACAAAGAATTTAAGCGATTACAGAAATTGACTGTGGCAAATTTACATTTCACTTTAAATAGTGCTGTAGCGGGTAAAGCAGGAATCCACAGTAAAAAATGATGTCTAATGCATATTGAATAGGGGTGTAACGGTTCACAAAATTCACGGTTCGGTACGATACAGTGGAGCCACGGTTCGGTACGTTTCGGTACAGTAGAAAACTATAAATGCCAGAGAAATGTACTTGATTTTAAAATATATTTATTCATTACAACTAACATCATAAAGTTATTCTTTGACTTTGAACAATGATGGAACTATACCTGAGTGACCCATCTTCTGGGGTGTCTTCTAAGCAACACATAAGCATAAAAAACTAAAACTGCTCCTTAATGTTATGTAGTATTGTTACTTACATCTTGCTTACATCTTGTATTGTTACTTACATCTTGCAAAAGAGATTTTTAATCTCAATGGGACTACCTGGTTAAATAAAGGTTTTAAATTTAAAGGTTCGTCATGAGTACCGAACGGTTCAATACGAATACGCGTATCGTTACACCCCTAATATTGAAATATCTTAAAAAGGGGCCGTCCACTGATGTTACACATGATCTGCTGACAATGACACATTTTGTTTCATTTTCTGTGGTTTTGGAGGGAGCTTTCGTTGGTCTTACAAATGCCGATGATGTCTTCTAGGTTATCTTAGTGTAGGATTGAAGAATACACATTTATCACAGAAAGTCAACATTAAGTTTGAAAGATTAGGGGTATTTAACAGGCGGGGAGGGTGAATTGAAAGATACTGTTGAGTTGCATTATAAGAAGTCTTTGGCCACTCGTTTTATTTCCCTTTATTTTACTGTTCCTTACTGAAGTCGTTTCTCTCATAATGCTGTCCTCATGTCACTCACCCGCAAAACTATTTGAGACGTCAAGAACTTTTTTGTGCCATGATCCCAGAAGGACACCGACCACTCGTTTCTGGTTGCCCACTTTTCCTATCCTGTAGATTGAATCGTCAAATGAACAGATAATCTGGTTAGAGCCGCATTGTTTTGTCCATAGAATTACATTTTACATTGATTTTCTATTTCTATGGTGTTTTCAGATGTGAACGCCTCGACTCATACACACAGGCTGAGTCGTTAGCTAGGTTGCTTGAGTAAGCTAATGCCCAAACCTTCATGTCATCCATCGCTAATGAAATAAATAACAAGATTATATCATCAGAGTGTGACGTTAGGCAACAGCACACTCAACTACTAACATTAAGCAATTGTGACTACCAGTATTGATTCATTTAAGTTAAACTCATTGTTTTCTGACAATAGGTGACGAACTACACTGATTTCACTGAGCTAACGTCAACTAGCTTGTCTGCATTCACTCTCAATGGGGCTCTGACTCAGCAGGGCTAGCATTAGCTTAGCTTAGCAGCTACGTTATGCTTCTAGACATTTTATACATTCAACCTGTGTAAAGAACAAACACGAGTACTGAACTCACTGACCTGTTAAAGTGATCAACCACGCTGAGCAACACCAGCGGGTGAACGACCACATTTTGTACCGCTAACTCCGGCATTTTCTCAGTGAAGACAAACAGCTCACAGCCCTCAACACAATGACGGCTACGCTAACACTTCCGGTTGCGTCTGACATCATTTCCGTTTCTCTTGGCAACAGAGAGACGCGGAGAAAAACTGCACGACAGTTGTTCTCTTTTCTCAGACGTTCACAGACAAAATGGCAGAGACCGCGCACGTAAGTTCACTGGGTTTGATTTTGGAAGCGTTTTCTTACATTAGTATTCCAATATGTCACTTCATTATGAACTTATCATTGTTTGTATCAACGTCAGATAACCGAAAACACCGAAATTGCAATTATTTTAGCTGTAACGTAACTTAAATGACCGTATTGACACTAACCTGTCGAACATTAGCTATTAGCTTTCTAACTTGACTTAAATCAAATTAAACATCCTAGTTTCTGCTTATTAACTGCTGTTTAATCAAATGTCTCTGCCAAACGTAGGTCTACATTTCATAAGTGGTTGTTTGTTTTCTTAAATATCTTCCAATAATTTCATTCGGTCCTGCAGGCTGGAGTTGAGGAAACACTGAAGAGGATCGAAGGTCAAAAAGGTGTGATTGGAACAATAGTTGTCAATGCAGAAGGTAAGACAACACGCTCATAGTCTACATCTCCAGGACAACTAACGTTAGCCTATAACAAGTTTACAAAACGGCCTGTATGTAAAGGTTTTAAAAGTTTGATCTTTTCAGGCATTCCCATCAGAACCACTTTAGATAACTCCACCACGATTCAGTATGCAAAACTGTTTCGCCTCCTCTCCATGAAGGCGAGGAGCACAGTGAGGGATATTGACCCTCAGAATGACCTCACCTTTCTCCGCATCCGCTCCAAGAAACACGAGATCTTGGTTGCACCAGGTGAGTGTGTAGTAGTTACCTTTTCACTGTTGACAACAGTTGTAACTTAGAAGAGGCTGTACTGTTCCTACATTTGAATTCCCCTTCTTCTCCTCTTCTTTTATCTGTTTCTGCAGAAAATGATTTTCTGCTGATCGTCATCCAGAACCCATGTGAATAGCTTCTGGACATTTCCATGAGAGTCAGCCTTTGTTTTGTCACATGATGGTGCTTTATCCAGGCAAAATGTCATTTTACACTGTGTTATGTTACATTACTGCATAATCCCTATTTTCCTACTTGGAAGTCGCCTAAATCTACCTGATGCATTGTTTTACCTTATGTAGTTTTAATTCTTTCATTGTATTTTCTGTGTTTATATTGAATATGTCTGTGAAATGAATCTGCCGGTGATTGTACAATACTTACTAGATCATCCCTGTTCATTCTGATGGGTGACAAATGTAATGAGAACCCTGACTAAATAAGAGGAGAAACAGAATCTTTATTTGCAAAACTGTCAAGGAGTAAAAGATACAATGTTTTCCTGTGTTATGGAAGAATAAGGTAGCATGAAATGCAAAAACTCAAGTTAAGTGGAAGCGCCTCAAAATTGTCCTTAAGTACACAGTACTTGAGTAAATGTACCTAATAACCCTCCATCACTGCTTTTGTTCTACGTTGAAACATTTATATCTGGATGAGCGTGGTCTTTTCCAGGATGACAACGTTCCCATTCACATGACACTGAATGGTCACTTCATGATTTGATGTGTATGAAAACATTGTGAATCATTTGCTGTAGCCTTCACAGACACTTGATCTCAACCCAATTTAACAACCATTTGGAATTTTGGAGCAATTCTTGAACCAAAGATGACAAACATGGCATTTTTCTTTCTAGAAAAACTCCTCAAAGTAGCTGTTAATTCACAACAATGGAAATTATATGAAATGAGAGTGAAAATGTGTCATAAGTGAAAACTCTCTCCCTAGATAAATGAAAATGACCAATAAGACATTTTACAAATATTTTAATGTAAATTTCCATCAGAATGTACAGCAATATATGTTAATAAATAATTCATCACAATTATACAGCCCAAATAATACATTACATGACAACTGATTGAAACAAATATGCAGGATTTCACAGCAAGTTTGAGAAGACTGAACAGGTGACGCAGGGAAGTCTGATTTTGGGAGATTGCTACGAGTTTGTGCTTTTAGGAACGGGCTCCTGGGACTTTAACATTCAGAGGGAAAGGGGCAGAAGCTATGAATTTGTGACATTTGTTTTATCTGGCTTGAACAAAAACATCTCATCAAAACAGAAAGAGAGGAGGCGGTGTATTTTCTGTTATCCACAGAGGGATAGTTTATGTCACCCATAAACAATTATAGATTTGTCTCAAGTACTCTACCAGTATCAAGTGAAAATATATCGTTTATCAGTTTTGACAGTCCTGAAATGGAACTGAATAATAATTTGGCTTCTTCGTTTCCTTGACAAAATCATTTAACTTCGTTGTTTTATAATAACTTAAGAAGAAATCAGCTTCAGATCGATGTGAACCATGGTAAGGTTGGACAATATGTCTAAAAGTACTGTTGTTTCACTCAAGTGATGTCAATTATTAAGAACTTGTGTAGAATGTTGCAAAAGGCTTAAAAATATCACAACTTTTATTCTATTCAAGTTTCATCAACATTTCTAGGCGTGTGGAGGGCCAAAGGCTCTGGGATAAACCATCTGAGCAATCGTCATGATAACGAGTGACAAAAGCTGACGTTTGCCATGTTGTCTTCCATCCCCAGTGCATTTTAGTCAACACCCCAAACATTTTGACATCATATGACATTTTTCAAATACAACTGTCCTAACATCCTTCATTTTCTAAACATTTTTTTATTCTGACCAGCAGCAGTTCAAACAAAACATATGGCTTCCCACAAGAGATGGTTAAAACAATAAAACATACAAAATTCTTCATCTATCACAAGTGACATTACCAATGAAAATTTCATTAAACCTCAAAAAACTTCATTGATACCATTTGCCATTATATAGATTATATCTTTTAGATGTTTCCTATCCTCTGCAGAAGCTTTACAAGCACACAAACGGCTTCATCTGTCGGATTCAGTGCTAAGTAGACACAACAACATTACACCACACAGAGGACGCTCACGTCTTTCCGTCCAAGTTTAAGGCCTGAGGTGTGCTTTGATTCCTTGACTCAATTTCCATTCTTTGAGTAAGACCAAGTGACCACTGCACGCTTACTCTCTTCTTATTGCTCTCCAGAGAGGCTACAGATGTGTGCCAAGAGACACATCTCATTAGTGTGAATCAATACAGTTTATGCAAAAAAAAAACATGAGTTAAATGGCGTAGAGTCCTTAAAGCTAACTCGGGGACTAGTGGGACTGGTTAGCGTTATGACAAAGATGCTGTTTCACCTACACAGTGTTATCAACCAACAATAACAATCCATAGGCAGAATGACGGAGACACGAATGCCCGGACCACATGGTCACCATGGTTTACGATTACCGTGGCAAACATTGCAGGTAGTCAGTTGAATCTGGAACCAGACTCGGTAGCACAACTGATTGACCAGACAAGACAGGGATTGGCTCCCTCAAGTACTTCGAGTGCAGAGTGACCTGGCTCCGGTCTGTCTTGTTCTTGTTACTGTTCCTTCGCTGTCACAGGCATATCCGTCAGGGAGTTGGTGTCAGAGGTCACCTCGGCGTGTGCCCGTTGACTTGCCCCCTGCCCCAGTGAATGTTAGGTAGTGTCAAACACCTCCTGAAGTGCTCAAGCTGGGCCTGAAGTCTCTCCCTCTCCTCTCTCACTTTCTGCCTTTGACTCACCAGCTCCTGACAAATGAAGGACAGACACAACTCTCATTACAGAGTACTGACGGAAGATGGGAACGCCAACATTAAAAGATTAAAGTACACAAATCTGCTTGCAGATATCTTCTCCGATACTTACCCCCATAGTGAGAGTGAGCTGCTCTGCGGTTCTGGTCAGATTGTAATTCTGTGCTTCAACTCTCTTACACTGACTGTGAAGAACCTGCCTCTCTATACTCCATTCTGTACAGAGAGAAACCACAAATGAGGGGGAATTATATTCATTCCAATACCTCGTTCACATAAATGACCTGAGTGTATAATGTAGTCCTTTGATAGGAAATGACATACATCAAACTGACTTTGCATTGACTCACCATCCACATACTCCTGGTAGGCCTCAAAGATAGCTTCAATACCCTGCCACTTCCTTGGCGCTTCTTCCATCTCCCCCTCGTCGTCTTCCTCCTCCTGACCAAACTCTTCCTCGTCCTCATCAGACAGGTTTTCCTGTGGTCCTGGAGTGTCCCTGCTGGCTACAAGGGATTGGAAGTGATAGCCGTTGACGTGTGCATGCTGAGGGGCATGGATGAGAGTTGAATTTTTCAGTTGAGAGACGTTGTGAGGCAACGAGCGGTCGGCCTTCATGCCGGCCTCAGGGACACAATTTGAGACTCCTTCGAAAAATGAGTGAGACAGAAAGGCAAAGTCAGTCTTTGTAGCCAAGTTTAGTACCTCCTGAAGAGCCAATGTGGTCACTACTAACATACGTTTTAACCTTGAGGATGTTACACATAAACACCACTAGGTGGCAGAACATTGTCGTTTTAAAATTCACCATCAAGCCTAATGGTCATGCACCTTTGGGAGTGTGAGGCTCACCTTTGTTCTGCAGTGTGTTGTGTGTGGACTGCAGCACGGCCTGGTGGAAGTGCTGAGCAAAGGCCTCAGGTGTGAACCTCTCCCAGGGCCGATTCCGTCCATTCTGCACCGGATCGGGCTCCTTTTTGTGAGAAGAAGCAAGAACGCCATTCTGGAGGCCCTGGAGCTTCCTGTTTGGCTGAGCCTCCATAGATTCAGCCTTTTCATGACGGGGGTTCAAGGGTGGAGGATTGCGGCCCATGTGGGTGTCCATGGAGGGTTTGAACGTGTCGTTATCGGGGAGACGTTTGGGTTTGTGTAAGTAGGGAGGGGAGGGGCTGGGAGAGTCTGGGTACTGATGTCCGTTTGATTGACTCGGCAGAGGGGCTGATGAGGAGTCACCTAAAAACAAATTTGTAAAGGTTCTTAGAAAGAGTTTTTGCTGCTTTAATTATGCATATGTGTGTGTGTGTATACTTGCTGAAGTGTCTGTGTGTCTCACCAGTTAAGTGAGCAGGAGGACTGCTACACAGAGGTAAAGGATTATATCTGAGCGTGTCTAAAGTCACAGTCTTCCTCTGAATGGCCCTCAGCAGCTCCTCTGTCCTTTCCTTATCTACAGAGAAAAAGACAGAATGAGAACACCTGTCATCCATATTTGAACATAGGGCTTAAAATATTGACTGGCACAAGGAACTGACGGAAAAGGGTCAACAAATGGGTGACTTGAGGATACAACACCATCATAGACAGACTATGGCCACACATATTTAAAGAAGCCTCATCATTTTCTGTTTTTCTACCACATTTCACATGAAAACATCAAGGTTTTTTTTTCAGAGGAGCAGATTGGTTTGTACAGATTTTCACCCAGATGTTATGTCTGTAATCATCCAAAAGCTGGTTTACCGTAAAACTATGTCTTCTTGCACGTCAGAGTCTGCCCTGCAGTATTTTACCTCATAAAGTATATATACTGTCTCTCTAAATATTTAATGTTGCCCATTTTTATGCACATATCTATGTTTTTACATTCAAATGTATTAGTTTCACAACTAAATTCATACATTTTTTTGCAGAAACTATGTTTTTACAGAATGTCTATTAAAATCAACCCTGGCTGGAGAAAGCAGAAGATCCTGCCACAACCTCTCAAAACCTTCTCTTCCTCTCACTCCTCCCACAGCCTCGGTAAAAACTACGTATGGTGTTTTTCCCCGGGGAATAACACTTTTAACCACTGTTAAGAGAGCAGAGTAACACGTAGGATGTTGTTACCTCTCCTCTGCTGTGGGCTGACATGGGAGAGGTTGAACATAAGGAGGAAGTCTTTTTTCTCATGCAGTTCCGGAGTGCTGTCCATCTGCTCGGCAGAGTACGGGGTAGTTAAGGGAGTTGTTGAAGGTGAAGCAGCCTTTCTCTTGCCCCGCACGGCCGGCGGAGAGAGGCTGCGCTCTCTCATCATCCTCCTCCTCTTTCTCCTTTTTCGCACCAGAAGCTCATCGCGATGGGCCAGCGTGGTCAGACCACACACATGCAGGAAATCCACTTTCTTTGGAGAGAGACATTTGGTCAGGTGAGTATCACTCCAACAAACATTTTCAAACCTTGTATGTGAAGTCTGTCGTGTTTATGCACCTCGGAGGATGTGTCCAGTTTGAGCGGGGGCTGTTCTGTCACTCTCCTCAAATGGGCTTTCACCTCCTCCTCGTCACTCTCATCATACGACTCGTCGAGTTCATAGTAATAACCTGGTGAGAGGAGAGCAAGAGAGAAGTTTTCTTTCATCATAAAGAACTTTTAGCAGTATGTAGTCATTTTTGCTGCCTACCACACCCCGTCCTGCCCATGAATCCCTCCTCTCTCCACCTCTGTGCCTCTTTATGCTTCATCATTCTGCTCACCTCCCTCTCTGGCCTCCCTCCTCCTCTTCTCCTCCAGGTCCAGTTTACTGAGCAGCCGACGGTGCTGCTGGAGAACCTCGTCATACACCAGTATGTTGTCGGGCGGCTGACTCTGTCGCTCCCTTACCGGAGACGGAGAAGCTGCCTGACACCGACCCACCAGGTCAGTACCGATACCGGGAATAGACGGAGGCACAACGGATCTCTGGTGGAGGTTATTGATGTGGTGGCGGTGATAGAGGCTCTGGATGGCTCTGTCCTGGTCTGCCTTGTTCCAGGAACCTGCTTCTTGTAAACTAGCTCCCCTCAGTGAGGTGTACCTCTCTGTGCCTTCCGCCCTCCTCCTGCCTCCTTCTTCCTGCTTCTCCCCCCAGCTCACCGTGGGCCTGTCGGCTCTGGTCAATCCTGGAGGCGGCCGACTCGGTGGTGTCGGAGGGTTAAGTTTTCTGTGGGAGTCGCAGGGGGTGTCGACAAGGGAGGCTGGGTTCCACAGTGTGGTCAAAGGGGCAGGAGGATGATGGGGACCTTTAGGGGAGATGAGGGGAGGTGGAGCGCCGAGGCAGGGAGGTACGTCTTTGCTTCCTGGGTTGTGATGGACCGAATGGGTTCTGTTTCGGAAAATAAAAATATAGTACCATTTATTTTCAAGGTCTCACAACACTGACAAACATTGCAGAAGTATAAAATAATTTTCTAAAACTAATTATTTGGGCATTTTCACCTGTGACTGTCTCTCCTCAGCTCCGCCCCTTTCCCAGGTGACCTGAGGCCCATCTCCAGCGGACCCTCCCTCTCCTGCCCTTGCCCCCGTTGCCGTGTTAACCACGCTGCCTCACTGGCCCTCTGAGTCATCATGGCAGCTGCCAGAGCTCCATGGATCCCCCCAGCAGCAGCGTGATGCTTCCCCAAGTGAGAAGGCACCAGGCTGGGCACAGGGTGTGGGATAGAGCCCCTGGAGGGGTGAAGGCCAGGCTGCAGAGGTTTTGGTGCTGGGAAACCTGGGTGCTCAGAGTCCTTGGTTTTATCTGGAGATAGAGAGGAGTTTGGAAACTATTCATTTATTTTCGGATGTGGACAGCACTATGTGTGTGTCGACATTTGGATGAGATTAATTCAGACATCATTCAGCATCTTAGACAGCAGTTTTCTGACAAGGGCGGACAGGATGATGGATCACTATAAAAAACTTAACTTAAAGTTAAAATGTGCAGTCAGTGTTGTTTAGGTGGTTTATGAATAAATGATACATTGTTGCTCTTTGGTTCTGGTCCGGTGTTGCTGTTCATACTGACTTTTTACAAACAAACCCAGATGAGTGAACATAAGGTTATACAGACTGAAAGGTAACTCATTGATTGGACCGTTTTTTGGCGATTGTCATCATGCATCATCAGGACCCAGGTGGGGAAATGAAAAGAAGTTTGAGATGTTTATGCAGTATTTTATTGCTTCTGATGCGTATATTTATGTTCATTTTTGTCTTATAACAAATCCATTGCATGTTATGAATAACGACAGGTAGAGACAGGACTGTGCAAAAGTCCCTTTGCGCTCCCAGGTGACTGGTGCGTTAGGCGTGTTGTACAGTAATGATTCAGGGCTTATTACAGCGGGATCGGTGTCACACACTTTTTAGTGGACTTAATGAACTGACAAAGTGCCAAGTTGGATACAAGCACGGCAGTTTTAACAGTTTTTGGTCTTTTAATCAGAACCATGGTTCAATTGACAGCTTCCCCACCAGCCCAAACGAACCGTACTTACCAGGGAAGCAGACCGGAGTTTGTCTGAACGGAACCAAACAGGTTAGGTGTGAGAGCACCCTCAAAGAAAACAACTGTAGTAAACTTCACACACTGACCCACTACAATAAAGGTCACGGGGTCACTGAAGGCAGAGGTGTTGAACCTTTAAGAGACAGGACCGCGTTCGGCAAATTTCACATCCGTCTGCCTTAGTTTGAGATTTTAAGACATCTTGTGTGCAGAATTGACATTTTGGCCTGAAGGGTGACACCAGCTCTGGAAAGCAGATTTGAAGTTACATTTAAATTTGCCCAAAAGATTGTGATATTTCTTGTATACAAATGGAATTTCTGGCATGATGGCTGTGCTAGAGGACAGGACAGGGCGTCACCATAATCATAAGTAATTGTCCTTTTGAGGGCCCATACCAAATTTCATGGCAATCTGAATAGCATAGTTTGGACAGACAAACCAACATCGGCATCTAGTCTCACCATAGCAGGTGAAAAATGTTAAGATTTACATCTATTAAAGAACCTAACAACTGCAGAGTTTCTCTCCTCCCCTTCCAACGAGTAAACATTTAAACCAGTCATCTGCACTCAGTATACCTCACTTTGGGAACTTAATCCAGAACTTTCCCCTTTATGTTCCTTCCCTCTGAGGCAGGATAGTAACACACACAATATCATGACAATTGTTCAACTCTGGGTGTCTGGTTGTGTTTGTGCCTGCATGTGTGCACACATGCATGAGTGTATGTGTGTGTGTGTGCGTCTTTGTGTGTAGGTACCCAATCTGTTCGGGGTCAGCCTCTCCCCTGGCCTGGCCCTGTCCTCCGGCGGTGCCCTCCGAGCCTGCAGCTCAGCCAGGTAGTGGCTCTCGGCTGCTCTGACCATCTGCTGCTGTCTCTCCCTCTGCCTCTCCTTCTGTCTGTCCAGCTCTCTCTCCCGCTCCTCCTCCCTCTCTCGCTCCCTCTCCCGCTCTCGTTCCAGCCCTGCCTCGCGCTCCCTTTCTTTCTCTCGTTCACGCTCTTGCTCTCTCTCTCGCTGGCGGAGCTCATTCTCCATCTGCAGCCTGTGGGGGAGGTTGACAAGTATACACACACGCACACACACACACACGCACACACACACACACACACACACACACGCGCACACACACACACGCATTTAGGGGGAGAAGGTGAGAGATGCAACACCCAACATGAGGCAGATATTAACCACACACTGGTGAACCTCACAAACATTTTGTGCTCAAACACACACACACACTCACACACTTGCAGAAACACACTCAAATATTCACACACACTCTCTCCACTTACCATGAGGAAAATAATCCATACACAGCATGACTGAGCAAGAGCAGATGAACACTTAATAGGTATCCACAGGAAAAGGACACACACACACACACACACACAACAGAACACATTCAGCAGCAATCAATAGCACACAAACAAACCTACAGGATACGCAGGAGCCATTACAGAACCAGAGGATAACACCATCCATTTCAAACACAAACATTTCCCAGTGTGCATTATGCCACAGGAAAACAATGTGTATTGTGAAACTGAGAAAGGAGCTCAAACTGCTAAAAGAAAATGCAGAGAAAGAAAGAAAGAGGGAGTAAAAGAGACGTCCTTATGTGCGCTATTCAATGTCTATACTGGCTTGCATATTTATGTGTATGGTTGTGCAGTGTGTGTGTGAAGGGCAGCGTGTGTGATGAGTGTATAGGAGGCACTGTGGGGTGTGTGCTAAAAATATCACACACTCAGCAACCTGTGCCTACCCTGCAGAGAGAGATTACACAGCGCAGAGAGAGAGAGTGTGCATGCACACGTGTGTGTGTGTGTTACCTCTCAGCCAGCGCCACTGTGTGGTTCAGCTCTCCCGGGTAGCGGCCTCCAGGCATGTGCAAGTGGAGGGCAGAGTGGTGAAGGGGAGAGAAGGCGCCCCCTGCAGGCACAGAGTAGAACTGCGACCGTAGCGCGGAGAGACACAAGGACTCCTCCATCCTGTGACGGACAGACGGACAAGGACAAACAAGTCAGACTGTATCGGCACATGCCCGATATGTAAAGGTGACATTGCAGCAGTGAAGGTGAAAAGATGATGTATGTATGAAGGTATTTTAGGAGGTATTATAGGGTAATTCACAGAAATATGAAAGAAAAATACAGCTCAGCATGTTTTGATTGATTAATCAACAAACAAAAGACATTTGAAACAAGCAACATCAGTTGTATTCTTTCACCTGCTATTGTCGTTTGTGCTTTTTACAATGTTGTTTCATTGTTAATTCCTCTGCACTTCACTTTGTCTTACACTGTGTATGAACTGTTTCCTCACATGTTTTGTATGATGTACTCTTATTGCTTGTTCCAGCACTTAATTTAAGCTATAATATACTCCTAATGAGAGAAATATTCAGTTTTTTATTTAGATTTTTTATGACTGCACCTTTCAATGAAAGGTCTTGTGTTGATTAGAATGTATTAGAATTTAGACAACACGAGTTTATGAGGTTACGCATTGAGAGTCTGTTGTTACCTTGGTAAGGACATCGGGTGGTGCATGTAGGCCGGATGATAGTAAGCAGCAGCGGCTGCGGCGTGGGCGTGGGCTTGGTCCAAACTCATGGGTAGAGAGGTCAGCCGGAGATCATCGGAGGTGGCAAAGGGCCGGAGTGCTCTCAGGTACTCCTCTGGGATGGCGCCCGAGGGTACCACGGGGTGCATCTGCCCGGGCAAACTGCAGAACAAGTGCACACGGTGTTCGTCTAAAAATGTTTCATGTGCTTTTAAATGGGTTCTGTATGAATACTTTTAGCGGGTTACAATAAAAAATATGGTCAAACTATGAGTGCATGTTGCACTTACCTGAGGCTCTGCATCCTGGGGTCCTGCATGACAGAGCTGGGGGTGAGGCCAAAGGGGTGGGCCAGGGGGTGAGGTGAGTGGGTAGGCGGAGTCCTCTTATCCTGTTGTGACTGGGTGTTCTCAGCACACACCCGCTCCCTACTGAGTCCCTGGACACTCGGCTCGACCTGACAGGCAGACAGACAGCGTGAGAGCAGACATTACTACGTATATCCACGGGGTTTGAGTGTGTGCTAGATTGAAACTGAGTGGGGGAAAAAAAGTTCAGGGAAAGAGGAGAGGGAAATGAGACAGAGTAAACCCCCCCCCCCCCCCCCCAAGCTGCACCCAGAGGCTCAGCAGAGCGGAAAGGTGGGTCTGATATGTCATAACAGGTCAAGATCAAAGTGGAAAGATGATCCTAATATCTGGCCAACTGCTCTCTCCTTCATCTCTCTCTCTCCCTCTCTCTCTCCCTCTCCCCCCCCCCCCCCACTCTCTAAAGAGCTTCCCACTCAGAGGATTTGGTCACCACAAAGTCCTTGATTGCTTATAGTACAATTCCAACCTTCAAATCACCACCATGACAAAAGCAGTCATGGGGAAAGAAGCCTAAATTACAAAAAGATGTTTCCCAGAGCTGCAAATAAGTTTACAGCAAATAGCTACACATGTGACTGTATTGTGGGCTTGGCTCTCTCCCAGGTTGCTTCATTTCTCATTATTTTACTCTCTCTTTCCATTTAAGAAGCAAACCGCCAAATTCCATCGTCTTGTTAAAGATGAAGTCTACAGCAGTGAGTGAGTAAGTGGTGGACCAACATACAGACATTACCGTTGATAAAGACACACTGCTAGCATTGTGGGAAAAGTCTCACCTTCTCCACTATAAAGACCAAATACCTCCCAGAAAACCTTTCACTATAATACATGATAATAATAACAATAAAATATACATTTCCATGATAATGTGTCATATCTTGTTGCTACAGCAACAGACAGAGGTCAGACAAACCATAAACAAATTAGCTCTCCCAGCAATACCGGATCTGCTACCTTAGTTTTCGACAACACTTGCAGTGAAATATGTGCGCTTTGAATATGTTTGAATAGTTTTGAATGCGTCACTCATGGAAAGCAGATTCAAACCAGTGTTGGGCCGTCTCTCTCTCTCTCTCTCTCTCTCTCTCTCTCTCTCTCTCTCTCTCTCTCTCTCTCTCTATCATTCGGCAATCTCCACTGGGTTAAAATGAGAAGGGGGCACGACGACACGCGGAGGGTCTGGAGAGCAGCCATCACATTCCTTGACCTCTGACCCCGCAGACAGCCAACGGCCTTCACAGACGCAGCAGTAAACACACATAAACAGTCTGCTTCTTTAGCTTGAATCGTCCTGTTCCAGGACAAGCTGCATACAGTGAGGACAAATAGTGAATCTATGCAAAGATTTAGAGCCCTCTCTCCTGCTCATTCTTACTCTCCCTCCCCTCCTTTCTTAACGTCCTATTCTCTATTTTCCTGCCTCTCTCCCTCTCTGAATGTCTGAATGGGAGCCCCAGGCAGGCAGAGTCACAGAGTGGTCTTTGTGAAGGGGGAGAAAGGCAGCTCTGATCCAGGGGGAAGTGGCTACTGTGGGGGCTAACCCCTGCATTGTGTGAGGGGCCTGGTTCCTCGCCCCACCTTAAGTTCGTTCACACACCCACAAGCAAACACATCCATAGACGAACACACACACATACACTGGTCGCCCTTCACATCGTGAGCCTTTTGTGGTGAAGGGTCAAGTACACACACACACACACACACACACACACATATGCGCATGCATACACTCACACACATGCACAAACACTGCAGGAAGCTGAACACAATAGGTGCCAGTCTCTGCTGTCTTCAGTGTTTCTTTACAAACCCCTCATGTGTTGCTGAAAAAGACATGGACTGATTAGCGAGAGGAAGAAGGGGGTGAGGCAGAGGGGTGAAAGCATGAAAATGAAAGAATGAGACAAGACAGAGAAAAAGAGAGTGGGGGGGGGGGTAGAGAGACAGAAATGGAGGGATGGCTGGATTTGACAGTTTGATGTTGACAAGCACTGGAACTATTTCTTTAATGGAGGGAGCAGCAGCAGGACGGATGAAGGAGACAGAAAGAGACAGACGACTCATCTGTGCTGAGAGAGAGCAGGAGAGAGAGAGAGAGAGAGCGCGAGAGAGAGAGAGAGAGAGAGAGAGAGAGAGAGAGAGACTGGCGAACAGGAGAAACCAGCAAGACAAGGGCACAAAAAGCACAGATACACAGAGTGAGAGCAGCAGATGTCTTCTCTCAAACTTTTCTGGAACACCAGCATGTACAACGGTTTGATAAGCGGCGCGTCTTACCTGTCTTCCGTCGGCCCTCCACAGGCCGTTGCTGGTCTTGATGGGGGCAATAGTGACCACCGGAGAGGTGCTGGAGACACCGTGGCCCCTGGTCTGGCCCAGGAGGGGCCCTAATGAGCCCCGCTTAGGGGTGCTGACTGGCGAGCTGTGGCTGGTGGCCGGGGAAGAGACTGGAGACGACTCACCGCTGACGGCAGAACCTAAGGCGGGGAGAGACGGGGTTAATGATGGCAGGTGGTAAACAGTGATTCAATCATTTTGATGAAAATCATTCTCGCAAAAATGTGAGAGAAATAAAGGAAAGTGTAAAAAGGTACGGAAGGTAGAAGAGATGAGAAAAATGGTCCAAGATGAAAAGGTGTGCGTGAGAATTATGTGTGTGTGTGCACGCTGGTGGGAGAAAAAAACCCCCAGATATATAGAGAGAACGAGGGAAGGATGTCACAAATGAAGGTGTTAACAAGAGGCTGGGGTGTGACACAGCGAAGGGAGAGGTGTTAAATGTGATAAGGCAAGAGTACGCCTGTGTTTTTT